>NW_027491362.1:1200000-1600000 GCF_021521415.1 Bidens hawaiensis | reverse complement strand
GAGATTCATAAAACTTCCCCAATAAGCAATAAGAGAAAGACAGTTTTTCATGGAATCATAATGACAGCGTGTTGGTGTATTTGAAAATTGAGAAACAAGGCCATCTTCGAAAATAAAGTTGTTGTGGTTTCAAAAGTGAAAAAAGATATCAAGTATTCGGATTATCTTTAGGGATTATCTTTAGATCAAAAAATAGGTCATTGATTAAAACTATAAATTGAAAAGATTTGTGCAATTTCTCTTTATAATTTTGTTTGCTTGTTTGTTTTGGACATGAACATGCCTAAATTCTTCTTGTCCATATTCTTGTAATAGACTTATATTTGCTATATATTTCCTACCATGTAATTAGCAAATATGCACGACTAATATGCTAATTACATGGTATGAAACATATAGCAAATATAAATCTTTATCTTGCTACCCTATAGTTCATGACATCACACTCGTGTTCCAAGCAAAAAATCAAAAAGCCGAGTAAGTCTACTTTAGAATAAGAAAAGTGACGATGACAACGTGTTTAAAACTTTTGTTGTATATACGAACCTTGGAAAATCTTCAAATGAATATTGTTGGATATTTTAACATGTTAGTAAGTAGTATACATGGCCGCATTTTGCACTTATAGTCATAATATACGTTATCATCGTGAATTTGATCTCTTGTAAGTTGTAACTGTCTAACAAGATAACACAACCAATAAACACGCAATTTATTTCACATATCAACTTTATTTTCACATATTTAACCTAACCCCTAATACATCATACATTGTTTGAAGAATACAATACATCTAATGTGTCTTCAATTCTTAATTAAATTTGCTTATCATCATAGTTCTTTTCATATATTTTATTGTTTTCCTATCTATATATATCGTCCATATTAATTTATTTCTTATCATTTTTAGAAATCATATTGTCACATGAATATGAATTATGACTGTGAGCATGTTAGCTTAGTCCTTTGTAGTGGGGTCGTGAGTCTTGCTTAATTGAGTCATTGAGTAAATGTCTTTTGTCATCTAATAGACCTTTATCACTTTATAGACGTATCATATGGTTTCCTTACTATAAACCATTAAAGGTTGTTGGTATACGTTACCAAAATTGGGTTATTTAAAGTTTAAACACTAAAATTTAGATCAATTAACTTAAAGAAGCTATACTCACATTCATCATAGTAGATGTATTGTATAATGGTGTGTGCCTACGTTTTAGATGAATTTAAAAGAAATGATGGACTTGTTTATTGCCCAAAATATCAATGCCCATGAACACGGTGTTAGTTGTTTTGGTACTAAGAACAAAAAGTCAACAAACCATTTAGTTGATTGTTTTAGTACTAGAAACAATCAACCCATTTAGTGGTGTTTGACCTACAACACATCGATGTATGTATCAACCCTCATAACTGTACATCAACGATACACGATGACAAACCCGACATGTTTTTAACCAAAATCATTAGCTTCAACAAAAAGAAATGTTATACTTGGATTTGGGTAAATACATGCCTCTCAATAAGAATGAATAACTAGTTAATTAGTGATCGAGATGATGATTTGCTATTGGAAACGAGAGAAAACATAGGGTATAACATGATAACTTATAAGTTTTGCTTGATGTCCGATCAATTGCCAACACCCAGTACATGTACCTCATTCTCATAACCTAAAAGTGTTGTCCTCTTGATTTTTTTTTTTTTTTTTTTTTTTGCAACGCTTGAAAGACAATACATTTTTTTTTCTCCTCCCTTAGTTTCTTTCACTTCGTGCTAGTGTAGTAAGCCCTCACCCAAGAACCGGTAACCCCTCATTCTCTCTAGATACCCGTAGACAATCTAGCTATCCTTATTGTTAGGCCTTGGCTACCTGACTACCTCATTTATTTGAAGTAATAAGCTTGAAATATTAAAATTAAATTCATAGCCTTTTGTTGATTGAAGAAAAAATATATGATAAAGTTACATGTCTAAATTAAAAATAAATAAATAATAAAATAAAGAAATGAACTTTTGCACTTTGGGGTCCATTTTTGGTAGAATGAACATGGTGTGCTTTTCTTGTTAAACGTTGTTTCCTACAAGACTGGCCAACAAATTTTCTTTTAAACAAATAATCATTACCCACCAAGAAAAGATGGTTGTGTTTACCGAATGAAATTTCGAGAAAGACATTGACGCGTTTTTTTTTCCTTTTCTTCTTTATATTATTATTAATTAATATTTTTTTTTTCAAAAGAAAATGATATACCAATTCAACATCTCTTTGCTTAAATGCGTAATATTCATTGAGGTCATGCTTCGTATATATAGACGTATGAAAGAGAAGTCCTAAAAGACATGATGACGCGTATGAGAACCGAATCATCATCGATGACTTTAGATTTTTACTACACATCCATTGTTAATTAGCATCGTATCCTAATTCCTAACACGAATCTCAATTTATAAAAGATGATTGAAAGAACTAAAGTAAGAACAGAAGGCAAGTGTGGGACTAAAAGTGTGTCATGGCTCAATGACATTGGTTCTAATAAAGGCGTTAAAGTGAAAAACACTTTCATAATGAATGCAGTGATACGATTAAAGAATAATTTGCATAAGATTCCAAATTACAAAACTAACTCTTTTAAATTAACCACTCATCAAACTATCCCACATCAATCAAAGTGTTATACATGTTAGATGGACGTTTAAAAAACATCATAATGGAGAAGCTAATCAAGAGAGTTGGGACCAAGTGTCCAAGCATGCACTTTATTGTTCTTCTATAGGTTGGAAATCATTCGCTATGAATCATTCATGACCATGCCTATGCCAAAAAAATTGGTGTGAATGATGTAACTTAAAGAGTGTGCATCGAAAGCAACAACAAATACAAGTCGTCTTAGATCCATATCCGTGTGCACTAAAAGTATAAATGATGACATATTTGCCAGAACAAAGTGCGAATGATATAAATAGATGACACATCAACATTATGAATAATCAAATCCCGTTTTGTATATTGTGTAGCACAATAATAAAGTTACAACCAAACTTAATATTAGTAACATATGTAGTGGCAAATTGTACAAGAAGATAATTAACAAGAACATGATAAATAAGCCACTAAAACATACATAAATATGAAGGTCAATCTATGGTGCCAATGGTTGTTGCTTGTTGTCATAGGGTTTGGTGGATTTACTAGATTTTCTTTTTAAGATGATAATCCATGTAATGACCTCTAGTAATAAAGCAATTCCACCCAATGTGGATATCACAACTATGTAGGATGTTCTCCATTTGCTTTCTGGTGATAATATATCAAGACCCTTGAGCACATTGATGACTCCAAGAACAAGGATTGCGTACCCGATCCCATGGTGATAGATGTTCCAATAAAAGAGGACCCCTCTGTCCCTTTCTGAGGGGTAAGTTTACGGTGCTGTTCATTTTGTAGGTGGAAGAACCCAGATCCCAGAGAACCATCGGTGGAATAGCATAATCACACCCGAGGAAAGTAGATCGTCTACCAGTGAGTCGATCCACGTTTCTTCATTGGCGCCATCCACTGTTACAACGGCAACAAGATCTCATCAGATCTCTAAAAAAAACAAATTATCACCATGGTTTCTGGTGCTCGTAACGTCGATCAAGTTCTGGAGGATATTGAACGTGAGGATGTTAATGAGGGACAGCAGTTTCTGAGGGGGCCGCGTGATTCTACGCGCACCACCAGTAACCGTCCCTTCATCACAACTCCTCACGGCCAGACTGAAACTCCTCCAGACGATCTCACGTTACAAAATCTTGCCGGCGCGAAACAAAAAGGACCAATGGGTCCAGAAGATGAAACCAATGACCCTAAGGAATGGCTCATAAACGAGCAACGACGTCTAATGGACAAGTACAATGAGATGGTCAAACAGAAAAGGTTAGCCGACTTAACACAAAGGCTAGCGTTTGACAAGCAAGCCATTCAGGGAACAAAAAGGGCGCGCGCGCCGGAAGAGGGTCACTCTGTTCACACTGAACACGCTGAGTTTAGTGATGAAGAAGTGCACAGCGTCAGGAAGACGCGAGATACTCAGGCAGGAGGCTCACAGCTCCGCGCACACATGAACATGGCGCCTGGAGCCAGAGCCGATCTGGATCTGCACACACCATACAGCCCACCAGTGAGAGGGCAAGTGGATGTAACCACCCCATAGAGGCCAGCCATCTTGGTGAAACATTCAAAATTCACTGAGCGCATTGCGAAGGCCCCCATCCAGCACAAGACCAAGATGCCAAGTGGTTTAGGCAAATATGACGGCACAACAGATCCAGACGATTTCTTACAAGGTTTTTACAACACTGGAAACCTAGAAAGCTGGACGATGCCAACATGGTGTCACATGTTTGCTCGCTGCCTCACGGGCGCGTCGCGTGTTTGGTTTGAAAGCTTGCCTACTGGGCAAATCGATGGGTTCGAGGAACTATTGGAAAAGTTCCAAGCTTACTTCGTACAACAGCGAAGACACACGCGCGACCCAGATGACATCATGCACTGCGTGCGCAGGAATGATGAAACGATTGAAGACTACATCACTCGTTTCAATCAGGAGTCTCTGGCAATCGGAGGTATCACTGAGCAACTACTGCGCGTGGCCTTTATACAAGGCGCGCGCAGTGATCAACTCCGCCGAGCTCTCGTAAGCAGAGATGGCATGCCAACCACTTGGGCCAAGCTAATGGAAGCATCGCGAGTCTTCGCGAGAAATGAAAAACAAATTGCCCAAGATAGAGCGAGAGAAAGAGGGCATCAAGCAGAGGCACCGCGCAGCAGCGAAAGAAGGGGCAAACAGAACACTGTATGGTCCAGGTTGCAATCAACCAGTTTTTCTTCCGCAGAAAAGCAGGCGCAACCAAGCTCACACCAGCCCCCAAAAGACGTTCGTAATCGCGGGGAGGGTGACAAGAGGGAAGGCGGCAGAGATCCTAGCAGACCTCTGCCAAGAATCTGGACTCCCCTCACTAAAACACCTTCACAAGTGTTAAGCACTGAGAATGTCCAGTTCAAAAGCCCCAAGCCACTACACTACAAGGGACCATCAAACAGTGGCAAGTACTGCGAGTTTCACAAGTCCACGGGACACAACACTGATGCATGCCATCACTTGAAGGATGCAATTGAAAAAGATGTGAAATCAGGCAAGCTGGCTCACCTGGTGAAAAACCCAAGACCAGAAAGTGAACAACCAGAAGGAGCCTCTGCCACCAAAAAGTACAAAAGAATCTGTGTAGCCGAGGGAGGAAGGCAAGGGCAAACATCAAGAAAGAGAAGCGCGCAAATCCAAGGAGATTGGCGCGAGCAACAAGTAATCTTCCCAAGAATCAGGGGAGGCCCTTCTATCAGCAGTCCTCTTGTCATCACTACACACATTGCTCATTACGAAGTGTCAAAAGTCCTGGTGGACACTGGCAGCGAATCAGACATCATGTATGAGCAATGTTTCAGAAAACTGGATCCGGCAGACCAAGCAAGGCTTGAAATTGTGAATGCACCAATCTCTGGTGTGTCAAATGAAATCATTCACCCCCTAGGTCAAATACAATTTGAGCTAACTATGGGGGATGAGAAACACAAGCGAGCCGAAGTTGTCAACTTCTTGGTCTTGCCCACCACTTCTTGCCACAATATGATCTTGGGTAGAGGAACGATTGCCCAATTTAACGCCATACCGTCGCCAGCGCACGGCGTGTTGGGGTTCCCAACACCAACAGGTGTAACTTTTGTATACCGAGATCATTTGTGTGCAGTGACAAATACTCCGCGGGAAGGGAGAATGAAACTTCCAATGGCAGACAACGCGCCAGAGGAATGGATTCTCAACCCAAAATTCCCGGAGCAGAAGATCACAATTGGCGCAACGATATCAGACGACACGAGGTTGAGAATGAAAAGATTGCTCACGGCATATATGTCGGTCTTCGCGTGGAAACACTCTGATATGACTGGGGTTCCGCGAGACCTGGCACAACATTCTCTCAACACGTTCAAGTCTGTAGAGCCAATTGCTCAAAAGAAGAGAGTCATGGGGGATGAGAAAGCGAGGGCCATGAATGAGCAGGTTGAGGATCTACTGCGCGCAAACATCATCCGCCCGATACGATACCAGACATGGGTAGCCAATCCTGTGATGGTAAAGAAAAGTAACGGGTCATGGAGGATGTGCATTGACTTCAAGGACCTCAACAAAGCATGCCCAAAGGATTGTTACCCCCTCCCAAACATCGACGCAAAGGTGGACTCCGTGGCGCCATTCAAGCTCAAATGTTTCTTGGATGCCTACAAGGGCTATCACCAGATTCAAATGGCACATCAAGAAGAGGAAAAGACCGCCTTCAGAACCGACAAGGGTGTTTTCTGTTACACAAAGATGCCCTTTGGTTTGAAGAATGCGGGAGCCACCTACCAAAGACTTATGGATGCCGTTTTCAGCGAGCAAATTGGAAGAAACCTAGAAGTCTATGTGGATGATTTGGTGATCAAAAGTAGGGAGGAAAAACAAATGCTCAAAGACATCGAAGAAACCCTTGGGCGCCTAACGGAAGTTAACATGAAGCTCAATCCGAGCAAATGCACTTTCGGCGTGCAAGAGGGAAAATTTCTAGGTGTAATGGTCACCAAGGATGGTTTTAAGGTGAACCCTGAGAATGTGGAGGCCATCCTTGACATGCCCTCGCCATCCACCATGAAAGAAGTTCAGAAGCTGAATGGTAGATTGGTATCAATCAACAGGTTCCTAGCGAACCATGCAAGCAAATCTACCCCATTTATCAATACATTGAGAAACTGCTTAAAGAAAAGCCAATTCAAATGGACTATTGAGGCCGAACAAGCTTTCAGTGAGATTAAAGAATGTTTGATAAATCTGCCCGCGCTCACAGCTCCACTTCCTGGTGAAACTTTGACATTGTACCTATCAGCAGGAGAGCGCGCCATCGGCGCAGTATTGTTGGTGGATCGCAAGGGAATCCAAACGCCAATATACTATGTGAGTCGGGTGCTGACAGATCCTGAGACGCGCTACTCCATCATGGAAAAGTTAGTTTTATCACTAACACACGCGTCGCGCAAGCTTCATAGATATTTCAATGGTCATCCTATTGAAGTTCTAACTGGTTACAACATCCAGCAAGTCTTGCGGCGCCCCGCGCTCTCGGGAAGGCTGACAAAATGGGCCCTGGAGTTAGGTGAACACACGATCGCCTAAAAGCCCCGTCCAGCAATAAAGGGGCAAGTTTTAGCTGATTTCATCGCAGAAATCCCCGAAGGAAGAGTTGAAGAGGCTCAGCGCGAGGTAGACCCTCCGCGAGCCAATGATGAAGAAAATGTTTGGAGATTGTTCACAGACGGAGCTAAAAAACAACGAAGGGTCCAGCGCAGGTCTCAAACTGGTGGATCCAGAGAATCATGAATATACTTATGCCATCAGGTTGGACTTCAAGAGCACCAACAATGAGGCTGAGTATGAAGCCCTGCTGGCTGGGCTGCGCATCGCGCACAAATTCGGAGTTAAAAAGCTAGAGGCCCATGTTGATTCATACTTGGTAGCAGCACAGGTCAATGGCCTTTATGATGCCAATGAGAACACCATGCCTCTATATCTAGAGCAGGCGAAAAAGCTCATCGAGCAATTTGACTGCTTCAGAATCATTCATATTCCGCGCAGTGAAAACAAATCTGCAGACGCGCTGAGTAAGATGGCATCAACCAGTTTCGATCACTTTGGCAAAGATGTCAGGGTAGAAGTAATGAGCAACCCGTCGGTGGTAGCGAAGTCTGTCCTTGTAACTCATACAACCCCTTCATCATGGATAACTCCAATAATGGAATTCTTGAAGGAGGGAAAGGTACCAGATGATCGTGCACAGGCGAGGAAGATAAGACACAAGTCGCAGAACTATGAACTCCTTGATGGCACATTATATCGACGCTCTTATCTTGGGCCGCTCATGAAATGCCTAGATGCTGAAGAAGCAAGGTATGTGATCAGAGAGATACACGAAGGAATCTGTGGAATACACGCTGGCCCGCGCATGGTGGTTGCCAAGGCAATGAGCGCCGGTTACTATTGGCCAGGCGTGTACTTGGACGCTCTGAAAGAGATCCAAAAATGCAAAGCATGTCAGAGCTATGCGCCAAACACCATGCGGCCAAAGAACAACTTGATTCCAGTGACCTCTGCATGGCCTTTCCACAAATGAGCAATTGACATTGTGGGTCCCCTTCCGCAAGCGCAAGGGCGAGTAAAATTTTTGGTAGTGGCAGTAGACTATTTCACAAAATGGGTTGAAGCCAAGCCACTAGCAAAAATCACAGCCGAAGCGATGAAGCAGTTTATCTGGAGCCACATCATATGCCGTTTTGGCTTGCCCATGGAAATTGTGAGCGATAATGGCAAACAATTCACTGACAGGAAGATATCAAACTGGCTCAAGGAATTGCGCATCAACCAAATCTTCACTTCGGTATACCACCCTCAGGGGAATGGCCAAGTGGAGCGCGCGAATCAAAGCTTGTTAAATGGGCTGAAGAAAAGGTTGGAGGGAGAATCCCATTCTTGGGTCGAAGAGCTACCTAATGTCCTGTGGGCACACAGGACATTAAGCAAAACCAGCAATGGCGAATCCCCGTTCAGCCTAACCTATGGAACGGAGGCAATGATTCCATCAGAAATTGGATGCCCATCCCATAGAGTGCTCATGATGAGCAAGATTGATAACGAGCGCGAAAGAAGGTTGGATCTCAACTTACTTGAAGGGCGCAGAGAGGCGGCTATCATCAGTGAGGCCAAGTACAAGAAAAAACTGGAAAAATATTACAACCAGCGCGTGAAAGAATGCCACTTCAAGAAAAATGATTTTGTCCTTCGAAACAATGAGGCTAGCCGCGCGATACCCCCGGGAAAAATGTCCCCCAATTGGGAGGGACCTTATCAAGTCTTGGAAGAATTGGGAAAAGGCGCATACGCCTTAAAAGATTTGAATGGAAAGAAGATCCCGCGCGCATGGAACGCAGCACAGCTTAGAAAATGTTTCATGTAAAAAATGTCAAGTTTGTAATCAAGGCTTTTTAAGCCATTATGAATAATGATACGCGCTATGTTCTCTTAATGTGGATTCTATCACCTTTTGCATACATGTTTCACACTTCCCTTTATTAATTTTGAGCAATATGACAACATTGTATTGACATCAAAACGAAATAAAACAAAGTAAAACATACATGCGCGAGCTTCAAGCTCAAACGCGTTAACGAGTCTTAACTCTAAAACGTCAGGGCCTTAGCCCAATTCTATTACCTTTTGCATACATGTTTCACACTTCCCTTTATTAATTTTGAGCAATATCACAACATTGTATTGACATCAAAACGAAATAAAACTAAGTAAAACATACATGCGCGAGCATCAAGCTCAAACGCGTTAACGAGTCTTAACTCTAAAACGTCAGGGCCTTAGCCCAATAATGTGAGCCTTAGCTCAAATCACTCACAACATCCATCCTACATACTGCGCAGCCTGACCATAGAAATACCTAAACACAACTAAGGTAAAACAAATGCCAAAACATAGTTGTTAAGGTCTCAGGTCGAGGTCGCGCATGAAATTGTAATGGATATCTGAGCAACACATATTGATGCGTAAAGGCTAAAAAACTCATAATTCCATATAATAAATGCGCGATAACGTCGCGCAAAAGAGGAATAATGAAAACGCCAAGGCACGTGTCAACATAATCAAGATATGGCAAAATCACTTACAATATGACAAGGATTAAGTATAATAATTTCCTTACAACCTTGTTCTTATTTCAACGTGCTAGCATATCTTATATTCAACAAGCAAACATGCAATAAAAAGAGATGGATGGGGAATGCGCAAGATGCGAAGAAAGGAAAAACAAAATTTCATTCCAAAGCATTGAAATTTACAAGTTTACAAGATGATGAGATACAAACTACAAATAAAAATAAAAAACATGAAGGGCTTCTCAAGTCTCCACGTCGACGTCAGCCTCTTCATCATCCTCATCACCGCCCTCAGCATCTGGCGCAGCCTGCTCCTCGTCATCTCCAAACTGACCATAGTCAAGTTGTTCATCCTGAATGGAGTCTTCTGTCACTATAGTGTCAGAAGCAGATCCTTTGGCCACGCCAGAGCCGCTAGCAGGAGCAGCATTCCCCGCGCCATCATCGCCGCCACCAGCCCCTTCGCACTCTTCAAGCAATTTCTTTAGCGCGCCGAGGTCGGGCTGGTCAGCAAGCGCGGATATCTGCAAATCATAAGGAAAAATATGAGTACAAAAAGACTTGGAAAATAAGTCAAGGTAATCTCATTAAGGTTAAAATACCTGCGCAATGATGGGGATGGGAGTATTCAAATACTTCTCCCCCATCGCGGCCATGTCCGCGCAGGCAACGTCTCTCTGATAAGGGTACTCGGATGGGTTCTTCTTCAACATGCCATATTCATAGCCATCCGTAAACCCTTCAGCTCGACCCACCAAGCGCGCGGCAGCGTTGCAATCCATCACAAGGGCCTGAAACTCGTCTGAGTATTTCATTGCGTAAGCGCAACGAGTCATGCCCTGTGAGATTAGCCATTGGCGATCCTGCGCGAGGGAAGCAACAGACGTCTCTAGAGCAGGAATCTGAGAGTTTAACAACTCAACAGTTTCCTTAGTCTGTTTCAGCTCCTCTTTGTCAGACGCTGCTGCCGCCAGGATTTCTTCTTTTTCCGCTCGCGCAAGATCGAGTGCTTCCTGGCTAGACGCTGCCGTCGCCAGGGCTTCATCTTTTTCGGCCTGCGCGGCCGCCAGCTCCTTCTTTAGGCGGGCAACCTCACTCTCCAGTGATGATTTCTCAGTTATAGACTGGACAAGAGCTTGGTCACGCGCCTCCGCGTCTAGCTCCAAGTCGCGCGCTCTACGCGCGTACTTGGCAGCGTCCGCCTCGGCCGCCTGTAGCTTCTCCAGCGCAGCCTGGAGCTCATGCCCGCGCTTCACGAAGGCGCTGTTGGCACTTGCTCTGTTCTCACTGAGCTCCGCTTGGAGCTTCTCAGCTCTCTCTCGAGCATCAGAAAGATGCCAAGCAGACACTTTAGCCTCTTGCTTGGCTTCCGCAAGAGCATCACGTACCTTTAAGTAATCATAGCGAAGCTCTTGGGAGGCAGCAAAGAAGGCCGACCCAGCAAACAGATGATCGTTGAGCAAGTCATCGCGAGCGCAGTCCTCCTGGAACCTCCTTTCAGCTGGAGGCACAGCATGAGCCCAGAATTCCGCACACACACCCATGGACTGAAATGTGTTGTCCTCAGCAATATTCCATCTCGGGCGGTAAATGTGATCGGCTTCCTGCAAAAACAAAGTAATTATCTAAGTCATCAAAACACTAAGATGGAAGTCCGCGCAGCGGAGCAAAAACGAACCTATACCTGCGGGGATGAAGCAGAAAAGTCAGCGCCTGGCCCACGAGAAGACTCCGCCACAAAACCTCGTGGCGCTACAGGGCTGGCGCGCCCACTGTCGGGGCCTTCAGCTTCAAACTCCTCATCCTCCTCTGAAACAGGCCTTTTCTCCTGCGACCTAGAACCAAAATCAGTCTCGCGAGGAGGGCTGTGCGCAGGAGGAGGTGAGGGAGGTCTCGACGCCGCCAGGTCGGCGCGTAAAATGGCCTCCTGCTCCTTTGTAATCCCGATAAGGGGAGATTCAGCGCTTGCAGGAGCAGGAGCGGAAACAACGCCGCTGGCACCGGCGCCAGGAGTGCCGCTAGCAGCTTGCACGCCAGCAATGACTCCTGTGAAAAAATCAACAAAAAGAAATGGTTCATGACTTGATCTAAAAGAGTCAGAAAATAAAAGCGCAATACGTACTTTGGCGCAACTCCGTTCGCGAGGCAAACATCGCCATGAAGTCCATTCTACCCTTTTTCGAGGGTAAAACAAGGGACTTCGAAGCGACCTCCGGCGCAGCCTCGGCATCTTGTTGCGCTTGAGGTTGATCCACCAAGGTCGCCGGCTCTACACACATTTGAGTGAGCAAAGATTCGTTAGTAATTCTATCAGAATCGCGCTCATAGAACCATAAAAGATAGGCAAAGGTTAAGCAAAGTATACCTGTTGACGGCGCAACACCGCCTCCCTTTTCCGCCGCGCGAAGGGAGGAGGTAGCGCCACCATACCTCGTGTGGACAGGAGGTCTGCCCACTTTTTGAGGCAGGGAAGACAAGGGAAACTTGGAGGGAAACTCCTGGGTTTTCTCAAATCCCCCCCGCCTCAGTAGGAGGATCCTGAGCAACAGGGGCAACATCTTTCTTCTGTTTCTTACTGGCCCCTGCGCCAGTTTTCCCCTTAGCTTTACGCTTTAGTTGGGGCGCCTCCTCCTCCTCCTCTTCCGCGAGCTCCAGCTCGTAGTTCTCGAGCGCATCTACAATAAGTGCAACGGAAATGTTAGCAAAATTTGGTTTTATAAAGGCATAAGCATAAGTACAAAGGCTTACCAGGCACATCGCTGTCAAAGACAAATCCCAGATCAACAGGGATGAACATGTCATCGAAGCGATCGGGAAAACCAACCTCCCCAGCGCCCAGCGCGACGGAGCCACCCTCCATATGCTCGTCATAGGCGGCGTGGACATACTCCTTGCTGACTGCACAAAACAAGTCAAATGATATCAGCAAAACGAATTATATTCGCGCAGAAGTAAGGCAATGAGATTAACTTACACAAGCCGTCAACTTGGATAACGGGCTCAGTCGCGCTGTCGGCCCACCTCCTGCTCATACCAACCCCCACCAGCGCCTCCTCGCAAATTTTCTTGGCGGGGGATGGTTCAGCAGTCAACTTTTTCACCCAGGCGCCAGTTGGGTTCTTGAAGACACCCACATCCGCAGGCGCAGAAGAGATCGCGCGCATGGTCATGCGGATGGGGAACACACCAGCCCTGATATAGAAAAACCTCTCAGACCAGTCATGAAGGCTCTTGAATGAAACAGTGCAGCACTTGACCTTCTGACTGCGAGGAATAAATGAGAACCAAGAATCTTGGATCTTGGGCTTATAAAAAAACTGAAAGCGCCGAGGGGTGGGCTCCTCGCGCTGAGATTTGCACATGAACTCAAAGTGAGTCATGCGCACGAGTCCAAACGGATGGACTTGGGATATATGAATCCCATAAAAACCTAAGCACAGCACCCACAAACCTTGTCATCGGGAGACGAAGGTTGCAGTGGGTGAAAAAATGACAGTAAAGGGAAATATAGCCGGTAGGCGGGTCCGCCGCCGTTTGCCCGGCCGCCGGCAACATGCAGCCATACTCAGGGAGAAAACCCTGAGTATCGATAAGGCTGTCAAGATCGGCCTGCCTCAGTTTGCAGGGGATCTCGTCCCACTTCTTCACTGCTTTGGTCCTCCCTACCTCCTCCGATGAGGCCTCAGCAGCCCTCTTCCCCTTGCCGGTCTTCTTCAATGTAGACATCACTAACGATTTCACACGGCAATGGATGAGGGAGATTGAGTTGTCTGAGCTATCAGACATACAACTGTGACAACGAACAAAGGTTGCTTCTGAAGAACAGATATCGGGAAGCAGAACAAAGGTAATCGGAATACAAGGAAAGAAAGGAAAGCTTTGAATAAAACAGCAAAGAAGATGAAGAATAAAAACAACAAGGGCTGGCTTTTATAGGCCCAGGAGAGAGAAATATTGGTGCTGATCGGACTACACGCGCCCCCACTCGCAGGTGTAAGCCAACGCGAGCGCGACACGTGTCCCTGACACTGTGTGAGGGGACACGAAAAGAAACTCTACAGCTGCTGCCAGAATTCACGCGCCACCACTCGCAGGAACGGACCAACGTGAGCGCGACACGTGTCCCTGACACTATGTGAGGGGACACGAAAGGCAACTGTAGCACCTCGAGCACACGAAAGGTCTGACACGTCTCCATCACTGATGCACGTCACCAACAACCAACCACGTACAGGGACGATTCGTTTGCAACAAAAAGGATAGAATTTCGCGCAACGATGAATAAAAAGAAGAAAAAGACAAACCCCTACTAAAAGAGCAAACGACTAAGTCTAATATCTATCTTACCTCGCTCGCGCGAGACAAGACACACATTAGACTGGGGGGGCTTGAAGAGGTATGTACCCGCCTCAACACCGAGCGAGGCGGGTCAACCCACAAGATATGGACAAGAGGCTTGAAATCAAGACATTATGAAGGCACAGAGCCAAAACCTATGCGCATGGCGCATATCACATATGCTCATGCATCACATGCTCAGGCATCATATGCCCAGGCACCACAGATGCTCAGGCATCACATATGCTCACGCATCACATATGCTCACGCATCACATATGCTCACGCATATCACATATGCGCGTGGCGCATCAGCGCGTGGCGCATATCACATGCTCGTGCATATCACATCTGCGCATGAAACATCTGCGCGTGAGAATAAAGAGAAGACCTCGCACATCCTCAGGATTGGCGCATATCACACATGCACATAATCAACCTCGTCCTTATCCAAATCAGGATTAGGGCAACCTTGATTGTGCACGTCAGACAACCTTCCAGAAGGTATCCTTTTAAGGAATAAGAATATGCTGATGTTGACAGCTGCCAATGAAAGGTGGACGACTCAGCATAAACCATGTGCTACCACGTGATTATAACCAATGAAAAAGCACCAGGTGTCCCCAAGGACACGTGGCGCAAAGCAATTGGAGGAGGCCAGCAAGGCCCTGATTAGGTCTGAGCCCAATCATTGGAAACCCTAGCACTATAAATACCACATCAACTCCACAAGGAAAGATCATCAAATAACAGAATTACATCCAATTACACACAATTACAGAGTATTCAGCTATTAAGCAATACACTTCATTTTCCTTACTCTCATATTATTATCTTCTCCTACAAACACTTATTCTCACACCGGAGGGTTACCCCAAAGAGAACCCCTCTGTCCCTTTCTGAGGGGTAAGTTTACGGTGCTGTTCATTTTGTAGGTGGAAGAACCCAGATCCCAGAGAACCATCGGTGGAATAGCATAATCACACCCGAGGAAAGTAGATCGTCTACCAGTGAGTCGATCCACGTTTCTTCAGTCTTTGTTAGGTCTCAAGAACAATGCAAAAACCTAAAAAATGACCAAAACTAAGATTACATTAAAGTTAATTTTGTTTGAACCATAGGTGAATATTGGCTATCAGAGGCGAAGGATATTGAGGGCCAGGGGTGGCCCCGCACCCCCTCCCTGTTTTTTCGCGCTTAAGTGTAAATTTAGCCGTTTTTCGTCCGAAATATTTTATACGTAGTGTAAATTTACCCGTTTTCGACCAAAAATTTAAGCCCGGCTCCCTCGTTTATGAAAATTTTTATACATTTTGAGTCCCCCCGGCGTTCACATTCAAGCTTCGTCACTATTGCTATTTACTTTTGCTAAAAAAATAAATGATAAACCAACTCCATTAAAAGTAAAAGTAGCTCCATGTGATGCATCATCTCTTTTGATGTTAGATGGAAATTGCCTTTCAATTATTAAATTGCAGTCCTTCCATTTTAATGAATATAAAGAAACAGAAAGTCATAAAGATTGACTTTAAAGATCAAACCCATATTACCTGCCAAAAATTGATACAAAATATTACAACTATAACAGTATCTGTATAATACCATGCATCAACTAGAAATATGCCAAGTGAAGTTTGACTCTGAAAGTCAAAGTACCATACCTGGACAGTTGCAAGAGTAAATAGAGCAATCCCGATGTCACGATGAGTGTTGTACGTGACACCCTTTGATTCAGACCCAAGTTTGAGCCCGGTTGCCCAACCAGCAACCCCAACCGCATAACCCAAAACTTGGCAGAAAGCATGAAGATAAAACCATGCTGGATCTGCAGATGGGAATGCTCTAACGTATCTAGCAATGATTATTCCAACTGGAAAAAGAATTCCCCAGCTAACAGCATTCAGTATCCCATGAATCTGAGAAATATAATAACAATACAAATTACAATTCAATTTTCAATTATCTTTTTTTGTTGAATCAATAAAGTGACTAAAGTCTAGAATTTTAATATATTTATTGACAACCAACATAATTGCATAAATGATAAACCAAAAGAATTTCCATTAACCAAAAACAGCTAGAAAGAAAAGCAGAAATTTTAGTAAAAATAAAAGTTACTCCAAATGGTATTAAACAATGTAAATTGGTTAAAGTAATCACTAAAAATAGGGAAAGCTTAAAAGTTAAAACCCCCCAAATCCTAATTACCAGGAACAACAACCTAGTTGACACATGAACCAAACAACCAAAGTACAAAACAAAATACAATTGGTCAACTTGGTTTCACCTATGAACCATTTTAATGTTCTAAATTATAATGCATATTAATTAAATTTTAATTAACCAAACAATATTATAATTCAAAAATTTAATATTCATCAAGTAAACACATCAAAGTTAAATTTCATTCGTAGCAGAGCTATATATAAAACTGATAAAAAAATGTAGTACAGTAGTACTTACATTTTTCTTTCTGGTGCGAGAACCACCACCGCTCCCACCGCTACTCCGTCCACTCAACAAATCCAACTGCCCTTTCGCTGCCAAATTCACTGGCAAAAACGCATGTTTCGCGGGAAACCCCTCTTCGGTCACCGAGGGGCCCACCTGCCAAACCTGATTAACCGTCGTAACACCCTTTTCCGGCAACACAACCGTCGCAAATAACTTAATCAACCCATCAGAATACTCAGCTCTTGTATCCTTAACATCAAAAGCCAACTTACCTTCCACAATGGAAGTATAAGAGCTGATATTATGCGTCTTGACCACCATGGTTCCATTGGATGCTTTGTAAGCTAGTAACGCTTGTGCTCCAGCCATGCCTTGACCGGTGGGATTGATGGGCCATGAGACCCACCCGGAGGGTGTGGCTGGAGGTGCTATGAAGGCGATGGAGAGTGTGTTTTGTGGTGTGTTGAGTGACCAGTGGAGGTAGGAGTTGAGGGTGGGTAAGTCGTTGCAATGGGTGTAGAGCTTGTTGTTGGTGAACTTTTGGGTGGTGCAGGTGAGTTGGGCGTGAGAGAGGTGTGGTGTTAAGAGTGTGAGGATGGTGAGGAAGAAGATGGACGCCATTGGTGTGGTTGTGTGAAGCATGTGAGGAATGTGAATTATGATAATGTGACATTTATATGACAACATTATAAAATGTATGATAAAAATATCACAATCAGGAATAAAAAGGAAAGATATAAGTTGGTTGAGGCTCATTGTTAGAGCATTCATTTTATAAGTGAGAGGTAGAGGGTTTAAACCTTACTATCACCAACTTATATTGAAGATATGAGGGATGACCCTGGCTTGCCAGGGTTCGAGTCCTGATCTCACCCGGTTTTACCGGCTCCTTGCTATCGTGCCGTTTGGCGGGTGTGGGGGTCGGGTTTTATCCGGTGAATCCCTCAATAGGTGGACCGCTAGGGGCTCCGTCCGTCCGGACTAATGGCCGGCTCGGGCTACCTTTAGCCAATGGTGCCCGCGTACGGAGTACCCGACGTTACTTAGTTGACCGTTCAAAAAAAAGGAAAAAAAGGAAAGGAATTTGCTTTTTCTTTTTCTTTTTGGTGTGTGGTTGTTTTAGGAATCTTTTTTTCATTCACTTGTTATAAACTGTAGTTTACAAGTTTACTATGGATATTTTTTTAAAAAAAAAAATTCTTGAAAGAGATGTATAGAGACGAAGACCTTATTTCATGTTTAATAGGGAGATATAATGAAATTAAAGATTTTAATGTAAAACTTAAAATAGTATTAATATTACATAATAATAATTTTTAATCTCGTTTGAACATTTATGTAATTGCACTTTTTTGATGTGCTATTTATGATAATTATAGCTCTGATTTGATGCGTTATTTTTAGGGAAAATTTTTAAAATTGGTCCAAGGGAAGAGAGAAATTCCTAATTTAGAACAAAAATTTTGAAAATTCCCATAACGATTTATTGACCTATGAGATTCAAGCCAAATTCATCTTCGCCGTGATATTTGGATTCGTGTCAAACTGTGAGATTTCAAGCTAAATCTGTCTAACCCGTAAAATTTCATGCAAAATTCGTCCGACCCGTGAGATTTTCAAGTCAAATCCGTCTAACCCGTAAGATTTCAAGCAACATTCGTCTGACCTGTGAATGTTGATACCAAAACCGTTTCCTTGAAAACCATCTCATTCGTGAGATTTGAAAAAAGTTTGAATTCACCTCGATCCATCATTGATTCACCGCCACCTCATTTCTTTGATTCACCACCACCACCACCATCTTCTTTGAAATAATTACACTATCTCCAACAACTGTCGCATTCACCATCTCCGCCCACCGTCGTATTCACCATCCAACATCACCATATCCGGGCACCGTCGCCTTCACCATCCAACATCAACATATCTGGCCACAGTTGTCTTCGTGCTAGCCTCCATTTCGTGGTGAAATCAACTGTAACACCCCGGCCCCTCGCACCACCAATATTGTCCGCTCTGCCCACAAAGAGCTCACGGATTTGTTTTTGGTTGCCCAAAACGCGTTGGTGATGTTAAGAGGCAGGACATTACTTATGAACCAAGGATCTCTCTTGTCCACGGCCGATGTGGGATAGCCTAAGAGTGGGACGATGTTGTGTTTGCCAAGGGTGTTACAAACAACCCCCCTTTGGACTCATCGTCCTCGATGAGGCATGCCCCATCATCCCGAACGGCACAAGAGTGGATCTGATACCAACTGTAACACCCCGGCCCCTCGCACCACCAATATTGTCCGCTCTGCCCACAAAGAGCTCACGGATTTGTTTTTGGTTGCCCAAAACGCGTTGGTGATGTTAAGAGGCAGGACATTACTTATGAACCAAGGATCTCTCTTGTCCACGGCCGATGTGGGATAGCCTAAGAGTGGGACGATGTTGTGTTTGCCAAGGGTGTTACAAACAACCCCCCTTTACTGTGACATCTGCCCGAATCCGACCCGACCCAGGTACCCGTTCTCTGATCCGATTCTTTTTATAATTTAAAATTTAATTATTTTCTTTTAAAACTTGACATTTAATATATATATATATATATTACTAATAATATTTTCCTTCCCGCCTCTTTCTCTCTCTTTCTTTCCGCCTTCCTTTTCTCTTGTCGCCGTCCCGCCCTCCTGTTTAACCCCTCAGCCTTGTTTCCCTCTTTTTCTCCTAACTCTCCTTGTCCTTTGTTTCTTCCCGCCTAAGGTTGTCTGCGCAGCTCCACGCGCCAGACTCCTTGCAAGGAAGCCTGCGTGATGACCAGCTGTTCCAGCGATACGCGAGACGAACTCTTCTCGCAGCGCGCTAAGAATTGTAATTCTTCTCGCAGCGCGCTAAGAACGGCAGTTCTTCCCGCGACGCGCTAAGGATTTGTAGTTCTTCTCGCAGCGCGCTAAGAATCGT
The DNA here is from genome assembly GCF_021521415.1 of Bidens hawaiensis. NCBI lineage: Eukaryota > Viridiplantae > Streptophyta > Magnoliopsida > Asterales > Asteraceae > Bidens > Bidens hawaiensis. The sequence continues at coordinate 1,580,477 of NW_027491362.1, read as the reverse complement.
AGTTCATCCCACGACGCACGAAGAATTATAGTTCTTCCCGCGGCGCGCTAGGAATTGTAGTTCCTCCCGCGGCGCGCTAAGAAATGTGATTCTTCCCGCGGCGCGCCTTAGCCTTCTCGCGCGCAGCTTTCTCGCGCTAGACTTATCTTTTCTTCTGTTTTATCCAGCCTGTTTGCTTTTGTGTTGTCTTATCCTCTGTGCTGTTGACCTGACCTATTTTATGTCTGAAAAGCCACTTTTGGCGCAGCATGCGCACCAACCCCATTGGTTGACAGAAAAAGTGACTGACATTATCTTTTGAGATCTGCTTTTCCATGCTTGACCAGTACCTTTATCTGACCCGCCCATGCCTGTTTACTGTTACCTGTCAGCTTTTCCTTTGTCCCCTGCAGCTGCCATATCTTTTCATATCTTTTGCTTTTGGAATCTTTTGCTTTTTGAGATCTTTTCCCCTTTTCTAGGGATTGTGTTCCCTAGGGTTTCCCTATAAATAATAATCTTATTTTTCCTAACACATCACACACAAAGCACTTAAACTCTCCTGTTCTTCCTTGCTCTCTGCTGTTAATCCTCTGTCGCCTCTCTCTCTCTGCCTCCGTCTTCCTCCCTGTTCTGCCCTGCTTTTCCGGTAATATATAATATATAATAATTTACTTATTAATTATGCTAACTTATAATCAAGACTTAAAACAAATCATTAAAAAAATAATCTTTAATTATAGGTTAACTTGTGCTTGTTTAAAGTTGGTTCTTGCTTTATCTTTCACCGCCTCGTTTATCAAGTGAGTAATCTCGTACCTAATCCCTTTTTATTTTTAATGTTTTGGGATGTTCATGTGTTCGTACAAACTTGAGTCTTAAACTTGTTTATGAACTTTAGTCGCGCAGTATCCCATGTGTTGAGGACGTTTACTTGGCTGTTTATTTGTATGTGTGTATCATTAACCGCTTTGTTCGGCCTATTCCGAAGTTTTCATGGATCCATTAGATGAACACGGGAGACCTATCGTTTACGGTTTTCTTTGTTTACACTTGCACAGATGTTTTCTTGTTTTTGTGCTCATTTGGGAGCACGGATTGAACTATGAACTATGATCTATTTAGGCTTGATCACAATCTGATTGCACCCTTGTTAAACACCAGACATACACGTGTTGCGCGCAGATTTATTATTATCTATGTATTGTATTAAACTTGATTTCTCACCAACACGCAAGTGTTTGACGTTTTATTTTAACACATGTTCAGGTTTGCTGTAGCTAAATTTGGAGCTTGTGGACACGTAGGACGTTTTTACTTTTGGACCTAGATTAAAATGTATCAAGACAAGTTATTGTTGTTCGAATATTTTACCTTATAATATAATGATTTATGTTGATTTACGTTACCTTGTGTTTACGTTGAGCGTGCGCAAATGAATATATTTATTAAATATTGACACCCAAATAGTGTCACGAGTAATGAAACAATATGTGGTGCCCCGATGTATAATCCGCCTTTGGTCGGGGTGTTACAGATTGGTATCAGAGCTCGTTGACTTTAGGATAGGTGGTTAGACGTAACGGCCTAGAATACCTAAGAGTCCCTTCTCGCGCATGAGAGAAATCTAATGTTTGCGTGCTTATTGTTAATTACTCGTTATTTATAAATATGCTTGCGCATACGCAGTATATGATTTTATGTTTTATTCCGCGATATTTCGATTTTTGTTAAATTTCGATTTTTATTGATTTTTCTTACATATTCGTTTGTTGGATTTGAAAATCCGAAAAGTCATGGTGATACATGAATAGTTGATTTTCAATTTCCATTTACGATTATGTTCTGAGGTTGGAGACTTGAAAAGTCATGGTGATACATGAATTGTCAACCTCCAATACTCATTTTCTTGTATATTTTATATTGAGGATTGAAAAGTCATGGTGATACATGAATCGTCAATCTCCAATACTCGTTTACTCGTCATTTTAAATTGAGAAATTCGGAAAGTCATGGTGATATATGAATTGTCGATTCTCGATTCGAATTTGTTATCTGTATTAAGTTTGCATTCAAATTCATGTTTTACTTTAAACTGTTGATGGTATCTAACCCCGCGAAACCAAGCTTTTCGAGGTTATACTTTGCGCTAAAACCAAGATATTAACTAAAATTAAAACTTTTATAGAATGCCTCCGCTATCTCGCCGTCATCAGAGGAGAGAAGCCTCGCGCAGGCGTAGACAGCAACGTTCCCAGGAAATGGCCGCCGCGATAGCCCAAGCTTTGAGCCAAAACAATGCTAACACCTCTGGTTACAACATTAAGTCCTTTAATGCGGGTAACCCTCCGAAGTTCACAGGTCTTGAAGGAGCCACCGTGATGCTCCAGTGGCTTGAGAAAATAGAAAACACTTTCCTCCACACCCAATGCCCCTCAGACAGACGAACCCTATATGCTTCCAGTGTCCTGGAATCTAGAGCGCTTACATGGTGGAATGGAGTAGCTCATGCGCGTGGCGCAGAAACTGCTTCTAGCATGCCCTGGGAGGAATTCAAAGAAATTCTGACGCGAGAATTCTGCCCTCCCAACGAAGTTAAGCGCCTGGAGGAAGAGTTTTGGAATCTTAAGCAGTACAGTGGCGAAGCGCGCGAGTACGCGACGCGTTTCCATGAACTAAGCCTGCTTGTCCCTCACCTTGTTACCCCTTCCCGCCGAGCCATCGAGAAATTCCTTGGGGGTCTCCCCATGGAAATTCAAGATTCTGTATGGGCCAGAAACCCAGTAACCCTCTCTGACACCATTGAGTTGGCCGCTGTGCTCAGCGACAACCATGTCAGAGCAGGAACCCTGTTCCTGCGGGGAACAGAAAAGACCAAACCCATCAAGACTGTCCCAGAACCAACAGAAACCAAACCTGAACCCTCTAACCGTAACAACCTCAAGCGCAGGCACAAAGCCTATGCGCTTACCAGCCCGCCCATTGTCCAGCAACCCATCTACCAACCTCCAGTTTACACGCCTAACCCACTGCCAACCTACCCAACACCTCCTGTAGTCCATAACTATGCCTTAACCAATCCCGCACTCCCTGCCCCGCCACCTAAGAAACCTTACACAGGAACCCAACCCTTTTGCCCAACCTGTAGACTTCACCACCCAACCCAAACCCCGTGTCGACAATGTAGCCGATGTGGCCGCGTTGGTCACTCTGCCGAGTTCTGTAGAGTCCCTCCCGCCAATCCAATTGCGCCAACACCACCAGTCTACCCGCAGAACCCACAACCAACCTACCAAAACCCACGACCCAGGTCGTGCTTTAACTGCGGTGATCCCAGTCATTTCCGGAACGCGTGCCCGAGACTACAAGTTCAGATTACGCAAGCGAATCCGGTGAACCAGATTTCGAACCAAGTGGCACGCGGACGAGCTTTTAACATAACCGCGCACCAAGCGCAAGCGAATAATGACGTAGTTAATGGTACATTTTTGCTTAACGGATTTTATGCTTCTGTACTTTTTGATACTGGCGCCGATCGAAGTTTTATTTCTCGCGCGTTTGAGCAGAAGCTTGCGCGACCGCGCGATAACTTAAAAGAAAATTTTTCAGTTGAATTGGCTAATGGCGAAACTGTTTTAATTAACTCCGTGATTAAGGATTGCACGCTTAACCTTAACGAAAACGATTTTCTGATCGACCTCATCCCCATGCCTCTTGGAAGCTTTGATGTTATCATTGGTATGGACTGGCTTACGCATAATCGCGCCGAAGTTATTTGCGCCAAGAAGATGATTCGCATACCTCGAGAAAATGGTGATCTTCATATCTACGGCGAGAAACCCTCCCGCGGTCTTAAACTTAAGTCTTGCGCCGAAGCCCGAAGACTCATGCGGAAGAAGTGTATTGCATTTTTAGCCCATGTGGTTAAACCCGATAAAGGAAAGAAGAAGCTTCGCGACATCCCTGTTGTGCGTGATTTCCCTGAAGTTTTTTCTGATGATCTTCCTGGTATCCCTCCCGCTCGTGAAGTCGAGTTCCGTATTGATCTTGTCCCTGGTGCTTCCCCCGTAGCTAAATCTCCTTACCGTCTTGCGCCCGCTGAAATGCAAGAATTGGCAAGTCAACTTCAAGAGTTGACCGCTAAAGGATTCATCCGCCCTAGCTCTTCGCCCTGGGGTGCTCCGGTGTTGTTCGTTAAAAAGAAAGATGGATCGTTTCGCATGTGTATTGATTACCGCGAGTTGAACAAACTCACCATTAAGAACCGGTATCCCTTACCGCGCATTGACGACCTCTTTGATCAACTCCAAGGTGCCTCTTGTTTCTCCAAGATCGATCTCCGCTCTGGCTATCACCAGTTGCGCATCCGCGATGAAGATGTTCCGAAGACTGCTTTTCGAACTCGTTATGGCCACTTTGAATTCTTAGTCATGTCCTTCGGTTTAACCAACGCACCCGCCGTTTTCATGGATCTAATGAATCGGGTGTGTAGGCCTTTCTTGGATAAATTCGTGATTGTGTTTATTGATGACGTTCTGATTTATTCTAAGACCAAGGCCGAGCATGGGCAACATCTTCGGTTGGTATTGCAAAAGCTTCGAACCGAGCAGCTTTTTGCTAAGCTCTCCAAGTGTGAATTTTGGTCTGTGAAGTACAGTTTCTTGGCCATGTTGTGAACAAGATGGGTATTCATGTCGACCCATCCAAGATTGAAGCAATCAAGAACTGGATTACGCCGACCACTCCTACCGAAATCCGTTCCTTTCTGGGCTTAGCTGGTTATTACCGGCGCTTCATTTCGAACTTCTCGAAGATCGCTTTGCCTTTAACAGCTCTAACGCACAAAGGTAAACCGTATATTTGGGGCTCGAAGCAAGAAGAAGCCTTTCTAACGCTCAAGCGTTTGTTGTGTGAAGCTCCTGTCCTTGCGTTACCTGAGGGTAATGAAGATTTTGTCGTGTACTGCGATGCCTCCAACCAAGGTCTCGGTTGTGTTCTTATGCAACGAGGCAAGGTTATCGCTTACGCATCAAGGCAACTTAAGGTTCACGAAAAGAATTATACGACTCACGATCTCGAACTTGGTGCAGTCGTATTTGCCCTGAAGATCTGGAGACACTACCTTTATGGTACTAAGTGTATCCTCTACACTGACCATAAAAGCCTTCAGCATATCTTTGATCAAAAGGAACTCAACATGAGGCAACGCCGATGGAACGAACTCATCAGCGATTACGATTGTGAGATCCGGTATCATCCTGGTAAGGCTAATGTGGTAGCCGATGCGCTCAGCCGAAAACCCTGCCAGCTTAACTGTATTTTGCCGCGCACGCAGCTTCACTTTGCGCCAATCCAAAGCAACCTTGAATCGCGCATTCGTGACGCGCAGCGCGCATCCATCAGTAATGGTAACCTTCGCGCCGAGTTAGCGTGTGGCGCGGAAGCTCACCTTGTCTCTAATCTGAGTGGAATTCTCTGCTATCTCAATTGCATCTGGATTCCCTTTGATGAGAATCTTCGCGCTGATATCCTGAGTGAAGCGCACAAATCTCGATATTCCGTTCATCCTGGCGCTGATAAGATGTACAAGGATTTGCGCATTACTTATTGGTGGCCCGGTATGAAGAAGGATATTGCTGTGTTCGTAGCTAGATGCCTGACTTGTTCTAAAGTAAAAGCTGAACACCAACGCCCATCTGGTTTGCTCGAACAACCAGAAATTCCTACGTGGAAATGGGAAGGTATAGCGATGGACTTTATTACCAAGTTACCCGTTCTCTGATCCGATTCTTTTTATAATTTAAAATTTAATTATTTTCTTTTAAAACTTGACATTTAATATATATATATATATATATATTACTAATAATATTTTCCTTCCCGCCTCTTTCTCTCTCTTTCTTTCCGCCTTCCTTTTCTCTTGTCGCCGTCCCGCCCTCCTGTTTAACCCCTCAGCCTTGTTTCCCTCTTTTTCTCCTAACTCTCCTTGTCCTTTGTTTCTTCCCGCCTAAGGTTGTCTGCGCAGCTCCACGCGCCAGACTCCTTGCAAGGAAGCCTGCGTGATGACCAGCTGTTCCAGCGATACGCGAGACGAACTCTTCTCGCAGCGCGCTAAGAATTGTAATTCTTCTCGCAGCGCGCTAAGAACGGTAGTTCTTCCCGCGACGCGCTAAGGATTTGTAGTTCTTCTCGCAGCGCGCTAAGAATCGAAGTTCATCCCACGACGCACGAAGAATTATAGTTCTTCCCGCGGCGCGCTAGGAATTGTAGTTCCTCCCGCGGCGCGCTAAGAAATGTGATTCTTCCCGCGGCGCGCCTTAGCCTTCTCGCGCGCAGCTTTCTCGCGCTAGACTTATCTTTTCTTCTGTTTTATCCAGCCTGTTTGCTTTTGTGTTGTCTTATCCTCTGTGCTGTTGACCTGACCTATTTTATGTCTGAAAAGCCACTTTTGGCGCAGCATGCGTACCAACCCCATTGGTTGACAGAAAAAGTGACTGACATTATCTTTTGAGATCTGCTTTTCCATGCTTGACCAGTACCTTTATCTGACCCGCCCATGCCTGTTTACTGTTACCTGTCAGCTTTTCCTTTGTCCACTGCAGCTGCCATATCTTTTCATATCTTTTGCTTTTGGAATCTTTTGCTTTTTGAGATCTTTTCCCCTTTTCTAGGGATTGTGTTCCCTAGGGTTTCCCTATAAATAATAATCTTATTTTTCCTAACACATCACACACAAAGCACTTAAACTCTCCTGTTTTTCCTTGCTCTCTGCCGTTAATCCTCTGTCGCCTCTCTCTCTCTGCCTCCGTCTTCCTCCCTGTTCTGCCCTGCTTTTCCGGTAATATATAATATATAATAATTTACTTATTAATTATGCTAACTTATAATCAAGACTTAAAACAAATCATTAAAACAATAATCTTTAATTATAGGTTAACTTGTGCTTGTTTAAAGTTGGTTCTTGCTTTATCTTTCACCGCCTCGTTTATCAAGTGAGTAATCTCGTACCTAATCCCTTTTTATTTTTAATGTTTTGGGATGTTCATGTGTTCGTACAAACTTGAGTCTTAAACTTGTTTATGAACTTTAGTCGCGCAGTATCCCATGTGTTGAGGACGTTTACTTGGCTGTTTATTTGTATGTGTGTATCATTAACCGCTTTGTTCGGCCTATTCCGAAGTTTTCATGGATCCATTAGATGAACACGGGAGACCTATCGTTTACGGTTTTCTTTGTTTACACTTGCACAGATGTTTTCTTGTTTTTGTGCTCATTTGGGAGCACGGATTGAACTATGAACTATGATCTATTTAGGCTTGATCACAATCTGATTGCACCCTTGTTAAACACCAGACATACACGTGTTGCGCGCAGATTTATTATTATCTATGTATTGTATTAAACTTGATTTCTCACCAACACGCAAGTGTTTGACGTTTTATTTTAACACATGTTCAGGTTTGCTGTAGCTAAATTTGGAGCTTGTGGACACGTAGGACGTTTTTACTTTTGGACTTAGATTAAAATGTATCAAGACAAGTTATTGTTGTTCGAATATTTTACCTTATAATATAATGATTTATGTTGATTTACGTTACCTTGTGTTTACGTTGCGCGTGCGCAAATGAATATATTTATTAAATATTGACACCCAAATAGTGTCACGAGTAATGAAACAATATGTGGCGCCCCGATGTATAATCCGCCTTTGGTCGGGGTGTTACATCAACTCCGTCGTCTTCCAACAAGTGGCGGCGGTGATGGTGGTGAATCTATGGTTCCATCGTATTCTCCGTTTTACGGCAAGCGGCGGCGGCGGTGGTTGTGGTGAATCAATGGTGGAATGAGGTGGATTTAATTTTTGTCAAAAAAGTCACAGAGGAGACTGTTTTGGTTTGAAATCTCACGAATCAGACGAATATTCTTTGAAATCTCACGGCTCAGACGGACTTCCTTTGAAATCTCACGGGTGGGGGTCAACATATTTACACGTGCCACTATTCCATTGGGAGCGGAAATCATCGGCGGGAAATCAAATATCACGGCGGAGATGGATTTCGATGGCCTATTTTGAAATGTTTTAAAACTTTTGGTGTATTTTGAGACACGCTCTCATCAAATAGTCTATTTTAAAATTAAAACTCTCTCTTCTCAAATGACCTATTTTAAGAATTCTCACGTATTTATCATCCAATGCAAAATTTGGATTAAGAAAAAAATAATTATTTACTTTATCATCATGTCAAACAAACACATATATCACGCAACCCATGCATGATAAAACACACATAGGGTTGTCCAAATTGCTCGTCGCTCGCCGCTCGTTCGTCGTTCGCTCGAAAAATGCCCGTTCGATTTCGGCTCGGTTTGAAGGTGAGTCGTTCAGCTCAGTTCGGTTTTAAAACAATTCAAGCATGAGCTAAGCCTTGCTCGGTTTGGTTTGGTTCGTTTTGCGCGAATTATTTTTTATTTATTAGTTTTATATACAAACTTTATGTATATATATAAAAGTATACTACTTTCTTAAAGTTTTTAAAATTTCCTTGTTTTGTGTTGAATTCAAAGTTCAAAATTAAACTATAGCCGTTCGTTTTATATATGTTTTGTTGTTAACTTTGAGTTGTATGCATTTTAAATGTGGAAGTTTAGACAATTTAGAGTTAAGGTTTGAATTAATGATATTATGAAGTTTTAGAAATTTAAAAACTTTTTACGAAATCAAGCAAAATCAAACCGAACCAAGCCGCTTGGTTTCAAAACCAAACCAAGTTCAAGCATAAAGATATCGCTCGTTTCTTTAAATTCAATCCGCTCGGTTCGGCTCGCTTTCAAACCAAACCAAGTATGAGCATGTCCGCGTTCGGTTCGGTTCGCGAACAGCCCTACACACATCACAAATTAAACTAACATCGTCTTGCCACTATTTGTTGTCTCAGTGTCCCATTGTTATCGTGTGACACTATACGAATATATTCTTATTGTTTGTGTGCTTGATTGTGTTTCAAATCTGTCTTTATTGAAATCGATATTGAAAGTAGAATGAATGGTTAAGGGATGACATTGTTTAGCTTTCAATTTCATATTTCACAACCTTTCACATTATCACATAAAATGTCTTCACCCATTTGATGTTTATTTAAAATTGTTTCGTAATAAACGTGTAAGTTTGTTATTATTGTTGCAACATTGCTAAAAAAATAATAAGTTGCTAGACGAACAAATTGGTTTAAAAAAATGTAAATAATAACTACTTGCAATCGTTTAAGTCCCATGATTGTAAACTTGAAAAAATTTAATCTAAGAATAAGCAAGAGAGAGTCTTAGATGTCATTTAAGAAAAACCAAAGTAGTTTGTTAGCCGTGGCATTAAAATTATAATTGCAATAAGTATAAAACAAAAAACTGTTTGTGAGTTATGACTAGACAGTTTTACCTTCTATAAAGATGATCGAATGTGAATCTATTAATCTAGGTAGGCGTTACGCTTGAAAATGATGCTCCTTTGGACCTCATGTTGTCATGCATGTGCTTCTGAAATAAAAATGTGTTAAGTGTTGTCATTAACAAATTAGTTATAACACTTTAAGTTTTCAATTTAAGCCTAAATTGTTCGGAGCAGAACAACCCTTGATAAGCCTGAGCTATAATAAGTCAGCTTGGCTTGTCGCAAATTTGTAAACGGAGCTAAAAATTAATCTTGAAGGTTTGGCTTGGTTTTCGGAGAAAAGTTACATCAAAATAAAAAATCAAATTAAGGAATACAAGGAAGTTTGGTTAAGATTGAGTATTGGACTCATTTATTGGGCTAAAATTTAAACATTTTCAAATTTTTTTGGTTATCCAATAAATAGCTTATATTATATTTATTAAAACACGTAGTTAGATAAGATGGTCTTACATTAAAGCTTTTTATTCTTGATGTTTATATGATTTAGTTGTTTCATTTGTGATGTATATAAAAGTGAGGTTATGGACTTTTGAAATCTGTGATTTAGTGTCACAGTGATAAATTTGAAATTGTATATAAAAGTGAGGTTATGGAATTTTCATGATCAACCTTTGGAGAGAATGTGATCTAATATCCCATAAACCCTAATTTCAATTTGTGTAGATTGGAGAACAAGGAATGGGTCCTTGATTTTTTATCAAGCTTGAATTCTTTGGTGATTTTGACTAGCATCTTGTTGTGTCTGATTATTTTCTTGTGCATCCATTAAAGGAAACACTTGATTACATCTACTACACCAAGTCTCTCGTTTCCATTAGTTAAATTTGTTTTATAACACCCCATCATTTTCGTTTTGAGGTACTTGCAATTGTACATTGGTGTTATATTAAGAGTTTTACAACAAATTGTTGTATCTTCAAAACTCTCACTTCAAATTTTTTTTTTTTTGTATATGGAGTCATGGACATACAAATCCCAACAGTCATGATGATCCATATGTGATTAATTGGTGGGTAATGAGTCACTGGTCAAAGAGTTAAAATGTGGCTCAAAATTAGCTTTAATTATTGTGGTCGTAAGTAAGAATTAAGAATTGTCTAGTTAGGTTGATCTTCTATTATGTCGTGAAGTAATAATAAGCAATGTAAATGTAGTACATATCTAATACGAATGGTGCCATTGTTGAGCTTCAGGTGAAATGACTTGCACTAGCTGATCTTCACAAAGATGAACGCCTCCAAACAACGGCTTGTATTACTCGGGCATGAGTTGTAGGATGCAGAAGAGATGAGCTCCTGATTATTGATGAACAAATTTATATCAAAGAAGCTTACATACAAAGAAGAAATATGAAACACCGTAAGGCTTTATAGTGAAGGGTGGATTGATTTTATAAGCTTGTAAATTGTTAGATGATTGTAACTAGTTTTTAGTTTTATTATTTTAAATAACTTGCACATTTTCTAACATTACTTTTAGATTACACTTTTTTTTTCTAACAATCACTTGGCTTGAATCCATTCGTGCAATCCCCCGTTAGAAAGAAAAGTCTTATCCGACTTCCTGAGTTTTGATGCTACTAAACTAAAAAAAGTTTTGAAAGAGGGTGTGATTTTAAATACGAAAAGCCTTTGGAAAGAATGTGAGACTTTATTTGTGGTAGGAAATTTGATGTTGAACGTGTGTACGATCTACAGGATCTAGAGAAAGTAATTATTTGTACACCAAATATTGTATTCCATAGATAATATCTTGTAGTTTTCGATACTACAAAAAGGAGTACTTTGTAAAGTAAACATCGAGCTATGAAATATTGATAAGTCCAAATGAGTAATTGAACTTGTACGTCTTGTTAAGGCATCTAAAAGATATTAGTTGACCTGTTTAAAATATTTTTGATTTTTCTACAAATTTTGATTATTTTTATTTTATTTTATTTTATTTTTTGCGTTAGTAATATTTTTTTTCTATTTTTCGTTTTCCCATTCTTACAATAACATTTAGGAGTTTTGTCTATAGTGACGTGAAAGTTTTATTACAGTTTGAAAGTTCATAATGTGCAAGTGACTTTTCATCTTTCTTCCTATACAAACGACCGCTTTGATGTTCAATTTTAATATTTCAATTTGCAATCCTTTTGCTCTTTTTTTTTTAAGAATTATTTACTTTTTTACTATCTTATTTCATATCTATTCATTTTATTATACAAACGACCGCTTTGATGTTCAATTCAATATTTCAATTTTCAATCCTTTTGCTTTTTTTTTTGACTTAATTTTGGCAGTAATACCGATTTCATTTAAGATGAGACGATCCGCCACATGTGTTGACCGGTCATAGTCCTTAAAGTCTAACCATAAGCACAGCCAACCGTAACTTATTTTTAATTCGTTTTACAAACCGAACTACATCTGGATAATGGGTAAGCGAGCAACAAGCTGCGTCGCTATCCCCTTTTGAATCGCATCATCTATGGTGAGGTTTTTCCCCAGCATCTCGAACAACTCGGGAGCGACGCTTATAACATTCGGATTCTCGTATCATTTTATTTACTTTTTGACTATCTTATTTCTTATTTATTCATTTTATTTTTATCAATGTATTTTGCGCTTAATTGGCTATAAAACAAATGGAAACTTTAGAGTTAAGTGTGCTTAGTTGGGATGATAGTCGTACCATGATGTATGACCAATGCAATTATATACAAATCGATTCAACAAAGCTATTATCTCAATGTTGATTCAAAAGATGAACCATCTGTAAGATATTTATTACACACCAATAACCGTAATGTTTATTACTCTAAAATAGTACCCGTGTTTATTTACACATCAATTTAAAACATTTATTACACATCAATGTTAAAATGTGTTAAAAGATAAACAATATTTAAGACATTTCTTTATATAAGTATATTATAAAATTATGTTACAAAACAAATTGCTATGACAATCAAAAATCTAAATTTAGTTTTTCATAATACAATAATTAATTGATCTTTGAAATGAAGTCTTAATCAATATTCAATAACATATTAAGTTTTATTCAAGTGTAGTTGACATATAGTTGATTCCTAATATATATAATTAATGAAATATAAAAAAGCTTTCTCATTCAATTCTTTATAACTATTTTGTAGATAAATTGTGTTAAATAAACATTGAATACATATAATAATAATCTTATATTGTTTTAATAGATTGTGCTCTTTAGCTTTATATTTCTTTTAATATGTACCCATTTAATCTGTTTCCTTTGTAGCTATATTTTTTTTACCCATTTAGAGATAATGTAATTTGAAATGGTTGATGACTATCTATGAAATATGAAATAAATGATCAACTGTGTATTGTAAGTCTCTTAGACTTGCTTGGTTGCTGCAAATTTGAATTATTTCTAACAAATGTTAGATTGGAAAACATATATATATATATATATATAGTAAATTTTCATCTTAAAAAAAATCCACTTTTGAATTAAAGAGTGACCCGTGTAAAACATGAACGGGAATTATAGAAAATATAAAATATACATATTTGTTCTGAATTTAAATGAATTGTAAATGTTATATTTAGAAGAACGGATTATTTAGATGAATTATGAGGTATTACATCATGAATATTAATTAAACGGTAAGTGCATTATTTGAAATTAAATTATTATTGATTATTATTATTAAAATTATAATAACGTACACATTACCAAAATTAGAGTCAACTCATATTAATAAAAATATTCAAGTTGTTAACCTATTAAAATTCGATTTCTGAAAGTTTAGTCAAAGTCCAACTGTATAACTTATTTTTGTAAATTTAATATAAGTGGTAAAAAATTCATATTTTAAAATGGTTTAAATAAATAGTTTTTATTATTCTCATTTGGGAATAAATATATATTCAAGTTGTTAACCTATTAACTTTTTTTAACAAAATAAAATATATGTAACATTAATTAGTTAAGGGGTTGTAGAATGAATGTGATTTGAATCGATTTGAATCAATATTGACTTTTCAAAATTAAAGGAAACATGTTAAATAGGTAACATGAGACTTTTTGACCGTATATTAAATGAAATTAAAAGGAAACAAATCAATTAATATGGACTTTTTGTTTACTATATAATAAAATTAAAAATCAAATCATATACCAAAAATGTATAGAGATACCATAGATAAATTGTATAATTTGATTTACAATTTAAATGTAAATTAGTAAAGTTGTTACTCTGTATTATGTATTGTTATTTATAGATTACGAACATTTAATTTTAAATAAATTGTATAACTTGATTTTAATAATTTTCAATATTCATGTTTTTGTTTATTATAAAATAAAATTAAAAATCAAATCATATACCAAAAATGTATAGAGATACCATAGATAAATTGTATAACTTGATTTACTTATTATTATGTAAATTACGGTTAATTAATATTAAGAATTTTAGTATAGATGGTAGTAGTGATTTAATCATTGTATATTAATATAAATTAAATTAATTGTATTAATTGAGGAAAGTCAATGTATAACACCGAATTCGGTTATGTCCACAAATTAGGAAAGTCGAACTATTATAAATGGAATAGTTAATGGTTTAATTTATTAACAAAATGGAAAAAAAATAATATATATAATTGAAATATTTAAATACATGAATATTGAAAATTAAAATAATGTATATACATGAATAAATAATAAAAATACAGATAAGGGGGTGTTTGGTAGAGGGATTTGATTGGGGAGAAATGGAATTAGAAATATTTCTTTTGTTTGTTTTCCACTTTTCATTTCTATTTCTCTTTCTATTTCTCTAAAATTAGAGAATTCCATTTCTCTTTAAAACAAAGAGAAATCCATTTCTCAGCAGCCTCCTCATAGCATGTCACCACCTCGTCTCCGGCCACCACCTCGTCTCCGGCCGCCACCTCGTCTCCAAGTCTGCAACCGCCACCTCGTCTCCAAGTCTGCAACCACCACCCCGTCTTCGCCGTTCGCAGTGGTGAACACAGAGATGGTAACCGGTTGTAGGTTGCATGTGGTACGGGTGAACGGAGATTAGGGTTTTAAGTGGTGGTCCGTGGTAGGTTAGGGTTTTCAGATGGTCGGGTGATTGTGGTCGCAGGTAGGTGACAGTGGTGGTGGAAATCGGCGGTGGTCGCAGGTGGCTTCTGATTATCATCATCATCATCGCCACCACAACCACCACCACAAAATCTCCAAAGAGGCAATGATGACAGATCTGAGCCTCCTTTTTCTATATCTTATGTTCCAAAAATTTGAATCTTTTTAATTTCTTGTGTACTGTGGTTGAAGAAGGGGATTTGGTGGCGGCAGCCGGTGGTGGTGGGCTGTGGTTGAAGAAAGGGCTGTGGTGGTGGGGCTGTGGTGGTGGGGCTGGTGGTGGTGGTGGGGCTGTGGTGGTGGTGCTGGTGGTGGTGGGGCTGCGGTGGTGAGTGGTGTCAGGTTGGGTGGAGGTGGGGTTGGGTATGGTAGAGTTATCTGTTTATTTTCTCGTGTACCAAACAAGAGAAATGATTCTCATTCTCCATATCAATTCTCTTTCTCTACAATTCTATTTCCATTTCTATTTTCTCTCATTTTCCATTCTCTGTACCAAACACCCCCTAAAGTCTTCATCAATAATGATATTAGTATAAATGAGTCGAATAATAACTTGAAATAAAAAAAAAGGAGAATTAATAATTATATTATGGACTTTTAAAAAATAATTAAAAAACGGAAAATTTAAAACGTGTTACCGGAAAAACAATATTATTAGAATGACCATGGTATACCGGAAAAGCTATATTAGTATAGATGAGTCGAACAATAACCTGAAATAATATAATCGAGAATTAATAATTATATTATGGACTTTTAATTAAACAATAATTAAAATACGGAAAATTAAAAAGGTGTTACTGGATAAACGATATTGTGAGAATGACCATGGTATACAGGAAAAGCGATATTAGTATAGATGAGTCGAACAATAACCTGAAATAATAAAATCGAGAATTAATAATTATATTATGGAGTTTTAAACAATAATTAAAAGACGAAAAATTTAAAAGGTGTTACCGGAAAAACGATATTATACTTTATACCCATAGTATACCGGAAAAGCGAAAGGAGCATCTATTAATCTTGCCATTAACCTGAAATAAAAAAGTATAATATTAATGTTGAATCTCTTACAGGTAAATAACAAATATCGTTTTTTAACCATGAAATATCATATTTTGATTAAGAAAGTTAAATGAAGTATTGCAACAAATATAAAAAAATAATTGTTATATACATGAAAGGAAAAAATAACCGGCAAAACTTACCGGAAAAAAGTAGAACGTCCACATATCACCTTCATGACGGTTTATGATTTACAACCTAAACTGATTTTTTAAAAATCAGTTAACAATGAAAATAAAACATAAAAAACTTAGAAGAAAGAATAACCGGAAAAAATAATAAGGTTGCCGGAAATTAATTTATATAACTTTACCTTATAAGAAGCTTAGAGCGGCAATTAGGGTTTCTGAATAGTGGAAACAGACGAAATTAGCCTTAAATATAGTATTTGAATTAACGGGTCAATGGGTTAAATGAGTAACCAAGACCCGCGAGAATAAGAGCTTAAATGGGTTAAATATTGTTTAGTTGCTGAGTTAGCAAGTTTAAAAAAGAAAATGGATGACATGGAGTTGAGGTGACGTACTATTATGAAGCTATGTGGAAATTGTGTCCAACTTTAATTAATAGTATCATTTTATGCCACAGCAAACGGCCATTCGTTTCACAATCACCGATCCGCATGTACTCTTTTTCTCCCGATAACATTCCCTTGCAAAAATACACACGGAATTGCAAATAATAACCCATAATATTATTATTATTATCAATCAATCAATCAATCAATCAAATTAGGGTTCCGATGCGATATAAACCGTGAATGTTAATTCCAATGGAGTCTCTGCACCACAGAGTGGAATCATGGATTAGAGACCAACGCACCAAGCTGCTTAAAGTGACGTGGCCGCAGCAATGGCCGATTACTATGAAATGGCCGTGGATCACAGGCAGAGAACACAGGAAACGAATGCACCAAGAGTTTCAACGCCGGAAGAAGCAACTGCATAACCTCTGTATTGCCGTTAAGGCTGATTCGTTATCGGATTTGCAGGATATTCTTTGCTGTATGGTGCTTTCTGAGTGTGTGTATAAGGTGTGTGTATATATATATTAGGTTATAATTATAATTCATAATTTAGGGATTGTTAATAGTTGATAATGGTTATGTTGTTGTGAATTGTGGTAGAGACCTGATGCTGAATTGGTGCAAGCTGTGAATAAGTTTAAAGCTGACTTTGACGGTCAGGTTGTGTCGTTGGAGCGAATTCAGCCGTCTTCGGATCATGTTCCTCACAGGTGCTTTGGTTTAGATTATTATATTATGTTAGAACTAGAAGTTAGAAGTGTTTAGTTGCTGCAGAGTGTGTGGATTTTTATATGTGGAGTTTGTACAGGTATCTGTTAGCGGAAGCGGTAGACACGTTATTTGCTTCGTTTATTGGAACCAAGCAATACAAGTATGTGATTAGCCGTTAATGTAACATGTTATGCTCTTTTTGTATAGAGAGTGTTTCTTTATTTTCTTTATTGTTGGAATGATTTAATAGGGATATGATGGCTGATGCGAATATACTTCAAGGTGCTATATTCCATGATGATGTAGTTGAGGATAATGATGAAGTATTTACGAAAAGTTCGGCTACGGCTGATGGTCAAAAGAAAGTTTCTGAGGATGTTCCGAGAACGCTTGGAGCGAAGCCGCAACAGGGAGTGACTTCAACTAAACCTGCTGCTCATCGGGTAAATGTGTTTCATTTTGACATGGTAATGTATTTGTAGATAATAATGTGGTTGTGGATAACATTTTCAGTAATTTATAGGGATTCATGTCTCGTGCTAAAGGGATACCTGCTTTGGAGTTGTACAAGCTGGCTCAGAAGAAAAAAAGAAAACTTGTTCTGTGTGGACACTCGCTTGGTGGAGCAGTAAGTTTGCGCCATGCTGACATGCTCCAATTTGGTTTTGTTTTCTTTTAAAAAAGCTAAGATATTTTATAATTTCAGGTTGCTGTTTTATCCACCCTTGCAATCTTGAGGGTGATTGCATCTGCTTCATCAAAAGAACAAGAAAGAATACCTGTGAAATGCATCACATTTTCCCAGCCTCCTGTTGGAAAGCTGCTTTAAGAGAGTACGTTTAATCGTTTGATGTTTAGTAGAAGTCATATAATTATTGGCTTATATGTTTATAATTTTATATGCATACATGTTTATTTACAGTTATGTTAATGAGAAAGGGTGGCAGCAATACTTTAAGACTTACTGCATCCCAGAAGATCTCGTACCCCGTATATTATCCCCTGCATACTTTCATCACTACAATGCACATCAAGTTGACTCCAAGAAGTCAACTTTATCAATGTCAAAACAAGACATAACATCTGAGAAACAAAAGGCGAAAAAGGAGAACGAAAATGAACAGTTGGTTTTGGGGTTGGGACCTGTAAATAATTCTTTTTGGAGACTTTCAAACCTTGTTCCGTTAAATGCTGTTAGAAGACAACTTAATAAATACACTGGCAATAAATTTGGTTCTAATGTAAATTCTGCTGCTGACTCCAACATATCATCTTCAATTGAAGATGCAGAAGATGCTCCACAGTCTCTTGAGATTGAAGAAGATTCTGATGGCATTTCCTTGAAACCATTTCCCATTACAGAGAAAGGGGACTTAAGTGAAACAATAATAAATGGAAATTCATCTGGAAAAAGTAAATCAACTGACAAACGTAAGGCGTGGCATAGAGTTCCCACCTTACCTTCATATGTCCCATTTGGACAGGTAGATAACATTTTGGTGGACGTTATTTTTAATTGTGGTTCATATGTGAAGTAGGCTGCTGTGAAATAACTTGGAGTGCAATGTTTGGTTTTTTTTAATAAATGTCTAATCTAATGAGGATTTTCTATTTCTCGTAGCTTTATCTTTTGGGGAATTCATCTGTGGAGTCTTTATCGGGTGCTGAGTATTCAAAGTTGACATTGGTAAGAGATATATTTCTTATATGTGTATGATATTAGTGTTGCCAGGGTTTTCCTTGAATTTCTCATTTTGTTTGCTTTGTTTTGGCAAAGACATATTCAGGTCAGGTCTGTAATTGCTGAATTAAAAGAACGACTTCAATCGCATTCCATGAGATCATATAGGTCTAGATTCCAAAGGTAACATCTTTATGTTGAAGTGAGGGGAACCTGTAACTTCTACGCTATCATAGTTGGAAGTTACTTGGTATACTTGATTCTACTTTCAAATATTTTGAATAATTAATTGTTTACATTATTTCTAAGAAATCGGGTATACTTGATTCAAATGTATTTACCAATTGCAACATGTCATAACTGCATATGAACGCCATTACACAATTATTATAAATACTAGCAAAAGATCTTCCAATAGGCATGTAAACAAACCGGACCTTCAGTGGACTGTTCGTGAACCGTTTGGCGCAAAGTTCGTCTACTTAATTAATGGACGGACATGAACACGTGTCTCATTCGTTCATATAGATTCGTTTGTTTACGTTCATTTATGTTGTTAGTTTACATTTGTTTAAGCTCATTCATTAACGTTCATTTATGTTTGTTAGTTTACGTTTAAGTTTATTAATATATTAAATTTAATTTTTTAGGCTCATTACAATTTTTTCTGGTTTTAATAAGTTTTTAGGCCCAACACATTGTTGTTCATATTTACTTTTAATTGGTTTTACCTAGTTATGTTTGTTTATTTATGTTCATTTATGTTCATCTGTTTGTGTTCGTGTCTGTTTATGTTCGTGAACCGCTTGTTTTATAAGCTTATAATGAGCGAACATAAAGAACACAAATACGTCCATTTTTTTAACGAATGGATGCGAACAAGAAAACTTCATTTGTTTAATTGTTTAATTGTTTATGTTCGATCATTTGTTTGGTTTAGTTAAATGAACGAACACAAACCTGTTTCGCGCAGTTTGTTTACATGCCTATCTTTCAATACGCAGCAATAAGAAATTTTGACGATCCACATTATCCCCGTTGTAAGATTTTAGATAAACAGATTGCATCGATCTGGAACATTTTTCATAGTTATCAAAAGCGCTCGCCTGGTGCGCCTAGGCGCAATTTTCAGGCAAGGCGCAGCCATACCGCCTTGCACAGTCAAAAATGACTTTCCGGTGACTTTTTCGGCCAGATTTCTGCCAGTTTCCGGCGAAGTTTTGCATGTTTCTGCCAAATTTCGTCTGGAACAGATCTGTGGTTGCATCCGCAGAGCAAAAGTTGAAGAGAATGAAGAGAAGAGAAAGAAGATGAGAACGAAATATAGAAGTTTGGCTTAAAAGCTTACACTAAATAGTGTATTGCAGAAAAGCTGCAGAAAAAAACACTGTTTCAGTTAAAAAAATCAATTTTTCTTTCAAAATATTTTAAACTATTATTGCAAGTACACAAGTTCATGTACTATTTCTTTTTACACAATTTTTCTTAAAAGATTTAATTTTATTTTGAAACTAGGTAGATGATTTTAATATCTAACTATATTAATATTAATTTTATGTACTTACAAGATATATTTATAATTTTTTTCAATGCATACTATAATTTATTTTATTTTTCATTTAAGCACGTTTTTTTTTGTCTCAGGCCCTCGCTTTTTATGCGCCTTGCGCCTAGGCCCCAGGCGAGGCCTATGCGCCTTGAGTGCGCCTAGCGCTTTTGATAACTATGACATTTTTTAATAAGTAGCTGGTGTTCAGGTTTGCTTACATATAAATTTTTTTTAGGATTTACAATGATTGCATGAGAGATGACTCTTCATCTTTCTTGGGAATGGATCAACAACAACAATTTCCACAGTTACAAAAATGGCTCGGTATTTCACTTGCTAATATCGTTGAGCTTGGACATATTGTGGAAACTCCTGTAATATGCACAGCTACATCTATTCTTCCTCTAGGATGGAATGGTGTTCCTGGTGAAAAGAATACCGAGCCTATTAAAGTAGATATCGCTGGAACCGGTTTGCATCTATGCACCCTAGTTCAAGCCCGGGTTAATGGTAACTGGTGCTCTACATCTGTTGAAACCTTCCCATCTGCGCCCACTGATAATTCTGACCCGGGTGTACAGTCAGACATACAAAAGATTCGTGTTTTAGTTGGGAGACCGTTGAGGCGACCTCCAAAGCATCAACTTACCACAGATACAATAATATCTGGATTTCCTTCAATGGAGATGAACTCGGTTGATCAAAGTATGCCGCAGAATCTGCAGGCATTCAATTTGGGGAAGTTTATGTGTCCTGAAGGTTTAAGTGACTTTGTTGTGTTTTGCACAACTGATTTCTCCACCATCTCAAAAGAGGTTCAAGTTCGAACCCGTAGGGTGCGGTTGGTTGGCCTTGAGGTATGATTAACTGAAATTATATTATTGTTTTTATCTTTTATATTTTTAACAAGGAATTTGTGTAGGGTGCTGGTAAAACTTCTCTTTTAAAGGCGATATTAGATCAAGGAAGGGTAAACATTTCGACCAATGTTGAGAATTTTGCTATGGATGTTGATGTTCAAGAAGGCATTGCGGGTGGTTTATACTTTACAGACTCAGCAGGCGTAAATTTACAGGTCATTATATTTCTATAAAGCTCTTTTTCTTTTATATATATATCTCTGTTCACTGTATGAAACTAGAGTTGGTAGTTTTGACCGGTTGACTTATAAATGGGTCTATCTGGGCAAGGCCTGCAAACAAACAGATTGTTCCGTGAAACGTTATGGACCATTTGGCGAGAAGTTCGTTTGTGTTCCTTTATTTAATAAAGGAATGAACCTGAACAAAGTTCTTTTGCTCATCTGTTAAACATACAGACATGAACAAGTGCCTTGCTCGTTCATTTATGATTGTGAATGTTTGTTTATTTAAAGTTTAAATAAACCTGTGTATGCTTCTTAGTTTAGTTGATTAAGTTCGTTCATTTATATGTTCGTTATATTTTTTAGGCCCGCGTTACAAATTAGTCTAATTTTATTATTTTGTTTGGCCTAATACTTCTATTATGTGCGTTCATTTACGTTTTTGAACCACTTGTTTATACTATTAAAGAATGATCATAAACGAACACAAACACACTCATTTTATTAATGAACGAACACGAACAAGAAAACCTTGCTCCTTTAATTGTTCGTGTATGATCGCTCAGTTGAAGTTAAAAGAATGAACACAAACATGCTTTCCCAATGCCTACTTTTAGTGAGTACAACTTTCTAAGTCGTTTTCATTCAAATATATAGGTTTGTTTGGTTTGTGGATTTTTTTAAAAGGAATTGGATTTTGATGGAATTGGAATTAATTCCAATGAAATATACATTGTATTTAGCTTGTAATTTTTTCATTGGAATTATTATTTAACTTTAGAAATACCTAAAAGACTTAAATGCCCTTAATTCTCCCCTTCCAAACTGTACCCCAACCTTAAAGTTGTCTCCAACCTTCTTCATTGTTGATGCTCTTACTCACAGTACCTTAAACCCAAATTGCATGAAAATGTCCAAAATCTTGTTCATCATTTGGGTGAAGGAATCTTAGAATCATAATTATCAAAGGCGCTAGGCGCGCTTAAGGTGCATAGGCCTTGCTTGGGGCCTAGGCGCGAGGCGCAAAATAAGTGAGGGCCTAAGACAAAAAAGCCCACTTATATAAAAAAAATATAAATACATTATGTATTAGAAAAATAGGGGAAAGTTAACATACAAATGAAATTAACGTGCTAAACGTGAGAATCAAGGATAGTAATTATATATACAAGTAGAGTAATTACGTCATAGAGTAATTATGTAATCACTCTATGATGTAATTACATAATTACTCTACTTGTATATACAATTAGTCTACTTTATTCTCACGTTTAGCACGTTAATTTCATTTGTATTTGATCCAAAACCTAGAAAAATAATACTATTCTTCATATATAATAAACAAAGGCTATTAGTACCAAAAGCTCTAAAAGAGTCGAGATTCAAATGTAATTCCAAAATTTGAATAACAAATTGATCAAAGTAAAGTACCAAAATGTTCAAAACATAAAAACCAAAAGGTCAAAAAGTAATAAATAGTAAACGTTTAAATGACTATTGTTCTTATCCGTCATCAATGCTAGTAGAGGTGTTGTCACCTTCAAGAAGCGGGGGCCTAGGAACTAGAAGTGCAGATACTGGGCCTGGCTTGGAAAGTGGGCTTAGGCGCAAGAAGCGAGGTTTTTAATAACTATGCTTAGAATCTATTGTTTTGAGGGAATTTGTTGGAAAAAAAATTCAAATTTTTCTGTAGGTCAACCAAACACGATTTTTAAATGGTATTAATTCTAATTTCATTCCCAGTACCTAAGAACTCCACAAACAAAACGTGACCCTAGAATATCATCATAATCTTGTTTTGTGATCATAACCAACATGTTAGTTATCTGTCAAAAATATTTAAAAATATGGATAAAAAAAGGTGTTGTGAGTTTGACCTAATTCAACACATAATAATAGATTCTTGTGTGTTTGTACATGTGATGCAGGATCTGAATAAAGAAGCTACTCGCTTTAAAAACGAATTATGGATGGGGGTTCGCGATGTCAATACTAAAACCGATTTAATTGTGCTAGTGCACAACCTATCACACAAAATACCATGGTACACACAGTCAGATGCCCCAACACGCCAACCTGCACTCTCGTTTTTATTAGACGAGGCTAAAGCACTAGGAATTCCTTGGGTGCTCGCTATAACAAACAAGTTTTCAGTGAGTGCTCATCAACAAAAGCGAGCAGTAGAAGCTGTTCTTCAAGCATATCGAGCGGTTCCAAGTTCAACTGAAGTCGTTAATTCATGCCCATATGTAATGCCCATTGCAGCAAGCAATCTTACAGATTCTGATGAGTGGGTGGGTCCCCATAAATTGATTGCGGGTCCTGTTAATTTGGTTAGACGATCTTTTCAAAAGAAGAGTGCCACTCTTCCTGTTGAGGGTGTTGGTGCTCTTTGTCAGCTTGTCCACCGTGTTATTCGCAACAATGAGGAGGTTGCTTTGGAGGTAAAGTATTATTGAACTTCTAGAAAAAGTAATATGTTTATATAAGTTCACAACATATTATGAATTCATGATCGTCGGTTTGTTTGATATTAAAGGAATTTGCAAATGAGAGACTTATGGTGGAATTAGCAAAAGGGAGAGAGTCGGCGGTTGATGCAAACCGAGAAGCAATGGCTAAGGCAAACTCATTATCGGCTGCAGCGGTGGGTGCTTCTGTTGGGGCGGGTGTTGGTGTTGTTATGGCTATTGTTATGGGTGCAGCTTCTGCATTAAGGAAACCATGAGATGGTGATATGTCTTTTAGTTATATGATTAAAGTAAGATATATATAAGCTCTTGGTTAGAATTTTGGGATTTTGTTGGTGGATATGAATTTATGGATTGTATTTGTGTTGGTATTAGAAGGGAAAGTTACTCGGGTAAAATGCCATTTATTTATTTGATTTATATGTGTAAACCCTCGGGTGGGCAAAAGTGAAATTGCACTAATTTTGACGTTATTTTACTAATCTCGTGAAAATAACGTTAAAAGTGGCGGAAGGTTAATCAGGCATCATGTGGTGGCGTTGATAGCCGAAAGACGAGGGTACATGCACCAATCAGCCGGTATCCCGATGATTGAGTGCTATGTGCTTTATGTTCAAGGCTTGATGCAAAACTACTATCGAGCCGGGGGTCTTACCGGAAGCAGCCTCTCTATCCCTATGGGGTAGAGGTAAGGCTGTCTACATCTTACCCTTCTCAGACCATACTATAGCTTTGCTATTGATGGGATATACTGAGTACGATGATGATGATGATGATGATTTTGAGACTCAAGTCCATTTATATAGCATGTTTATAGCAGGACTGTTCTTTTGCTTCCTCCCTCCCTCTTTCAATGCCACATGTTGAGCGCAAGCTATGTTCGTACTCTTTTAACACTTTGAATGTCACCTGTCGAATGCAAATCATGTTTTATTATATTCGATCTGTTAGTAGAGTGTTGATGGTTTTTTTTTTAGTTCTATTAACGTCAATTTGTACTCGTTACACAATTAAACGGACAAATAACTGTACGAACATGCACACTGAGGCGTAGCTAGTTGTGCCATGCTTAGATCCAGCCAGTATTGACTGATTGGTTCGAGCCTGCTGCACGGTTTGCTTTGCCTGGCTCAGGTCTTTCTGTGTTTGGTATTTGATCACTGTTCTTTTGTTCACTTCTACTGAGATATGAGATGAAAATATCGATTTGCATAAAAGGGGAATCTGACTACCTTCTCTACCCAAGTTAAATCATCAACGCTACACAAAATCGATCACTTTAAAGGGTTTTTTTCCCCTTAATTCAACTGATTTTCATGACTTTTAAAGTTTTTCTTAAAGAGGTTACTTTGTTACATTACCTAAAACTGAATTTTGTTACCTTGTTTGAAAATTTTGAAATTTTGATGCTTTTTATAGCCTAGGAAAAGTCAGAAGGCCTAAACTTTTTTTTTTTTTTAAATATCAAAGTTCGATAAGGGGTAATCTGATCACCTTGGCGTTAGGGGGGAATCTGGTCGATACTTTAACTGTGTTTGGTAGAGATGTTCAAAACGGTTTGGGATTAGGAACCGGAACCGGTTTCTAACCGGTTCCTATAATCAAAATCCCCTTTTAAACCGGTTCCAGGGTCGAACCGGTTAGGGAACCGAACCGGTTCTCCCACCCTCGGACCCCTAACCTATGGAACCGGTTCCTAAACCGGTTCCTACACTGTAACCGGTTCCAACCGGTTACAGTGTAATTTTTTTTTTCGTTTTTCGTTTGCGATTTGGATTCTAAACTACGATTCGTATTTGTATAGCATGAAAAATAAACAAAACAATTAACATAAAATTCATTTTATTTACTTTAAGAAGTTCAAAAAAAAAAGGTTACATGTTTTAAAATCTTCAAAAACAAACTAACAAAACATTAAACTTATAAATATAAAGTTGTGACATATTATTTCTAGAAAAGCCTTCTTGTTCGTCGTAATTATTGAGCGGCGACTTCTTCCTCGGAATTACTTGTAGAAATGCCTTCTTGTTCGTCGTGCACTCGAAC
The DNA here is from genome assembly GCF_021521415.1 of Bidens hawaiensis. Lineage (NCBI taxonomy): Eukaryota > Viridiplantae > Streptophyta > Magnoliopsida > Asterales > Asteraceae > Bidens > Bidens hawaiensis. Next base: position 1,554,793 of record NW_027491362.1, on the reverse strand, counting down.
ATCAAGTGGTGTTTCATCTTCGAGAGTGGTTACGTGTTGAATACGATCGATTGAGTCCAAGTGATCCTTTAAGCAAATGCACATCTCCACCGACTCCGAATTTAGTCTTGTTCTTCTCACCGATATTACCCTGCCACTAAGAGAAAAAGCGGATTCCGAAGCTACCGTAGAAGCTTGGACGGTTAGTAAATCACGGGCCATGGTGGCAAGAATCGGAAACTGGGTTTCCTTTACCTTCCACCAAGCCAAAACATCAAAAGTGCCATATTCCTCTTCGGATAAACCGGTAGAGTAATCATATGCACTATACCTTCCTAATTCGCTTAAAGGGGTGTTACCCCTTTGTTTTTTAGCCGTTACGTTGCGAACGGTGTTCATAAGGCTAATCATGGGATCTCGTACTCTAGTAGCACTTGAACTTGATGAAGACCCCCCCGGCGTAGGCATGTGTATGTTTGATCCATATTTATTTAAATAAAAGTCATACATAAATTTAAAATTCAAGTTAAAATAATTTTTTGCCTATGTTGAAAAGTTTGGGTCAACTTCATGCATATCTAAGCCTGAAAAAATTTCGTCTATAACACATTCAACCCCCGTAACATTTAACATTGGGTTTAAAGCGGCGGCGCAAGTAAAAATCGGTGGCAATTCAAGAAAGTATTTTTTTAATTTAAACTTCATTGGTAATATGATGTTTGAAAACATTGGACTTTTATTTTCAAATTCTTTAAGATTGTTAACGATTAAAAATAACTCCGAAAGAACCAAGGGACTTGTCGGATAATACGTTCCCGATAGTTTCGTAGTTGATGTTTTAAAAACTTCAAGAAAAGTCGATAAGTCATTGATAATTTCCCATTTCTCATTTGAAAAGGGGATTGCCAAATCATCCTCGGCAAGACTAGAATGAAACATTTGTAAAGTTACTCTTTGTTTCAAAGCACTTTGAAACATTATGCAAGTGGAATTCCATCGATGAGGTACATCCCAATTAGCTCCCAAAGCTTTTCTTCCCGTATCTTTACAAAATTTTCTATATTCCATTTGTCTTTTTTTACTTTTCTTAAAAACTTCATGTAACATTATTCTAAAATCCTTTATAACCGATGTAACCTCATCCGAAGCAAGTCCGTCTTGCACGATTAAATTAATGATATGTGCAACACACCTTGAGTGAAAAAATACACCATTGCAAATCGGCGTATATTTTAATTTTAATTTATCAACCGCCGATGTATTATTCGACGCGTTATCAAATGCCATTGAAAATATTTTATTTTCTAGTTTATAAGTTTTTATAACATAATCTAAAATTTCAAACAAATTATCTCCCGTATGTGGATACTCAAAGAGTTCGAAAGCAATGGTGCGTTTCATCATTTCCCACGATGACGGGTCTACCCAATGAGCGGTGACACAAAGATAAGATTCGGGTAGACCATGTGGAGCCGACCAAACATCACTAGTTAAGTTTATTCCCGTATTTATATTTTCAAAATATGCAATTAGTACCTCTTTGGCCTTCTTCCACAATTTTAAACAATAACGTTTAAGAGTATGACGACTTACGTGAGTGTATTGTGGTTGAAGCGTATCTCGAATCATGGCGGTTAAGCGAGGGTTGTCGAAGTGGCTAAACGGCAAAGCTTCTTGAATCACAAACTTCGCCATACGATCTTGAACTCGATCAATTTGGTATGTAAATATTCCGCCTTCACTATCCATTTGCGTTTGTTGCGAATCGACGTTCTTTTTCAACGCCTTGCAATACGGTTTTTCGATGTGTTTCTTCAAATTTGAATTCGAAATTGGGTTTAAATAAATCCCACAAAACTTGCACCGAGCCTTCATTGAATGGTCACTCAATTCAACCAAATCCCAATTGCACCAAATCTCTTGATTACGATTATGAGGTACAATACGAACGAAACTTGGTTCGGCGATGGAACCTTGACCAACCGATGATTGTGAGGCAGCCATAACAACAAATATGAATATAGAAGAAGAGAAAACAAGAGATTAGAGAACTCAAAACGTTGTAATAGCGTTTTTTTGTATTTTTTTGCGTTCGGGTTTGCGTTTTGAGTGTTGTGATGAACCCATGACACCAAATACCTATTTATACTAGTAGTGGGGTGATTGGGGGAGCCAAAAAAACGGCCATTTTTGACCCCAACGGTCAAAAAACGGCCATAAAACCAGGTTCCAACGGCTAGAATGGTTATAACGGCTAGAACCGGTTCCTAACCGGTTCCAACCGGTTCGGTTCCAGAACCGGTTCCGGTTCCTACCAAAAACGGGTAGGAACCGGTTCGGTTCCGGTTCGGGTCCACCGGTTCGGTTCCAGGAACCGGTTTGAATGATCATCCCTAGTGTTTGGTGTGATTTGGAAACTGAAACTGTAGACCATCTTTTAATCACCTGTAAGCTGTCAAACTGGGTCTGGACTATCATTTTTGGCTGGATAAAGTTTCTAAAACACATTGTCGAACGGTTAAACAGCTGGTGGAACTTGCGGTCACTTTGAAACTAAGAAAGGAGAAAAAACAGTTGGTTGAAGCAATTATTGCAACCACATGTTGGATCATTTGGAAAGCAAGAAATGACGATGCTTTAACTTCATCATAAGTTGTTCCGCTGTAACTTGTAAGTTTGTTTTCCTTTCTGTTTTGTTTGTTCCTTTTTTTCAAGCTTCTTGCTTGGTTAATGAATTCACCAAAATTAATGTTACAAAAGATGTGACAAATCACTAATCAAACAAACGTTTTTATATGCAGTTTTAGTAACTCAAATTCAAAAATGCAAGGCAGATTACAAACATTTCATTTCATACTTTAAACCCAACCAAATCAAACAAAAACTATAACCTTACCTCATCACTACAAAAAAACAGTGCAACACTCACAGCGAACAACATGAACCAGTGCTCTTGGAGCCATTAACGAGACTCACACGGTTAGAAGACAACTCCGCCTTATACGAATCCGAGTTCAAAACCTTCCTCCTAACATTATTATAAACTTCCTTGATCACAATCTGAAAAGCCTCTTTAACATTGGTGGAATCAAGTGCGGACGTCTCAATGAAGAAGAGTCCCTCTTCTTCAGCAAGCGTTTTACCCTCATCAACACTAACATCCCTAATATTCTCCAAATCACTCTTGTTCCCTACCAGCATTCTCGCTGTCGTTGTGTCACAGTGAGCTGCAACAATTTCAACAATTCATCAACCTACGGAGTTTACGCTCAATTGTAAACAAAGAATTCCTAATTCTTCAATCATGAAGTGTGAAAATTGTAGTTTGGTTCGGGTTTTACCCATAACCAAACCCGCTAGCTTCGGTTATGGGATTTCCTTAACCATAATCATAACTGAACTTCATTATCAGTTAATCGGTTATGAAGCTGGTTTTGGTTCAATTTCAGTTAATTAACCAAGCCAACTTTGAACAAAAATTTAACTAAAATGAACATGGAAAAGAAAATTTGTGACATCAAACGAAAATTTAATGAAGGTTAATTATGTATATACATTACATATTCTCAAGGTTTTCCGCATTGACACATATATACTCAATCAACATATATACTATATTCATCTCGACATAAGCATGTCTCAATTCTTTTCAGTTCGGTTAACATTTGGTTATTGAACGCCCTTAACCATAACCAAAAAACCACATAATCCGTAATTCCGTAAATCAAATAACCTTAACCATAAGTCCATAACCATCGGTTATCAGTTAATTTCGGTTCACGATTAATGTTCGCTCACCCCTAATGAATATTATCATTGTTGGAAATCAGGCCCAAGAATACGAACACGAAGTTTGATCTCAACCACGATCGACTCTTTCTCTTTATTATAGTTCTTGACACTTTCAAATTACATAAACCCTAACCATCTATTTATAAGGCTATGTGTAATGGAGGGGCTACAAAATGGGGCGATTTGTGCCATGTGGCACCTAGTCAACAAAGGGGGTTTTTTTGTTTGAAGGGTGTAGTGGTATTGTAGCTCCTATATATGTATATGTGTGTGTATTACACACATACTTAATATAGGGTCGAGACTCGAGATACTGTACAATAATGCCTTTATGTACGATAGGTACGCGAGACGCTCAAAGGCAAAAATACTAAAACGCTCAACCAAAAACCTAAAACGCTCAAAAACAGTTTTTGTGAAGAAAAGTAAAAAAATTGATTGATTAAGTATTAACGATCCAAAACTATTTATTTCGGTGAACCAATGATTAATTGGATATATATTGACGATTTCGAGATCTTTTAATGTGATTTCATGGATAAATTTCATGAAAAATAAGTATTCTTGTATTCTTGTACGTTAAGCAATTATTGTATTGCATCATTTCTCACTTAATATAATAATATTAAATCAAAACACACACAAGCGACATATTATTGTCGCTCGGGGGGGGGGGGGGGGGTTGTTGCCCCTCGTCGCCCCAAAAATGTCTACGCATAATCTAATAAACTAACAAAACTTGCAAAACAAGACAAGTTATTCTAGGCAACTAAATAATACTTAATATCCTTACCATACTAAATAAACATACTAAAACAGCCTCTTCAACTTTCTCAATAACTCGTATCAAGTTCCAATAATCATATTATCATCAATCAGTATGCAATTTCAATTTCGAATCAGATCTTAAACAACGCCCTATTTTAGTTAAAACTATAGTAATCGACTAAACAAATTAAACAAAATAACAAACATATTATAAAAATTAGGTTTTCTTTAAAAAAAAAAAAAAAGCTTACTGTTAAGCTCATCAAGCCAGCGCTTAACGCTATCGAAAGTGGAGCGGCGAGTAATATCATAAACAAGAAGCGCACCGACAGCACCACGGTAGTAAGCAGAGGTGACTGCACGGAAGCGTTCTTGACCGGCAGTATCCCACACCTGAGCTTTAATCTCCTTGCCGTCAATTTCCATGACCTGGGTCTGAAACTCAACACCGATTGTGGCCTTTGAGTGGAGGTCAAACTCGTCTCTGGCGAATCTGGAGAGTAAGTTGGATTTACCCACTGCTGAGTCACCGATTACCACTATCTTGAACAGGTACTCTTCGCCTCCGACGACTGATTCATCCATTGGGTTATAGATAGAGAGATTACAGGCTAGAGAGTGTTTTGTCTGTGGATGGGTTTTTTATAATTATGAGTTATCAGTTTTATGACAATGGCGTTAACTGTAAGGTTATATGTACTTGTTGGGGGGGGTGAGTTGAATATTGGACAAATAATCCGTGATTTAAGGTTTACTTAAAGAGAATAATTAATTAAAAATAAATAAAACACGCATGCTTAGCAGCAGTTATAAGTTTTGTTTTAAAGATTAATAGTTTAATATCATAAGAAAAAAAAATAGGACAACTTGCATCTGGAGGGCAAACAAACCGGTTAATCAAACCGATCAGAAAATCGAATCGAAACTGAACCGGATTGAAACCGATTATGTAGAAACCAGTTTGGAACCTATTGAAACCGGAGATTTGGAACCGGTTTGTAGTTTTCTCCTCCAAAACCGGTTAACCGAATCGAAACGGGCCAAAACCGAACAAAAACCGGTCAAAACCCGAACCGAAACCAATCGTAACATGGTAAGAAACCGGTTTCATCCCGAACCGAAACCGATCATAAACCGATTTTGACTTTTGTTGACCAAACCAAACCGATTTTGAGTTTTAAATCGGTTTGTACACCTCTACTTGCATCTATGTTATAATGGAAAAGTCATTTAAGATAATTCTAATGTATCAAAGCTTTAGTTAACTCAATTTGATGCGATTAACGCCAACGAATTGATTACCTTCTTCCCTGACGTTTTCTTGATGTGATTAACGTCGACGGATTGGTTACGGATTCTCGCCTATTATATGGGATTTGTCGTTGACATTGCAAAGTGTCCGGTGGTGGTGGTGGCCTTGGTTTTAAAAAGCGAGAGGCAAACAAAAGCGATGAGGTCTAAAACTGAAGTGCGAAGCGCAAAGCGCAATTAGCGAAAGCTTTTCGTATATGAGGCGTAAGGTTTTTATATAATTTTTTTAAATATATATCTTATGTTTTTAGCATCCTAACTCTAAATGTAGCAATAAATAGATGTTATATATGATTCAATATATAAATTATCTACATGTACAACCTAAAAAACATGTTTTACAACATTTTGATGCATAAAAACGACATCTGCACGAAAGGCGCTCGCTTCGGGTTCGCCTCGGGCCGCTTTTTGCCTAAAAATAGCGCCTCACTCTCGCTTTTTGAACATTGCTCGCCTTGAGTAGGCAAAAGCGATGAAGCTCTCGCCTTAGGTCGCCTCTCGCCTCGGCTCGCCTCAGGCGCGCTTTTTTAAACCAAGGTAGTGGCGTACAATGGTGGTGGTTGTGTAGAGAGAGAAAAAGAAGAGAGGGTGAAATTTGCAATAACATTAAACCATGTGGTTGCCTCGAATTAACAGTCAACGAATGGTTGACTTGACGACAGGGTTCTAACTGCCCTACCTTGCAGACGTTGGGGTGTCGAATTCCAAAAATCGACCATTTGAGTTGCAACCAGCAAAACGTGCTGACAACAGCGATGCAAACTGCAATTAACTCAAAAAAAAATTAATGATATGCCATCTTTAAAATTTTGGATAAGTACTGAGGGGGAGTGGGGGTGATTCCAGAAAATATTGTACTTTTAGGTGGTTAAGAAAAACCATTTGTGTTTGTGGTGCATTTTTTAATTCGCTGTAAAAGAAATTAACTCGTAATACGGGACTGGGAACTTTAACCACTAAGTGTAAACTCTCAAGGGGGACTGCGATTTTAAAGGGAATCTGACAAAAGTTATAAACTCGCAATTGGGTGCAGCGAGGTTAGACATAGTCTGACAACAATTATAAACTTACGAGTGGGAAGCTAGGTTTTGATGTATTAACTTCATACCAACCAAGAGATTCCCTCACAACCAAGAGATGTTAACTCCATACCAACCCATCGATTCCCCACATGTACCATTAAATCACATCCTATACAATATTCCTTCACAAGTTTATAGTAAGATTCTTGGTGAAAAGAAATAAAATAAAAACACAAGAAGCCTCCCTTGTGATTACTGAAAAAATAAAAAAAGTAATCTGATTAATAAAAAGTAACCTCGTTGCCCATTATTGCGAGTTTATAAATTTTATCAGAATCCTTTAAAATAGAGCCCCCCTTGCGAGTTTACACTTAATGGTTAAAGCTTGCAGTCCTCTATTACGAGTTAAATACATTTACAAAGAATTAAAAAAAAATACCTACAAACACAAAGGATTTTCCTAAACCACCTAAAAGTACAAAATTTTAGTGTTTTCCACTCTTCCATTGCCCTTTCGTCTGGAATTGTAAAGGAAAGCGTGATGAAAACTAAAAAGGATGGGAACGATACAATTATACTGTATACTTACAATAATGTGTTTTATAATAACTAGTAAACCTGATTAAAACAATGAATCTAAAAAACAACAAATTCACTATAATCAACATTTTCTTTGTAATTTCATTTTTTCTAACATTTATATCTATTAAACTATTATAGAGGTAGGGTAGCAGAAAGCCTCGGATATCCACCAAGTAATACATGCGGATCATTCAAGGATTCCTTAAAGGACATCCGCGGGCCATCCTCAAGACCCGCGGATCGTTCAGGACTCCCTCATAAGGCATTTGCGGATTGATGTACATAGAAATATACATCTTTTCGGCATCAAATAATCTCTAAAAACTGTAATTTCTATCAAATAACATAGCATAAAATACTACTTATCTTAATAAAATATAATTGCAGGTGAAACCAAGCCCCAAACGAAGAAACAAGCAAAAAGACGAAGAAAAACAGAAGAAAACACAATAAAAACAAAGAAACACGCCTCCATGCCTCAAGAAACACGCCCCCATGCTTCTGAACACAAGAAAGGACAAAATCTGGAAGCAAAAGCACGGGGCCGTGCCTCTCAACCATGAGGCTGTGTACGTTAACACAGAAAAGACAAAAAAAGAATTAGCACATGTCACTAAAAACACGGGACCGTGCATCAGCAAGCACGGGGCCGTGGTCACCTTTCAGAAAAGACAAAACAAATCTGGCACATGTCATAAAAATACATGGGGGCGTGCTTATGTAAGCACGGGGTCGTGCCTCACACTCCAGATTGCCTATAAATAGTGGCTCATGTTGATTTCATTTGGTGTGCCTTGAAAAGAATTCTATCCGGTTTTCTCTTATAAAAACACACACTAACACTCACATAGAAGATTTAGTGAAGAGTTTGAAGGCTTGGAGGTTATCACCATCAACCATCATCATCAACAATCATTACCATCATTAAGAAGGAAGCTTCATGTACATTTGGTTAGATTGTTCCAAGTTTAATCATATATTTGTTATCATCATTCTTCTTAATGTTCATCACCATGCTCATTATGAGCTAAACTCCTTTTACCATCTAAAATATATGATGAAGCTTTGTTTTACTTAATAATTATACAAGACAAGTGGTGTAGTCTAGTAAAGTACATGGTTATATTACAATTATCTTTTGATGAGAAATGTTTCACCATCTTAAATCACTAATTCAAAGTTGGTGGTTGTCAATTCTATTGGCAATCGTTCATGATCGATTCATGTTCTTGAAAGATATAAATACTTTGATACATTAATGAAACATGGATCCTTATATTGTACTTAGAAATGATGAGATATAAGTTATGATGTATTTTTCTAAGTCTTGGTAATCCGAAAATAGCTTTGCTTAGGATATCATTTTAGTTAAAGAAATCATATGTTAACGGAATGTGTAATTATAAGCTACATTAATCAACCAAGGGGAGGTTGTGTGACTAAACTACAACCACCCGAAGTTGTTAGAATTGGTATTTGAGAAATCGGAGTCAATCCTAATATTTCTACTTTACGAAACTACTTGCCAACTTAAATTGACATCATTGAGGTGGCGTGACATTAGAAAAGGGTGGACTTTAAAATGCTCACGTTACCTCCTTAGTGCCAAAGATGCTCACTTAAGGTTTAAGGAGCTATCTATCATATATTGCTACGGCAAGTTTACCACATGTCTAAATATTAATTATTAATGCTAAAATGGAGTGGATTCTTGATCTTAGATGGTAACCTTCGCATAATTGAACAACTCGTTTAGAATCTCTTGTCTTGATCACCTATATATTATAAATAAGTATTTATATTTTATAAAAGTTCAAAAATTAACCTCAAATGATTAAAACCTTCGATTAAAGTAAAAGCAACGATTTATTATTAGAAACCTTTGTGTCCACGGATCGATACTTGGTTCTTACCAATACTATTCTACATATACGATAGGTACACTTGCCTGTTTTGTCTTTTTAGAAATCACTTTTATAAATTTAAAACACGATCTTGTGCAAAAGTAAAATCATCTCATCCTTCATATTTTATACAATTCGCGCACACACGCACATCACGGATCATCCACCTCACCCGCAGAATATATGGAAGACAAAACACCAAGGGAGCATGAATTTAAATAATTGTCTTCGAATGCAAATGACTTCTCGCATGTGCGGAAGCCTCCCAAATGCGGAACAAAGAAAGGATGACGTCAGCAAAGCAGTTATAACCAACTTCCTTCTAGAACATTGATTCAAATATTCTCTGAAAGGGACATTCCTTCTTTCGTGAAAAGCATGTGACAAGGTGGCCAATCAAAGAAGAACAGCAGGATAGTTTGTTATAGTCATGCACATGGCTAGCTGTCACTTCATATCAAATGCGGCCACGTGTCCAGTCAGTTAAAAAGGATACCTTCTAGAAGAGGACAACTGCCCCAATGATATTCCTCTTAACCACCGGCTATAAATACTTAACTCATCATCATGAGGTATTCATTCACATTTCACATATTACATCAATCACATAAGTACTTTCTCTCTCTAAAAATTGTACTTATTCTCACGCCGGATGGTGGTTACGGAAAGACCCACACTCTTGTTCTTCCCGTGACGAGCTCATGGTGGTTCTGTTTTGCAAGTCATCGTCATCGGAGCTGTTAGATCCAAACCTCTGTCAACTCATTCCCTACTCCATAATCCATACCCGGTGAAATCATCTATTGTGGTTTTAGATCCGTGCCTCTTCAACCATCTTCATTGCATGCCTTTGTGGCATCAACGTGCCTTTACCTTACATGTGAAGCACCTTGGAAAGTGCTGCATTGGAGTTGAAACACTTGCGGGTTAAGCTATGAGTGCTCTTCAATAGTATTCACATCGGGTTCTTCACCGCACTTACAATTACGGAGAAAGAAAGAGGGTTGGGGAATTAATCAACTAAAAATCACTTACGAAATACAAGAGTGCTTAAAATATGATGTCTTCTCATGTTCCATAATTTGTGTATTTTGCACGAGTTATATGATGGTTAATGACTTTATGGAAGCTTATGGCTTTGTTTGGATGCATAAAAAAAAACGATACGGACTAGCCGGCTAGATACAGGCTTGTAGTAGTGTTCATGGGCTTAAGGCTTAATGGGTTGGAATTATTGTTTGCATTTGATGACGCTTAACAATTTTCAACTAATTTTTGAGATTGATCTGTCTCCTCTTGTCTTCTAGTCTCCATCAAATTATTATCAAATACATCATCCGCTCGTTCTTCATTTTAACACTCTTCTTCAAGTTCTTCAATTGAGTCTCAAGTTTTCTTCTTTCTCATGCATCAAGTTGTTTGATAAACATAGTTTGTTGTTTATCAAACCGGCATAGAACAGTTAGTTTGAGAGCGTTATTGATTTTGAGTTTATAACTCATACTGTACGTATTATAATCTTGATTTTCTTGTTAATTGGTTAATACATATCTTAATGAAATTATAGAGAGTTGATTTATCATTCTTGACAAGAAGAGATGGAAAATAATTAACAAGTCCTTTAATTTTGATATTTCATCCATTTTTTGAAGAACGAGAGAGATTTAAAAAAATAGAAAAACTCAAGTTGCATAATATTGGTTTGGCACTTCATAAAATAAGTTATTATGTTTTCCTTTTAAATACTCCTTTTACATGAATTAACTATTGAATTATATTAACTATTAGTATTATAGTCTCCTAATCTCATTGTATTTCTTTAGGCTAAGGGTAATAGGGCTTGGTTGAGCCCCAGGTGAGCCAAGCAAAATCTGACACGTAGGCGATGACATGACCATGGATCAAGCCCCTCAACCAAGCCCCAGAGGGTGTAATGGTCCAGGTGATCAGCGGCTTGATCCAGTTTTTTTATTTATTTAATTATTTTAAATAATACATTAAATAATAATATAAAACATTACATTAATAATAATATAAAACATTACGTTGATACTAGTCTAATACAAGATCATCGGGTCTTCTATCCCACAAATTCTCGACCAACTCATGCCGAACGTTGCCATGTAACTCACGGCTCTTGATGTTATATATGTTGGCGTGTCGTTGTTCATTGGTGATCGTCGATTCTTGTCTTGGAATATCATCTTGGTAGTTTTGACAAATAGCTTTACCCTCGTCTTCTAGTATCATGTTATGTAGGATTATACACGTGATGACGACTTCCGTTATCTTCTCCCTTGTCCAAAATCTTATTGGATTCGCCAACATTGCCCATCTTTTCTTTAGGACTCCAAACATCATTTCAATATCTTTCCTTGCCGATTCTTATTTCTTCGTGAAGTACTTTCGTTTGTCAGAAACTGGAGCCGCGTAAGTGATGGTTGGTTAATTTGTATATAATTAAGTTCGTTTATTTATTAGTTTTAACTGTTTATTGTGGGAACTTCGATACTTCATACGTATTTATTGTATTTCAGGTCATAGACGTTAAAGTACCTAATTTGGACCTGTATGAGCACATGATGAAGACTCGGGATGATGTGTGATAGTGTATGATCAAAACTGATGAATCTGGGTAAAAGTTGGTTTAGTATATCATTTGCTGAAAACAGAGTATCATATGCTGAGCATAAGAGGGAGCGTACATCAGGTGTCTTTAAAGTATGGTATGCTGAAATACAGTATCATACTCTAAAGTTAGAGTACCATTTGCTGAGCCAGAGTATCATTTGCTAAAGCTAGAGTACATATGCTGGACCAAAGTAAAACTACGGGAGTCACTATTTTAAAACCCTATATAAGGATAAAGTTAGGGTTTCATTGAGGACTTCTGGCTGGCAGTTACCAGAGCTACAAGAGGGCGATTCCACCATTCCGATTCATACCGAGATCACATACATGTTCCATATCATCATAATTGAAGATTCCATGATGTCGATGCTCGGCTAACTTCTCTGAATCATACCCGGGATGTAAAGTTTGTAACAATTTCAGTTTCCTCATGTGACTAAGATGAAACACCCAAAACCCATTTCAGAATATTTGAGTTGAAGACACAGCGGAAACTTGGTCCCAATTAAAAGATTTAATAAAATGCAAATACGTTTGTATTAAAACTCAAAACATTCAAGTTAAACATTCAAAACAAAGTTTGAACATGAATAACCAACTCAAACTAGGTGGGTTAGTTACCCGTATTCAACTAAACGATTACAGAATTTCATCAAAATAGTAAGTTTAAACATTCCAATTAGACTTCTCAAATGACGGTTACGCAAAAGGTTCGTCTTCTTCCGGGACAAAGGTTTAAATCCCCGAGACCTCGACCTCGACCTCGACCTCGACCTCGACCCTAGATGACCACTCTGCTGAGCTTTCCTAATACCAAAAAAAAACACCTCAAATATGTTAGCAAAACATCACATTATAATATGCAAACAATTATGTGTGATGGGCTCTTAAATCAAGTAAAAGACGAATCAGAAAAACAAAACTAAGAATTTGCAAAAACAGGGTCAGCGCCCTAGGCACCTATCTCAGCACCCTAGGCGGCCGCGCCGATACCTGCACTTTTCCCATTGTTCATTCATTCATTGTTACCGATTATCCAAAATTTACTCAACAACGAACCATAAACGAACCAACATCGAAATCCAATAAATTTACTTACTTTAAGTCTCCCAGCCCGTAACTTAAGTTCCCGAAACACATAATCGCTTGACATAAATAATTAATAACGGATTTCATGATTCAACAACCAATTGGTATTTCATCACCACAACTGTAACATGTGATGTTACTTCCTTTCTAATTACATTCGGTTGCACAAGAACATTACAATAATTGAAATTACACTTGAATCAAGAAAGAGCGTACCTTTTAAGGAAAATGAAGTACATGTTTGTCAGCCCTCGCCCTCGATGGCTTGGTCACCTAAACGTCCACCGTTTAGATTATTAGTTCCTAATTCACATCTCAATGCACATCATGGACCATCATATTATTCATAGCACCAAACCATTACTAGTTATACATATTCCATTTTATTTAAATAAATAAGTTTGACCATCATAGTCAACCAACACATATCACCTTTGAATATTAAAATCACATATGGACTTATTTAGACTACCTTTAAGATCATCACACATTCTAGTTATTGAGATCAACTCTCCGTATAATTCAAAATTATAAAATCGCTAAGATGTATGTTTCGACCATTTTTTTAACACTACTAATATACAACGAAATGTTAAATGGAGTTTTTAATGCTAATGTGCTAGATTTCTACTCGTATTAAGAGTTCTTAACTCGGCTTAGTCTATCTAGCATCATACTACTCAATTTTATTAAACTCCCAAATTTCACCATATAGAATTTTAGATTACTTGAAACGTGAAAAAAATCATCTAATTGGCATCATGCAACCACAATCTATATAGTTTATGAGCTAAGAATCATAACAATTCGGTCAATTTCGAGCCTGAGCATCAAACCCACTTTAAAGCTTGAAATTTCATCAATGGTGCTTTAAAGAAGAAGAGCATATACTTATAATTTAAGTAAACCAAAGAGAAGCAAGATTATGATTGTCTAAGAAGATGATTAACTTGATTTCTCTTGGAATTGCTCCCTTTTTCCCCTCTGCGTCACACACCACAACAATCACACCATCTGCTTCTTTCTTTTCTTTTTCTTTTTCTTTTTATATCTAATTGACTATTTAGTCCATTATAACTTCTATTTACACAATACCTCCCTTATCTTGATCTAGTTACTAAATAACCTTTCAACTTGAGCTAATATAAGTTATAAGGACCAAAAAGTTGAGATAGAAAACAGCAGTAAATATGATTATTTATTTTATTCAAAGTAGCTAGGGGTTTTTGGGATGTTACAAATAACATTTATGTATAGTTGTTTATGGTTAATCTATGATTATTGATGTTTAGTATTTCTGTGTGTTCAATTGGTTTAGGTTTACGTTGATCTGAACGATTAGTTACCAGTTGCTATAATAATTGATCATAGGGTTGTTTGATTAGGTTGAATATGACAAAGCATATAATTGCCCTTAACTGAGTCACACTGGCAAGGACCGTTTGATAACCAGTGCCGTGTGTAAAGCAATTATTGTTGCCTAAGGTTTTGTCTAGTTGATCAGTTTGTAGTTAACCGTTAATAATTAATCTGTTAGGTTGCATGAGATTACTGTAGGTTGCTTACTTGAATTCCCGGGTGTGATTTGCTTTGTTAATTGTTTGAAACTCGTTTACTTGTTTGTTTGCTTAATTCTCTAATTTCAACTATTGCTTGTGTTTATCAACACTAAAAATCATTCACTTCATAATTAGAAATCTGTTACATGAATACATTGACCACATACTCCTTGTGATACGATACTCTACTTGCTCTAACTATTTAGAATAATTAGGTTTTTGATTGACTCAAACGACGGTCATCAGTAAGCTTGAACAAGTATCCCCCATTCGTTGTAAATACCATCAACGAGGTAGTACCCGTAGTTGAAATGTTCTCCATTTGCAAAAAAAGCTTGAGGGGGTTCTACCCCGTCGAAAAGGTCATCGATTATCGGTGACTGATCGATAACATTGAGGTCATTATTAGACCCAGCAACCCCAAAGAACGCATGCCAAATCCAAAGATCCTGTGACGCCGCCGCCTCAAGTACAATAGTAGGGTTGGGGTGATCACCTCGATGGAATTGACCTCGCCAAGCAGTGGGACACATAGCCCAACCAACATGCATACAATCAAGGCTACCGAGCATCCCGGGGAAACCATGCTTTTCACCATGCACCTCGTATATGCGTTGGATATCATACATTGTTGGTCTACGTACGTATCTCCGCTTGTATAACGATATGACCCCTAAATATAATTATTAAAATTATATAAGTTATGTAAATATTTGAAAAATATATAAACAAACGTAAAAAAATATATATACCTCTACAAAAGTGGTTAAGCGCATCGCGTCCGGTCTTTTTAGCCATTTGTAGATACTCGTCCAACATGTCCGATCCAACACCATACGCTAGTTGCCAAAGAGCGGCGGTAATTTTTTGAGTAGCCGTGAACCCGGGCTTACCTCTAGCGTCATCCCTTTGTTGAAAATACTCAAAGTGCTCCGGCAAGTCATTTGCTAGACGCATGAATAATCGTCTAGTCATTCGAAAACGGGTTCTAAAACTATCTTCACCATATGTGGAATTGGGACTAAAATAGTGACGTGTCAAAGTTTTGTTAGCGGTCTTTCGATAACGAATACGCGGTTGGCGGAACAATGGGGCTCGGGGGCGATTTTGATCTCTCAAAAAGCTTACCGTCGTTTGAACCGCTTGACAAATGAGTTCGTCTTCTTCGGTAGAATAGGAAGACGATGACGACGATGCCATTTATAAATATATAAATAGAAGTTTTGATAGAGAGAATGCATGGTTTGAGTTTTTATAAAAAGTGTGGATTTGTATTTATAGGTAAAAAAAAACTAAATATTTATGACTGGCCAACGATAAGGTTGACCAGTCAACTCACCTCCAACGGCTATATTGCCTCGCGACCACAGCCACGCCGGCCGGCCGCGCCCGCCTTCACCTGAGGGGTGTAGCGGTGTTCGCGAGCCACGTAGGCGGCCGCGCCCATCCCTCACCCCCCACTACTCTAAGTCTTATAGCCGGTGGTTTTTCCCCGTTGTTAAAAAATAAAGCTATTAGATTATATGTAAAGTTTGGATTGCGTGTCTTTCGATCTTTTATAAAATGGTAATATTTATGGCGTACACATTCTTCTTAAAATGCCACCGTTCTCAATTTAAAACAATATATGTAAATTGTATCAGAATAATTAAAGTTAAATAGACCCAAATACACAAATACACATACTATGAAATATACGTATTAGGCATCCAAATCAACACCATCAATACATTACAACTAAAAGCTTCTCTCGATTAGAATGGCAGACAAAATTCTCAAACTGAAAATATACATATATTCATGAGATACATGAAAATAACGTTGTCACAGTTTCAAAACAAATGTACTAAGGTGCAATCTTAATGAAACAAAAGGACCACCACCCCACCCACCCTCTAATGACTCTAATCGGTCCAGATGATAAAAAAAAGGATTATAATCCTTGAGTACACATAGAAAAGAATAAATTGTGCTAACAAATCCTACTCCTTTTTTTATATTTGGTGCATCCCTCTTTCAACTTGTCACACAATATTCATTCTTTTTTTTTTTTTTTGTATAATTTGATATTTCAAGGGATGCAATAAGATGAGGTGGATTCGTTTAGCAAAAATAATAAAAAACCTTCAATAATTTATACCAAGAAGTAATGCCTATTAAGCTAACTAGCCATTAAAGAACTCATCTTTCCAAGTGATGAAAACATTGAACTCTTATTTATTATTGTTGAAGGAGAACCTTTCTTGTTGGCTATGGTGGCTTTTGGACTCAATCTTTGACTTTGACCATATCTTTTCATTGAACCTCTTGATCTACAACAATACTTCTCTTTCTTTGCAAGATCTGTAACACTCTTCACACTTGTTAAAGATGCAAATGACTCAGATTTCCCTTGATAAAACTTTGATAAGCCCCTCCTAAATAAAATCATAAAATACAAGAAAGTCATTTAAAATTGCTTTATATCATGTTGTACCACCCCTTTGGAACAACAAAGTTTGATCTTTTCTTGATACCCATGTCACAAAAGTTTAAAAAGATTGGATTACTCACTTGATAGGCAAGTGTGCCATGAGATCAGACAGTTCAAACAAAGGACTACATGATGATGATGATGATAATGATGATGTTGATGATGATGATGCATCTTCTATCATATCAGTTGAAGAAGAAGAAGACTCTAAAGAATCATCTAAATCAGAATCCATAAGGTCATAGTTAGAGGCATCATCTTTAGCTTTCATAAAACCCCATTGAAGCCGTTCTAAATGGCTTTTGTCACTCATTTTTAATCCAATTTCTTGACATATTTGGCTTTTTTCAATCTCACCCATATTGATAATAAAGATAGATATTTTTTGGGGAGCTAGTTGGAAAGAGTATGAAGCATGAGATTATCTTGAAAGTGGCATGAGTTTGGGGAAGCATATATGTAGATTATAGTGGATATGTTTGGTATAGATAAGGTATAAACTTTTTGCATAGGAATGCGACCTTTTCAAGATTAAAGCAAACGGATAATAAGTATTAAATATTAATATACTACTTTATAACACGGTGTACAAATTAATGACCACTTTTGGAAATAATCTTTATTTCGGGAAACTAAATGACATTTACATTTTATAGATCTCTTGTTAAATAGCCAAGTAAATTATCTATATCTATGTGTGTGTGACGAGGATAAAATACAAAATGTTTTTTTAGTGAGAAGTGTATGAAACATTTTGAATCATTTGATCAAAAATAATGTTGTTAATATTCATGGTGAGAAAATCTTAATTCCTACGTAAAATTAGACAAAGGCAAAAAAAAAAAAAAAGAAAAAAAAAAGAATAGCTATTGAGTTTTTGTGGGTTTAAATCCAATTCCTCTATTTTAATTTTTAAGTATCAACTTTTTAGTGTCCTATTGTTTTTTATACAAATTAATACCTTAGAATAGAGAATTTTGTTATTTTTAATTAAGTATATTACACATTTGTGTTTTAGTTGCTACGTTACATAATTATATGTATAGATGTGTGGGTGTGTTTGTTTGAGAGAGAGAGAGAGAGACGTAGTTACAAAATATATGTTATGTGCTTGTATAACTTGTTATATGATTTGGTAACCTATTTAATTTGTGATTATATATTGACATTTATGTTCTTAACTAAAATTATATGTGTCATAGTTATATATGGACGTTTATGTTCCTAACTCAAAATGTTAAAAAGAAGTTTATGAAAAATACTTGCAATTGTAAGTCATTTGAGGTGTTCTACTTTTGCCATAGTATTTTTCTTCTATGCCAAGGTAAAATAATTATTTGTCGCCGTTCATAAATAAAATAGTTATGTGTACATCTTCTTTCATTAATATGTCTAATATTACAAAAAAAAAAAAAAAGGAGGAGAAGGAATAGTGCAGAATAGGGTTTTTTTTTTTTTTTTAAATATTTTTTTTATGTTCCAAATGAGTATGTAATGTGCTTTCTATCTTTACATATTTGAAATCGATAACGTGTAGATAAATATTGATGTAACACATTTATGATTATTGTTCTTATTATTTGATGTTTCTTTTTATATTAATATGACACAAAAACAAATTGTAATATTTGATATAAATAAAATGCATATTATTTGTTATCAATTGAATTTATCTTTGGATTTGCCACCTATACTTCTTGTATGGTTCAATTTTTTTGGAAAATGATACTAGGAAGTGGAATAGGATAAGAACTCATCCATATCTAGTCATCACACCTTCCACTTATGGCCACTTTGGTCCCTTTCACATGCACCCTTTGTCCCCACACATTGTGGCACTTTTTCACTTTTTTTCGCTTTTTCTTAAAATCTCAATAGCATTCGTTCAAGAATATACTCCCCTTTCGCTTTACACTTGTGAATTCATACTTCCATCTGTGTTATCCCAATAGTATTACAATTTCAATAAGTAATTTAGTAATCAAATGTCCAAAAATCATAACTAAAAGCCCAATTTCTAAGTTCTAATAAGTATTTTATAAAAAAAACTTATTTTAACCTTGGTACATTTGACGTTTATGTAACCACATAATTATCTCTCTCACTCTACTAAAATGTAAAGAGAGATATTAACTACCAACTCTATAATAATTAATGTGAGAATTTAAATTTTAATTACAACATGATGTGTTATTGTAATATTGTTGTTAAATAACTATTAATAAGAATTAGTTTATAGCGGCATATTGACATTCAATTGTAAGGAATTATATAAAAATTTCTATGTATTGTTAAACATATATCTTGTGAAATACTAGATTATAACCTCACGTAAACATTTGATGTAATACAGTCAAAACGATACCCTATTTGGCTCTCACAATTCTATACCCTAAATTGTCTATATATTGCAATATTGCATGTGCTTCTTACTCACAATGTTACTATTCTATACCTTAAATTGTTTATTTGTTGATGTATTCGATGTGTTTCTTACTTCTTACCATCTTAGTATCTTACTATTCTATATTTTTTTATCGTTTGTGTTGAACAATTGTTAACTTTTAAGTAAAACCATAAGTATCATGAAAATGTTTTGAATGAGATATATATGTTCTAGGCATACATTATACTCTTCTAGAACAGTTTATTGTTATGTGTTCGTCTTGCTACCATCCCAAGTGAGAAAATGGTGGCAGCCATGTTAATCCTTTTTATTATTATTATTATTATTAGGAACTAATAAATTCTCAGCCACTTAAACTAATCAATATAATATATATTATATTTTTTTAAAAATAAATCCTAGTTTACGTGGTTGTAAATTTAAAATGTTGTAGGTGCCTTGCCACCTTGGTTCATGAGATTTTTGACTTCTTGTTTGGTTCCATTCATCGTTCTTTTCAAATAATTAAAAACAGGTCAGTATCACATTATGTTTTATTAGCAATTTGATTTCATAGAAGTAATCGATCTTCAGTGAAACTAGGGGTGTTCTATTGGATATATAGACAGGTTTAATACGATCTAGTTAGGTGAACGTTAGTAGTTTTGATTTCCGAAAATATGAAGTTGGATCATTCAATCGATTTCGAGTAGGGTGGGTTTTAACCCGGGGACTAGTCACTTCACAATGAACGTACCACTCTGCTATTGAGCTACTTCTGAAACTAAAAGAGCATGAACGCTACTCAAATTAAAACGAGGAAAAAAAACTGAAAATACAATGAAAACGAAAAGCATGCACAATTTTACACATTCATTTGATGTTCAATTTATTATGGTTAGTTGATATCTTTGATGAGATTATTCATAAAGTTAAGGGTATAATAGCATGGGAAAAGTAAGACATGGTGTAACCTTGTAGCAGATTACTTCTTCATTCATAAGTAGCAATAACAAAATTAAATGTAAATTGAAGATTTGTTACTATATAAGAGTTAGGAGGTGTGAAGCGTGTGATGGTATGGTTCATGTGGTTGCGCTTTCCACACCTTATGGAAACTGTCACGTCATTCTTTTATTATTTTATAAATAACTAAAAACATTGTTAACATAACTACAATCGAAAAACATATTACCATATTAAATAACAATTATTACTCATTGGCTCATTTTTATGGGTGAGGAAGAGTGAAAATCTAGGGTTCTTGATTTACCATCAAGAGTCTTGTGATTCTACATTTTCGATTGAGATTGCTCCACCGGAATTAATCAATCCGAAGATGACTTCGATCAATCGAATTATAGATGCACAACATGAGAGTATCATTAATCATCTTATGTGAGAGAGTACATAAAAAGAGGAGAAAAATGAGGAACTACTTTCCAATAAAAAAAACCCATTAAATTGGACGGTTCATATCAAAATTATACAATACATGTGTTATTAGAGTCAGAATTTATCTAAAAGTATCATCCTCTTAGAGAATTCACATCTCATACTCTATAATATTATATCTTTACAGTTTAGAGAATAATTTAAATACATAGTTGTAAAAAAATCCTGACTAGGCTCGATTAATCACGTTTATTCGCTAGTCCTCATCCCACTAACCAACTAACGATTACTACAGCACTAGATAGGGATAAAGTAAGGGATGTGAATGCTCTTAGACAAGAGTTTACTCTCCATTGCCTATATTTGTATAAGTAAACAAACAAGAAACGGAGCAGCCAGTTAAAAAGTTGCTAAAAGTACTTTCAAATG
Organism: Bidens hawaiensis; assembly: GCF_021521415.1. Taxonomy (NCBI): domain Eukaryota; kingdom Viridiplantae; phylum Streptophyta; class Magnoliopsida; order Asterales; family Asteraceae; genus Bidens; species Bidens hawaiensis. The sequence goes on along the minus strand of NW_027491362.1, from coordinate 1,533,470 downwards.
CTAAAGCCCCCTAAACTATGCTGTTTAACATAAGTATATGTTACTAAGTCACTGATGCATATTTGTTTTATCACCGGATCAAATATTCTTAGTTGGCTAGCTTAAAACTCGATGTCATTTTTGACTGTTTGTCCAAGCGTCAAACTCAAGTGAATAAGACACCTTTGTCTCTCATGGAGTCATGGTCCATGTAACTTCAAATGAAACCTGGACACCTGGTTGGCTTTTTTTTTTTTTTTATAATAATCAAGTGGTTCATATGTCATTTTATTAAGTCAATGCATTAGAGATCATGTTTCTAGTATGTCAAAATTGAGTTGGGTCGGATTGGTCGACCTATAAACAATTTGTCTAATAAAGAGTTATAAATAACTTGTTTTAAACAAGCCCATCATCGAGATTTCAAGTGCCCAAGATTAGACTTGCACATAAAACCCCGTTCCGGACACGATCCACAAGTGCGAACCAGGTTTCAGTTTCTCATAAAAGTCGTACCCAAAATGGCATGAAAAACTTAGATTGGTATATTCTATGGAAACTTTCTAAGGATGTTGTTTTCTTAAACAAATAAAAAAGAGGGATCTAAAGAGGCGTAAAGCTCCCTAACCCGCACAACTTGGCTCTTTGGTGGCATGCGTCACACCGAGTGGTCTTATATTTATCTTAGATATAAGGTATATTGCAGTTCATATACGGTATATCTGGATGCATCAATAGTATAATGCCTTCTTGACTAATTACCAAAATTTTAAAATTTATATGATGAGCTTTAAGTACTCGAAAGTAAAATGTATACCTGTTTCCCGTTATATTTCTTTGTTATGGAATTTCCTATTAACAATAATTTTACTGTTATATATCATATACGTATTCACAGTGATGGATCCAAATATTTTAGCCAATGGGTGCTAAAAAAGGTCAACCTAGAGCGGGTCAAGTCAAACAAAAATGGGACAAACCAAAATGGGTCAGGACAAAATTTTTTTACATTAAATAGATTACGTATAGAAATGTAAGCAACAACTTTTTATTAAACATTATAAACAAAATACATATTAAAATTGACCTCTGCATGATTTTATCTTTTTGAAACGGTCAATTACAGCTTTATTCGTAAAGATTTTCTTTTTCAACAATTATAATTTGCAAACTATCAATGTACATACCTGATATGTGAAAATATAAGGCACATGTTCGTATCACTCTCTTATAAGTTGCACCTTTAATTGTTTTTTTTTCAAAATAAAATTAAACTTGGTCTTGTTGAGGTTTTGAAAAATTATAGATGGACACTTGAATCTTTAAGTCTAATAGAAGTGTACAAATAAAACTACGTTTTATAGATTTGAGGGGGTGTCTTAAACCTCCCTAGCCAAACACTAGATCCGCCAATGTATTCACCTTTCATTTTTTACTAACAAAGGTGAAGAAACGTGGATCGGCTCACTGGTAGACGATCAACTTTCCTCGGGTATGAGTATGCTATTTCACCGATGGTTCTCCGGAGTATGAGTTCTTCCACCTACAAAACGAGCAGCACCGTGAACTTACCCCTCAGAAAGGGACAGAGGGGTCCTCTTTGGGGTAACCCTCCGGTGTGAGAATAAGAGATTGTAGGAGAAGATAATAATAATCTGAGAGTGAGTAAGGAATTGGAATGTATTTTCTTGCTTACCTCCCCTTGTGGAGGTGGTGTGGTATTTATAGTGTTAGGGTTTCCAATGATTGGGCTCAGATCCCATTAGGGCCTTTTTGGCCTCCTCCTATTGCTTTGCGCCACGTGTCCTTAGGACACCTGGTGCTATTTCATTGATTATTCTCTGACCCAGGCATTTTACCTGACCCATGTGCAATCACGTGGTAGCACATGGGTTTTGCTGAGTTGTCCACATTTCATTGGCAGCTGTCAACATCAGCATATTCTTATTCCTTAAAGGATACCTTCTGGAAGGTTGTCTGACGAGCACAATCAAGGTTGTCCTTATCCTGATTTGGATAAGGACGAGGTTGATTATGTGCACGTGTGATACGCGCCTATCCTGAGGATGCGCGAAGTCTTCTCTTTATTCTCACGCGCAGATGTGATATGCGCAAGCATATGTAATATGCGCCACGCGCAGATGTGATATGCGTGAGCATATATGATGCGTGAGCATGCGATATGCGCCACGCGCAGCCACGCGCAGATGTGATATGCGTGAGCATATATGGTGCGCGAGCATGTGATACGCATGAGCATATGTGATGCGTGAGCATATATGTGATGCGTGAGCATATGTGATATGCGCCGTGCGCATAGGTTTTCGCTTTGTGCCTTCATGATATCTTGATTTCAAGCCTCTTGTCTATATCTTGTGGGTTGACCCGCCCCACTCGATGTTAAGGCGGGTACATACCTCTTCAAGCCCCCCCAGTCTAATGTGTGTCTTGTCTCGCGCGAGCGAGGTAAGATAGATATTAGACTTAATAGTTCTCTTTTAATAGGGTTTTGTCTTTTCCTTTTTTATTTCTCATCGTTGCGCGAAATTCTATCCTTGTGGTTGAAATGAATCGTCCATGTACGCGGTTGGTTGGTGCTGACATGCGTCAGAGATGGAGACGTGTCGGACTTTTCGTGTGCTCGAGGTGCTACAGTTGCCTTTCATGTCCCCTCACACAGTGTCAGGAACACGTGTCGCGCTCGTGTTGGCCTGCACCTGCGAGTGGGGGCGCGTGAACTCTGATCAGTACCTGTTTCGTTCCCTTTCATGTCCCCTCACACAGTCAGGAACACGTGTCGCGCTCGCGTTGGCCTGCACCTGCGAGTGGGGGCGCGTGAACTCTGATCAGTACCTGTTTCTCTCTCTCCTGGGCCTATAAAAGCAAGCCTTTTGAGTTATTATTCTTCATCTTCATTGTTATTTCAGAGCTTTCCTTTCCTTCCATTTTTTTCCGATTTCCGTTCTTGAAGTAACCTCTGTTTGATTTCACAGTTGTATGTCTGATAACCCAGACACCACAATCTCCCCAAGCAAACGCCGTGTAAAATCATTAGTCATGTCCACTTTGAAGAAGACCGGCAAGGGAAAACGGGCTGCTGAGGCCTCGTCGTCGGAGGTGGGGAAGGGCAAGACAGTAAAGAGGTGGGATGAGATTCCCTATAAATTGAGACAGTCTGATTTTGACAGTCTCATCGCCTCTCAGGGTTTTCTCCCTGAGTATGGCTGTATGCTTCCGGCGGCCGGGCAAACGGCGGCAGATCCGCCCACCGGCTATATCTCCTTATATTGCCATTTTTTCACTCACTGCAACCTTCGTCTCCCGATGACAAGGTTTATGGGTGCGCTGCTTCAATTTCATGGGATTCACATATCCCAAGTCCATCCTTTTGGACTTGTGCGCATGACTCATTTTGAGTTCATGTGCAAAGCTCAGCGCGAGGAGCCAACCCCTCGGCGCTTTCAATTTTTTTAAAAAACCAAAAATCCAAGATTCTTGGTTCTCATTCGTTCCTCGCAGTCAGAAGGTCAAGTGCTGCACTGTTTCCTTCAAGATCCTTCATGACTGGTCTGAGAAATTTTTCTATATTAAGGCTGGTGTGATTCCCATCCGCATGACCATGCGCGCGATCACTTCTGCGCCCGCGGATGTGAATGTTCTTAAGAACCCAACTGGCGCATGGGTTAATAAGTTGACTGCTGAACCATCCCCCGCCAAGAATATTTGCGAGGAAGCGCTGGTGGGGGTTGGCATGAGCAGGAGGTGGGCCGACAGCGCGACTGAGCCTGTTATCCAAGTTGATGGATTATGTGAGTTATTAGCTCATTGCATTATTTCTGCGTGAATATAATTCGTTTTGCTGATATCATTTGTCTTGTTTTATGCAGTAAGCAAGGAGTACGTCCACGCCGCCTATGATGAGCATATGGAGGGTGGCTCTGTCGCGCTGGGCGCTGGGGAAGTTGGCTTCCCCGATCGCTTCGCTGATATGTTCATCCCTGTTGATTTGGGATTTTGCTTTGACAGCGATGCGCCTGGTAGGCCTTTGTACTTATGCTTATGCCTTTAGAATACCAAATTTGGTTAACATTTCTGTTGCACGTATTGTAGATGCGCTTGAGAACCATGAGCTGGAGCTCGCGGAAGAAGAGGTGGAGGAGGAAGCTGAGGTGCCACAACTCAAGCGTAAGGCTAAAGGGAAAACTGGCTGTTTTACGCGCCGGCGGCGGCACTGCTGGCGCCGGCGCCAGCGCCGTTGGTTCTGCTCTTGCTCCTGCAAGCACTGAATCTCACCTCATTGGGATTGCTAAGGAGCAGGAGGCTGTTTTACGCGCTGATCTCGCGGCGTCGAGACCTCCCTCACCTCCTCCTGCACGCAGCCCTGCTCGCGAGGCTGGTTTTGATTTTTCCAGGTCGCAGGAGAAAAGGCCTGTTACAGAGGAAGATGAGGAGGTCCATTTTGAAGACTCCGATGGCGGCCGCGCAAGCCCTGTAGCGCCATGAGATTTCGTGGCGCAGTCTTCTCATGGGGCTGGCGCTGACTTTTCTGCTTACTCCCCGCAGGTATAAGTTCGTTTTGCTCCGCTGCGCGGACTTCCATATTAGTGTTTAGATGACTAGAACGTTGCTTTGTGTTTGCAGGAAGCCGATCACATATACCGCCCGAGATGGAATATTACTGAGGATAGCTCATTTCAGTCCATGGGGGTGTGTGAAGACTTCTGGGCTCACTCCGTGCCTCCAGCTGAAAGGAGGTTTCAGGAGGAGTGCGCCCGCGTGGACTTGCTCAACGACCATCTTTTCGCTGGGTCAGCGTTCTTTGCTGCCTCCCAAGAGCTTCGCTATGATTATGTAAAGGTGCGTGATGCTCTTGCGGAGGCCAAGCAAGAGGCTAAGGTATCTGCTTGGAATCTTTCTGACGCTCGAGAGAGAGCTGAGAAACTCCAAGCAGAACTCAGCGAGAACCGAGCAAGTGCCAACGCTGCCTTCGTGAAGCGCGGGTATGAGCTGCAGGCTGCGCGGGAGAAGCTGCAGGCAGCAGAGGCGGACGCAGCCAAGTATGCGCGGCGAGTGCGCGACTTGGAGCTGGATGCAGAGGCGCGTGACCAAGCGCTTGTGCAGTCTATCACTGACAAATCTTCATTAGAGAGTGAGGTTGCGCGCCTGAAGAAGGATCTTGAGGCCGCACGGGCAGAGAAGGATGAAGCCCTGGCGACGGCAGCGTCTAGCCAAGAAGCGCTCGATGCTGCGCGAGCGGAAAGGAAAGAGGCCTTGGCGGCAGCAGCGTCCGACAGAGAGGAGCTGAAACAGACCAAGGAAACTGTTGAGTTGTTAAACTCTCAGATTCCTGCTCTTGAGACGTCTGTTTCTTCCCTCGCGCAGGATCGCCAATGGCTAGTCTCACAGGGTATGACTCGTTGCGCTTATGCGATGAAATACTCAGACGAGTTTCAGACCCTTGTGATGGATTGCAACGCTGCCTCGCGCTTGGTGGGTCGAGCTGAAGGGTTTAAGGATGGCTGTGAATATAGCATGCTGAAGAAGAACCCATCCGACTACCCTTATCAGCTCGACGTTGTCTGCGCGGACATGGCCGGGGTGGGGGAGAAGTATTTGAATACTCCCATTCCCATCCTTGAGCAGGTATTTTAACCTTAATGAGTTTACCTTGACTTATTTTCCTAGTCTTTTTGTACTCACACTTTTCCTTATCCTTTGCAGATAGCCTTGCTTGCTGATCAGCCCGATCTCGGCGCTCTAAAGAAATTACTTGACGAGTGTGAAGGGGCTGGTGGCGGCGATGATGGCGCGGGCAATGCTGCCTCTGCTAGCGGCTCTGGCGTGGCCAAAGGACCCGCTCCTGACACTATTGTGATAGAAGACGACTCCATTCAAGACGAACAGCTTGACTATGGCAAGTTTGGAGATGACGAGGAGCGGGCTGCGCCAGATGCTGAGGGAGGTAATGATGAGGGCGATGAAGAGGCTGACGTCGACATAGAGACTTGAGAAGCCCTTCATGTTTTTTTTTTTTTTATATTTGCAGTTTGTATCTCATCATTTTGTAAATTTGTAACCTTCTATGTTTTGGAATGAAATTTTGTTTTTCCCTTATTCGCATCTTGCGCATTCCCCATTCATCTCTTTATATTGCATGTTTGCTTGTTGAATATAAGATATGCTTGCACGTTGAAATAAGAACAAGGTTGTAAGGAAATTATTTTACTTAATCCTTGTCATATTTTAAGTGATTTTGCAATATCCTGACTATGTTGACACGTGCCTTGGCGTTTCATTATTCCTCTTTTGCGCGACGTTATCGCGCATTTATTATAGGGAATTATGAGTTTTTTAGCCTTTACGTGTCAGTATGTGCTACTCTGATATCCATTACAATTCCATGCGCGACCTCGACCTGAGACCTTAACAACTATGTTTTGGCATGTGCTTTGCCTTAGTTGTGCTTAGGTATTTTTATGGTCTAGCTGCGCAGCATGTAGGATGGATCTTGTGAGTGATTTGAGCTAAGGCTCGTATTATTGGGCTAAGGCCCTGAGCTAAGGCTCATATTATTGGGCTAAGGCCCTGACGTTTTAGAGTTAAAACTCGTTAACGCGTTTGAGCTTGAAGCTCGCGCATGTATGTTTTACTTCGTTTTATTTTTGTTTTGATGTCAATACAATGTTGTCATATTGCTCAAAATTAATAAAGGGAAGTGTGAAACATGTATGCAAAAGGTAATAGAACACACATTAAGAGAAGATAGCGCGTATCATTATTTATAATGGCTTAAAAAGCCTTGATTACAAACTTGACAATTTTTACATGAAACATTTTCTAAGCTGTGCTGCGTTCCATGCGCGCGGGATCTTCTTTCCATTCAAATCTTTTAAAGCGTATGCGCCTTTTCCCAATTCTTCCGAGACTTGATAAGGTCCCTCCCAATTGGGGGACATCTTTCCCGGGGGTATCGCGCGGCTAGTTTCATTGTTTCGAAGGACAAAATCATTCTTCTTGAAGTGGCATTCTTTCACGCGCTGATTGTAATACTTTTCTAGTTTTTTCTTGTATTTGGCTTCACTTATGATAGCCGCTTCTCTGCGCCCTTCAAGTAAGTTGAGATCCAACCTTCTTTCGCGCTCGTTATCAATCTTACTCATCATGAGCACTCTATGGGATAGGCATCCAATTTCTGCTAGAATCATAGCCTCCGTTCCATAGGTTAGGCTGAACGGGGATTCACCATTGCTGGTTTTGCTTAATGTCCTGTGCGCCCACAGGACATTAGGTAGCTCCTCGACCCATGAATGGGATTCTCCCTCCAACCTTTTCTTCAGCCCATTTAGCAAGCTTTGGTTCGCGCGCTCCACTTGGCCATTCCCCTGAGGGTGGTATACTGAAGTGAAGATTTGGTTGATGCGCAATTTCTTGAGCTAGCTGGATATCTTCCTGTCGGTGAATTGTTTGCCATTGTCGCTCACAATTTCCATGGGCAGGCCAAACGGCATATGATGTGGCTCCAGATAAATTGCTTCATCGCCTCGGCTGTGATTTTTGCTAGTGGCTTGGCTTCAACCCATTTTGTGAAATAGTCTACTGCCACTACCAAAAATTTTACTCGCCCTTGCGCTTGCGGTAGGGGACCCACAATATCGAATGCCCATTTGTGGAAAAGCCATGCGGAGGTCACCGGAATCAAGTTGTTCTTTGGCCGCATGGTGTTTGGCGCATAGCTCTGACACGCTTTGCATTTTTGGATCTCTTTTAACGCGTCTAAGTACATGCCTGGCCAATAGTAACCTGCGCTCATTGCCTTGGCAACCACCATGCACGGGCCAGCATGTATTCCACAGATTCCTTCGTGTATCTCTCTGATCACATAGCTTGCTTCCTCAGCATCTAGGCATTTCATGAGCGGTCCAAGATAAGAGCGTCGATATAATGTACCATCAAGCAGTTCATAGTTCTGCGACCTGTGTCTTATCTTCCTCGCCTGTGCGCGATCGTCCGGTACCTTTCCCTCCTTCAAGAATTCCATTATTGGAGTTATCCATGATGAAGGGGTTGTATGAATTACAAGGACAGACTTCGCTCCCACCGACGGGTTGCTCATTACTTCTACCCTGACATCTTTGCCAAAGTGATCGAAGCTGGTTGATGACATCTTACTCAGCGCGTCAGCAGACTTGTTTTCACTGCGCGGAATATGTATGATTCTGTAGAAGTCAAATTGCTCGATGAGCTTTTTCGCCTGCTCTAGATACAGAGGCATGGTGTTCTCCTTGGCATCATAAAGGCCATTGACCTGTGCTGCTACCAAGTATGAATCAAAATGGGCCTCTAGCTTTTTAACTCCGAACTTGTGCGCGATGCGCAGACCAGCCAGCAGGGCTTCATACTCAGCTTCATTGTTGGTGCTCTTGAAATCCAACCTGATTGCGTAAGTATACTCATGACTTTCTGGATCCACCAGCTTGAGGCCTGCGCCGGACCTTTCATTGTTTGAAGCTCCATCAGTGAATAATCTCCAAACATTTTCTTCATTATTGGCTCGCGGAGGGTCTACCTCGCGCTGAGCCTCTTCAATTTTTCCTTCAGGGATTTCTGCGATGAAATCAGCTAAGACTTGTCCCTTTATTGCTGGACGGGGCTTATAGGCGATCGTGTGCTCTCCTAATTCCAGCGCCCATTTTGTCAGCCTTCCTGAGAGCGCGGGACGCCGCAAGACTTGCTGGATGTTGTAACCAGTCAGAACTTCAATAGGATGACCATTGAAATATCTATGAAGCTTGCGCGACGCGTGTGTTAGTGACAAAACTAACTTTTCCATGATGGAGTAGCGCGTCTCAGGATCTGTCAGCACCCGACTCACATAATAGATTGGTGTTTGGATTCCCTTGCGATCCACCAACAACACTGCGCCGATGGCGCGCTCTCCTGCTGACAGGTACAATGTTAGAGTTTCGCCAGGAAGTGGAGCTGTGAGCGCAGGCAGATTTATCAGACATTCTTTTATCTCACTGAAAGCTTGCTCGGCCTCAGGCGTCCACTTGAATTGGCTTTTCTTTAGGCAATTTCTCAATGTGTTAACGAATGGGGTAGATTTGCTTGCATGGTTCGCTAGGAACCTGTTGATTGATACCAATCTACCATTCAACTTTTGAACTTCTTTTATGGTGGATGGTGAGGGCATGTCAAGGATAGCCTCCACCTTCTCTGGGTTCACCTTGAAACCATCCTTGGTGACCATTACACCGAGAAATTTCCCTTCTTCTACGCCAAATGTGCATTTGCTCGGGTTGAGCTTCATGTTTACTTCCTTTAGGCGCCAAAGGGTTTCTTCAATGTCTTTGAGCATTTGTTTTTCCTCCCTGCTTTTGATCACCAAATCATCCACGTAGACTTCTAGGTTTCTTCCAATTTGCTCGTTGAAAACCGCGTCCATGAGTCTTTGGTAGGTGGCTCCCGCATTCTTCAAACCAAAGGGCATTTTTGTGTAACAAAAAACATCCTTGTCGGTTCTGAAGGTAGTCTTGTCCTCGTTTTGTGGTGCCATTTGAATTTGGTGATAGCCCTTATAGGCATCCAGAAAACATTTGAGCTTAAATGGCGCCACAGAGTCCACCTTCGCGTCAATGTTTGGGAGGGGGTAACAATCTTTTGGACATGCTTTGTTGAGGTCTTTGAAGTCAATGCACATCCTCTATGACCCGTTGCTCTTCTTTACCATCACAGGATTGGCTACCCATGTCTGGTATCGTATTGGGCGGATGATGTTTGCGCGCAGTAGATCCTCTACTTGCTCATTCATGGCCTTTGCCTTCTCATCCCCCATGATTCTCTTCTTTTGAGCAATTGGCTCTACGGACTTGAACGTGTTGAGAGAATGTTGCGCCAGGTCTCGCGGAACCCCAGTCATATCAGAATGTTGCCACGCGAAGACCGACATATACGTTGTGAGCAATCTTTTCATTCTCAACCTTGTGTCGTCTGATATCGTAGCTCCAATTGTGATTGTTTGCTCTGGGAATTTTGGGTTGAGAATCATTCCTTTGGCGCGTTGTTTGCCATTGGAAGTTTCATTCTCCCTTCCCGCGGAATACTTGTCACTGCGCACAAATGATCTCGGTATACAAATGTTACACCTGTTGGTGTTGGGAACCCCAACGCGCCGTGCGCTAGCGACGGTATGGCGTTGAATTGGGCAATCGTTCCTCTACCCAAGATCATATTGTGGCATGAAGTGGTGGGCAAGACCAAGAAGTTGACAATTTCAGCTCGCTTGTGTTTCTCATCCCCCATAGTTAGTTCAAATTGTATCTGACCTAAGGGGTGAATGATTTCATTTGAAACACCCGAGATTGGTGCATTCACAATTTCGAGACTTGCTTGGTCTGCTGGATCCAACTTCCTGAAACATTGCTCATACATGATGTCTGATTCACTGCCAGTGTCCACTAGGACTTTTGACACTTCATAATGAGCAATATGTGTAGTGATGACTAGAGGACTGCTGATAGAAGGGCCTCCCCTGATTCTTGGGAAGATTACTTGTTGCTCGCGCCAATCTCCTTGGACTTGCGCGCTTCTCTTTCTCGATCTTTGCCCTTGCCTTCCTCCCTCGGCTACACAGATTCTTTTGAACTTTTTGCTGGCTGAGGCTCCATCTGGTTGTTCATTCTCTGGTCTTGGGTTTTTCACCAGGTGAGCCAACTTGCCTGATTTCACATCTCTTTCAATCGCATCCTTCAAATGGTGGCATGCATCGGTGTTGTGCCCTGTGGACTTGTGAAACTCACAATACTTGCCAATGTTTGGTGGTCCCTTATAGTGTAGTGGCTTGGGGCTTTTAAACTGGACATTCTCTGTGCTTAACACTTGTGAAGGCGTTTTAGTGAGGGGAGTCCATATTCTTGGTAGAGGTCTGTTAGGCTCTCTGCCCCCCTCCCTCTTGTCACCCTCTCCGCGATTACGACTGTCTTTTTGGGGCTGGGGTGAGCTTGGTTGCGCCTGCTTTTATGCAGGAGAAAAACTGGTTTGTTGCAACCTGGACCATACAGAGTTTTGTTTGCCCCTCCTTTCGTTGTTGCGCGGTGCTTCTGCTTGGTGCCCTCTTTCTCTTGCTCTATCTTGGGCAATTTGTTTTTCATTTCGCGCGAAGACTCGCGATGCTTCCATTAGCTTGGCCCAAGTGGTTGGCATGCCATCTCTGCTCACGAGAACTCTGCGGAGTTGATCACTGCGCGCACCTTGTATAAAGGCCACGCGCAAGAGTTGCTCAGTGATACCTCCAATTGCAAGAGATTCCTGATTGAAACGAGTTATGTAGTCTTCTATCGTTTCATCATTCCTGCGCACGCAGTGCATGATGTCATCAGGGTCGCGCGTGTGTTTGCGCTGCTGTACGAAGTGAGCTTGGAACTTCTCCAATAGCTCTTCGAACCCATCGATTTGCCCAGTCGGCAAGCTTTCGAACCAGACACGCGCCGCCCCCGTGAGGCAGCGAGCAAACATGTGACACCATGTTGGCATCGTCCAGCTTTCTAGGTTTCCAGTGTTATAAAAACCTTGTAAGAAATCGTCTGGATCTGTTGTGCCATCGTACTTGCCCAACCCACTTGGCATCTTGGTTTTGTGTTGAATGGGAGCCTTCGCGATCCGCTCAGTGAATTTTGAATGCTTCACCAAGATGGCTGGCCTGTACGGTGTGGTTACGTCCACTTGCCCTCTCGCTGGTGGGTTGTACGGTGTGTACAGATCCAGATCGGCTTTGGCTCCAGGCGCCATGTTCATGTGCGCGCGGAGCTGTGAGCCTCCTACATGAGTATCTCGCGTCTTCCTCATGCTGTGCACTTCTTCATCACTAAAATCAGCGTGTTCAGTGTGAACAGAGTGACCATCTTTCGGCGCGCGCGCCCTTTTTGTTGTTCCTTGAATGGTTTGCTTATCAAACGCGAGCCTTTGTGTTAGGTCGGCTAACTTTTTGTGTTTGACCAGCTCATTGTATTTGTCCATTAAAAACGCCGTTGTTCGTTTATGAGCCATTCTTTAGGGTCATTTGTTTCATCTTCTGGACCCATTGGTCCCCTTTGTTTCGCGCCGGTCAAATTTTGGAACGTGAGATCGTCTGGAGGAGTTTCAGTCTGGCTATGAGGAGTTGTGATGAAGGGATGGTTACTGGTGGCGCGCGCCGAATCACGCGGCACCCTCAGAAACTGCTGTCCCTCATTAACATCCTCACGCTTAATATCCTCCAGAACTTGATCGCTGTTTCAAACACCAGAAACCATGGTGAAGTTTTTCAGAGAGAACTGATGAGATTTTGTTGCCGTTGTAACAGGTGATGGCGCCGATGAAGAAACGTGGATCGGCTCACTGGTAGACGATCAACTTTCCTCGGGTATGAGTATGCTATTTCACCGATGGTTCTCCGGAGTATGAGTTCTTCCACCTACAAAACGAGCAGCACCGTGAACTTACCCCTCAGAAAGGGACAGAGGGGTCCTCTTTGGGGTAACCCTCCGGTGTGAGAATAAGAGATTGTAGGAGAAGATAATAATAATCTGAGAGTGAGTAAGGAATTGGAATGTATTTTCTTGCTTACCTCCCCTTGTGGAGGTGGTGTGGTATTTATAGTGTTAGGGTTTCCAATGATTGGGCTCAGATCCCATTAGGGCCTTTTTGGCCTCCTCCTATTGCTTTGCGCCACGTGTCCTTAGGACACCTGGTGCTTTTTCATTGATTATTCTCTGACCCAGGCATTTTACCTGACCCATATGCAATCACGTGGTAGCACATGGGTTTTGCTGAGTTGTCCACCTTTCATTGGCAGCTGTCAACATCAGCATATTCTTATTCCTTAAAGGATACCTTCTGGAAGGTTGTCTGACGAGCACAATCAAGGTTGTCCTTATCCTGATTTGGATAAGGACGAGGTTGATTATGTGCACGTGTGATACGCGCCTATCCTGAGGATGCGCGAAGTCTTCTCTTTATTCTCACGCGCAGATGTTTCATGCGCAGATGTGATATGCGCAAGCATATGTAATATGCGCCACGCGCAGATGTGATATGCGTGAGCATATATGATGCGTGAGCATGCGAAATGCGCCACGCGCAGATGTGATATGCGTGAGCATATATGGTGCGCGAGCATGTGATACGCGTGAGCATATGTGATGCGTGAGCATATATGATATGCGTGAGCATATAAGATGCGTGAGCATATGTGATATGCGCCGTGCGCATAGGTTTTGGCTTTGTGCCTTCATGATATCTTGATTTCAAGCCTCTTGTCTATATCTTTTGGGTTGACCCGCCCCGCTCGATGTTAAGGCGGGTAGCCCGTTTTCCCTTCCCCACCTCCTCCGACGAGGCCTCAGCAGCCCTTCCCCACCTCCCCACCTCGATGTTAAGGCGCCGTCTTGCCCTTCCCCACCTCCTCCGACGAGGCCTCAGCAGCCCGTTTTCCCTTGCCGGTCTTCTTCAAAGTGGACATGACTAATGATTTTACACGGCGTTTGCTTGGGAGATTGTGGTGTCTGGGTTATCAGACATACAACTGTGAAATCAAACAGAGGTTACTTCAAGAACGGAAATCGGAATAAAAATGGAATGAAAGGAAAGCTCTGAAATAACAATGAAGATGAAGAATAATAACTCAAAAGGCTTGCTTTTATAGGCCCAGGAGAGAGAGAAACAGGTACTGATCAGAATTCACGCGCCCCCACTCGCAGGTGCAGGCCAACGCGAGCGCGACACGTGTTCCTGACTGTGTGAGGGGACATGAAAGGGAACGAAACAGGTACTGATCAGAGTTCACGCGCCCCAACTCGCAGGTGCAGGCCAACACGAGCGCGACACGTGTTCCTGACACTGTGTGAGGGGACATGAAAGGCAACTGTAGCACCTCGAGCACACGAAAAGTCTGACACGTCTCCATCTCTGACGCATGTCAGCACCAACCAACCGCGTACATGGACGATTCATTTCAACCACAAGGATAGAATTTCGCGCAACGATGAGAAATAAAAAAGGAAAAGACAAAACCCTATTAAAAGAGAACTATTAAGTCTAATATCTATCTTAACTCGCTCGCGCGAGACAAGACACACATTAGACTGGGGGGGCTTGAAGAGGTATGTACCCGCCTTAACATCGAGCGGGGCGGGTCAGCCCACAAGATATAGACAAGAGGCTTGAAATCAAGATATCATGAAGGCACAAAGCCAAAACCATGCGCACGGCGCATATCACATATGCTCACGCATCACATATGCTCACGCATATCATATATGCTCACGCATCACATATGCTCACGCGTATCACATGCTCGCACACCATATATGCTCACGCATATCACATCTGCGCGTGGCGCATCTGCGCGTGGCGCATCTGCGCGTGCTCACGCATCATATATGCTCATGCATATCACATCTGCGCGTGGCGCATATTACATATGCTTGCGCATATCACATATGCGCATGAAACATCTGCGTGTGAGAATAAAGAGAAGACTTCGCGCATCCTCAGGATAGGCGCATATCACACGTGCACATAATCAACCTCGTCCTTATCCAAATCAGGATAAGGACAACCTTGATTGTGCTCGTCAGACAACCTTCCAGAAGGTATCCTTTAAGGAATAAGAATATGCTGATGTTGACAGCTGCCAATGAAAGGTGGACAACTCAGCAAAACCCATGTGCTACCACGTGATTGCATATGGGTCAGGTAAAATGCCTGGGTCAGAGAATAATCAATGAAAAAGCACCAGGTGTCCTAAGGACACGTGGCGCAAAGCAATAGGAGGAGGCCAAAAAGGCCCTAATGGGATCTGAGCCCAATCATTGGAAACCCTAACACTATAAATACCACACCACCTCCACAAGGGGAGGTAAGCAAGAAAATACATTCCAATTCCTTACTCACTCTCAGATTATTATTATCTTCTCCTACAATCTCTTATTCTCACACCGGAGGGTTACCCCAAAGAGGACCCCTCTGTCCCTTTCTGAGGGGTAAGTTCACGGTGCTGCTCGTTTTGTAGGTGGAAGAACTCATACTCCGGAGAACCATCGGTGAAATAGCATACTCATACCCGAGAAAAGTTGATCGTCTACCAGTGAGCCGATCCACGTTTCTTCAAAAGGCTAATATAGTAATCTTTTATACAAATTTGTAAAGTGATCTCTTTCTAATTTCTATGACATCTAAGTGGACCACATATATGTATTTTGAGGGTGTGTCTTTGGGTGAGTCCGTGAGAACTGAGAAGGTTAACGGAATTCGCAAATAAGCGGGTCCATTATTTTTACTATGCTGGGCTTGTTTTGTATCCACTTTGTAGGCCCATTTATGCAACCAAAGATTAAATAGTCTTTCATACAATTTCGCACCCAAAAATGAAACTCTTTCTATAATAGCAGTTTTACTTTCACGTATTAAATATAAGGTAGTATTAAAAAGATTGGATTTTTAAATTCAAAATGGGATACCAGCATAACTTTTTATCCGCTTGTCTTATGTTTCGATCTAATTACTACCTTGTTTATCTGTGATCGGTACTTTATTAATAAATAGTTTTACTTTATTTTTCCTTTTCTATTAAGGGTATGTAGTCTATTGCTATCAAGTTGATGACTAATGAGACAGTACTACTTTCTAAATGGTTACGGGTTTTAGTTTCATTATAAACAAAAATGTGCATTTAGTTTAGAAGTAGTTTTGGTTAAGCCCTTCATTAAAAAAAAATCTTAGGTCTGCTAACCACTATTAATATATAATAATAACAATATAATTAGTTGAACTGACTATTAATGGCATAGTTATAAATTAACCAAACTTTCAACAAATTTTCTCACTTAATGATCCTTTCACTGACAATTTTGTTGGTTAACCAAATGATAGGATTATAACTTATAACCAAAGGACCCAACATGCTTGGTTGTGTTGCAAATTTTGATTTAATGCCCTAAAATATTTGAACTCGTGCATGCACAAGAAAGCCGAACTAAAACCCCATGGCTTGCGCAGACGGGTTTTTGAGGAAATTGTAATTCTTTTAGTTTAATTTCTCATCTCTTAATTATGTTAAGTTGAATTCAGAAGCCTTGGGTATAGTTAGAAAAATGTAGCATTAGGTCATTAATGAAAACTTGTGATTATAATTGGTTTTTAACTTTCATTAAATCATAAAAATTGTTATTAAAATGTTGAACACGCTCAAATACTTTCTTTTAATACAGTTAATGAGCTGACATGTTTTTTTTATATGACTATAAAACTAAGGTCACACAACCTTATTTCTTATTCAACATATAATTTCTAAGTAAAAATGTAAAATTCTAAACTCGTCCATTCTCAACAAAGTAGATATGGAAGTTTACATTAAGACAACTGTTTCAAACACAATGACTCAGCAATTCGCGTTCTCCTCTTCCTCGGTTTTACTTACAATGCATGTGTCTTTTCGCTTTGTAATTTTCGTAATTACACCTCTATTGTAGCTAGTACCTAAACTTGTTCTATTGTAATTACATTCTTTTGTGTTGTATGTTATTTTCAATTTTCCTACAGTTAATTTGTTTGTGTCCGTTTATGATTGTTTAGAACCTTAACGAATAAGCATTAACGAACTCGAACAAATTTATTATTTTCAATTTTTATATTTTCGATAAATAAACATGAGCACCAACACACAGTATTCATTTATACTGATCGTATTATTTCATTTATTTAAATCAAGGACAACAAGTCCCATTGGTGTTTATTTAAGACCCTACTTTTCAAGTTGTAGAAAATCAAAACCTTACCCATCCGTTTCCTTTGTGGTTTTCTTGTAAAACTTCAAGTGCGGCTTAAGCCATAAGCTATCAAGATTATCATATTTAACAATTATTCCTAATCTTAATGATTTTATAGCACTAACAAGAATCGAACAGATTTGATGCTTCATAATACATCAAAGACTAAATGATTTGTTACAAACCCAATCTCTTAAGGATACCCAAACAACTTGTAAAAATAGCAGATTGTTGGAAATAATATGAGCTTTAAGAATTTAATTCTGTGATCATTTAAATTATATGTTCTAAATAAGTAAATTTTTTTATAAAATACGATTGTTGTGTTATTACGAAGTTCTCTCCTCTTAACGGTTACAATTATTTATTGAACACATGTTTTTTAGAGTGAATCGTGATTTTGATCTCTGTAGTTTATCTAAATATACGGTTTTAGTTCAATAGTTTCAAGTTTGTGATTTTCATCCATGTGGTTTCATTTCACTTGCAAGTAAACCCGATCTCACTAACCCCGTTAAGTATGGTCGTTAAACACATCAACATGACCTTCACATGAGGGGTTGTTTTGTCCTCCACCCCCCCCCCCCACCCAATACACCCCAGTCTCTCACGTGAGGGTGTTTGCCAATTAAAACCCGGGGGGGGGGGGTTATTTGGGGAGAAAAAAAAGACAAAACTGCCCCTCACGCGAGGGGCATGCTGACGGGCTTAACGACTAGACTTAACGAGGTTAGTGAGATCGGGTTTAATTGCAACTTAAATGAAATCACATGGACGAAAATCGTAAATCTGAAACTATTGGACTAAAACCGCAGATTGCGACAAACCACATGAACGAAAATCGTGGTTTAGTCTTGTTTTTAAAAAAATCATTATCTTTATTTAGAAAACTGCTAAAGCCAAAAGGTGATCAACTCCACTGCCTTAACCACTTGGTTATGTCCTTGAATACTATTATTCTAACTATATTTAAATTACAAAGGATAAGAATGATAGGGAAAATGTAATTATAAACATCATTAATAGATTAATTTATGTTTAGATTATGATTATGTAATATAACAATAATGTTAAAGTTTGGAAAAAGAAAATGAAAAGAAAAAAAGAGAGGTTGCTTGTGAATAAAACAAAACATGATTTATGTTTTTAAGAACAGATGGGCATGGGTTGCCTTCATACTCATACATGTTTTTGGTGCCCATATTTGACAGCATAGACAAAAATTGTGCGGGCCCATTTGACAGCATTTACAAATATTGTGGGTTACCTTGTCGATCTCCTAATTTGCCAGATCAGCTATACCCCCACAAGTAGAGATGTTCAACGAAACCGGTTCCTGAAACCGAACCGGTGGACCCGAACCGGTTCCTACCCGTTTTTTGTAGGAACCGGACCCTATCTGATTCAACCCGATGATCCGTGACCGGTTCTTGCATTTCTGAGTGGGGGCGGGTAGGAACCGGAACCGAACCGGAACCGGTTCTGGAACCGAACCATCCGGAACCGGTTCTAGCCGTTGGATCGAATATAGCCGTTGGAAATCGTTTTTTTGGCCGTTTTTTGACCGTTGGGGTCAAAAATAGCCGTTTTTGGGCTCCCCCAAGCACCCCACTACTAGTATAAATAGGTATTTGGTGTCATGGGTTCATCACAACACTCAAAACGCAAACCCGAACGCAAAAAAATACAAAAAACGCTATTACAACGTTTTGAGTTCTCTAATCTCTTGTTTTCTCTTCTTCTATATTCATATTTGTTGTTATGGCTACCTCACAATCATCGGTTGGTCAAGGTTCCAACGCCGAACCAAGTTTCGTTCGTATTGTACCTCATAATCGTAATCAAGAGATTTGGTGCAATTGGGATTTGGTTGAATTGAGTGACCATTCATTGAAGGCTCGGTGCAAGTTTTGTGGGATTTATTTAAACCCACTTTCGAATTCAAATTTGAAGAAACACATAGAAAAACCGTATTTCAAGGCGTTGAAAAAGAACGTCGATTCGCAACAAACGCAAATGGATAGTGAAGGCGGAATATTTACATACCAAATTGATCGAGTTCAAGATCGTATGGCGAAGTTTGTGATTTAAGAAGCTTTGCCGTTTAGCCACTTCGACAACCCTCGCTTAACCGCCATGATTCGAGATACGCTTCAACCACAATACACTCACGTAAGTCGTCATACTCTTAAACGTTATTGTTTAAAATTGTGGAAGAAGGCCAAAGAGGTACTAGTTGCATATTTTGAAAATATAAATACGGGAATAAACTTAACTAGTGATGTTTGGTCGGCTCCACATGGTTTACCCGAATCTTATCTTTGTGTCACCGCTCATTGGGCAGACCCGTCATCGTGGGAAATGATGAAACGCACCATTGCTTTCGAACTCTTTGAGTATCCACATACGGGAGATAATTTGTTTGAAATTTTAGATTATGTTATAAAAACTTATAAACTAGAAAATAAAATATTTTCAATGGCATTTGATAACGCGTCGAATAATACATCAGCGGTTAATAAATTAAAATTAAAATATACGCCGATTTGCAATGGTGTATTTTTTCACTCAAGGTGTGTTGCACATATCATTAATTTAATCGTGCAAGACGGACTTGCTTCGGATGAGGTTACATCGGTTATAAACGATTTTAGACTAATGATACATGAAGTTTTTAAGAAAAGTAAAAAAAAGACAAATGGAATATAGAAAATTTTGTAAAGATACGGGATGAAAAGCTTTGGGAGCTAATTGGGATGTACCTCATCGATGGAATTCCACTTGCATAATGTTTCAAAGTGCTTTGAAACAAAGAGAAACTTTACAAATGTTTCATTCTAGTCTTGCCGAGAATGATTTGGCAATCCCCTTTTCAAATGAGAAATGGGAAATTATCTATGACTTATCGACTTTTCTTGAAGTTTTTAAAACATCAACTACGAAACTATCGGGAACGTATTATCCGACAAGTCCCTTGGTTCTTTCGGAGTTATTTTTAATCGTTAACAATCTTAAAGAATTTGAAAATAAAAGTCCAATGTTTTCAAACATCATATTACCAATGAAGTTTAAATTAAAAAAATACTTTCTTGAATTGCCACCAGTTTTTACTTGCGCCGCCGCTTTAAACCCAATGTTAAATGTTACGGGGGTTGAATGTGTGATAGACGAAATTTTTTCAGCCTTAGATATGCATGAAGTTGACCCAAACTTTTCAACAGAGGCAAAAAATGATTTTAACTTGAATTTTAAATTTATGTATGACTTTTATTTAAATAAATATGGGTCAAACATACACATTGTAACACCCCGACCAATGGCGGATTATACATCGGGGCGCCACATATTGTTTCATTACTCGTGACACTATTTGGTGTCAATATTTATTAATACACATTTATCGCCACGCGCAACGCAATCACAAGATAACATAAATCAACATATTATAATTCAAAATATTCAAATAACATAAACTTGTCTTGTTACATTTTAAACTAGGTCCAAAAGAAAAGAAAACATCCTATGTGTCCTCAAGCTTCCAGAAACAGCTACAGCAAACCTGAACATGTGTTAAAATAAAACGTCAACACTTGCGTGTCGGTGAGAAATCAAGTTTAATAGATATAAATAGATAATAATAGATCTGCGCGCAACATGTGTATAACTGGTGTTCAACAAGGGTGTAATCAGATTGTGATCAAGCCTTAGATCATAGCTCATAGTTCAATCCATGCTCCCAGTTGAGCACAAAAACAAGAAAACTGTGCAAGTGTAAACAAAAGAGAAATCATAAACGATAGTTCTCCCGTGTTCATCTAATGGATCCATGAAAACTGCGGAATAGGCCGACAAGACGGTTAATGATCCACACATACAAATAAACAGCCAAGTCTACGTCCATAACACATGGGGTTTTGCGCGACAAAAGTTTATAAACAAGTTTAAGACTCAAGTTTGTACGAACACATGAACATCCCAAAACATTAAAAATAAAAAGGGATTAGGTACGGGATTACTCACCTGAAAAAGGTGTGTTGGAAGATAATGCAAGAACCAACTTTTAAACAAGCACAAGTTAACCTATAAATAAGAGTTTATTGGTTTATCGATTGGTTTTAAGTCTTGAATATATGTAACCATTAGTAATATGTATCTTAAACAAATTATTATATATATATATTACCGGAAATCTGGGCAGGACAAGGAAAAAGACGAAGGCAGAGAGAGGAGGCGGCTGAAGAACAAAGGCAGAGGGCAAGGAGAAGAGAGCAGAGAGAGTTTAAGTGTTTGTGTGTGTAGTGTTAAAGAACAAGAAAATAGTATTATTTATAGTAAAACCCTAGGGAACACAATCCCTTAAAAAGAGGAAAAGATCAAATCAAATCAAGCAAAAGATATTAAAAAGCATAAGAAGCCAAAAGCAAAAGATATCAAAAGATATGGCGGCTGCTGCAGGGGATGGAAAAGCTGACAGGATATCGGATAAAGTATGGGAGGCGTCAGGTAAAGGTTCTGGAAAAGCAGATCTCAAAAGACAATGTCAGTCACTTTTTCTGCCAACCAATAGGGTTGGTGCGCATGCTGCGCCGAAAGTGGCTTTTCAGACATAAGGCAGGTTAGGTCAACAGCACAGAAGATAAGATATCACAAAGCAAACAGGCTGGATAAAACAGAAGAAAAGACTTGAGGTCTAGCGCGAGAAGACTCGAGCGCATGCGCGAGGGCGAAGGCAGACAGAACAAGCCTTAGCGCGTCGCGGGAAGAACTACAATCCTTAGCGCGCCGCAGGAAGAACTACCATTCTTAGCGCGCCGCGGGAAGAACTACAATTCTTAGGTCGTTCGCGGGAAGAACTACCGTTCTTAGCGCGTCGCGGGAAGAACTACCGTTCTTAGCGCGTCGCGGGAAGAACTACCGTTCTTAGCGCGTCGCGGGAAGAACTACCGTTCTTAGCGCGCCGCGGGAAGAACTACCGTTCTTAGCGCGTCGCGGGAAGAACTACCGTTCTTAGCGCGCTGCGAGAAGAACTACAATTCTTAGCGCGCTGCGAGAACAGTTCGTCTCGCGTATCGCAGGAACAACTGGTCTTCACGCAGGCTTCCTTGTAAGGAGTCTGGCGCGTGGAGCTGCGCAGACATCCTTAGGCGGGAAGAACCAAAGGACAAGCAAAGAGTTAAGAGAAAAGGGTTCAAGGCGTAAGGGTTAAGCAGAGGGGCGGGACGGCGATAAGAGATAGAAAGGGCGAGATGGCGACAAGAAATAGAAAGAGGCGGAACGGCGGAAAGAAAGAAAGAGAAGAAGGCGGGAAGGAAATTATTATTAGTAAGTAATATACAAATATATATGATTTATTAAATGTTAAATTTACAAAGATTAATAATCAAATTTTAAATCATAAAAAGAATCGGATTCGAAAACGGGTACCTGGGTCGGGTCGGATAGGGCAGTTGTCACAGTCTCCCCTACTTTAAGAAATTTCGTCCCGAAATTTATCTCGAAGTAGGATGCGCAGAGAAAAGGTGCGGGTACTTGATCTTCATCTGATCTTCCCTTTCCCAAGTAAACTCGGCTCCGCGCTTGGACTGCCAACGAACTTTAACAATAGGGATGCGACTGCGCTTGGTTCGCTTTACCTCGCGATCCATAATCTCAACAGGCTTCTCAACGAAATGCATGGATTCATCAACTTGAACTTCATCAAGTGGTATGTGAAGGTTCTCGTCAGCTAAACATTTCTTGAGATTGGATACATGGAACGTTGGATGCACATTGCTGAGCGCGGGCGGCAGGTCAAGTTTGTAGGCAACTTTTCCTACGCGCGCGAGTATCTTGAACGGACCAACATAACGAGGCGCAAGCTTACCTTTCTTCCCAAAGCGGACAACACCCTTCCAGGGCGACACTTTAAGGAGAACAAGATCACCAACTTGAAATTCGAGAGGCTTCCGCCTGCGATCTGCGTAACTCTTCTGTCGGCTTCTGGCAGTCAGCAGATGATCACGGATCTTGGCGATTTTATCGGTTGTCTCTTGAACTAGTTCGGGTCCTGTGATTTGAACTTCACCCACTTCGCTCCAACAAATCGGTGAGCGGCACTTTCGACCGTAAAGTGCTTCAAATGGGGCCATACCGATGCTGGAATGATAGCTGTTATTATAAGAGAACTCGATCAGAGGTAGGTGTGAATCCCAATTACTTCCAAAATCAAGAACACAAGATCGAAGCATATCCTCAAGGGTTTGGATGGTTCGCTCAGACTGTCCGTCAGTCTGAGGATGATATGCAGTACTCATGTCCAAACGAGTTCCTAACGCAGATTGGAGAGATTTCCAAAAGCGAGATATAAAACGGCCATCGCGATCGGATATGATGCTCAAAGGAGTACCATGACGGCAGACAATTTCTTTAACATAAAGATGCGCAAGTTGCTCAACACGGTAGGTTTCACGAATGGGCAGAAAGTGGGCAGACTTGGTCAATCGATCCACTATTACCCAAATGCTATCATGTTTGCTTGCGGTCAAGTGTAACTTGGTGATAAAGTCCATCGCTATACTTTCCCATTTCCACGTAGGAATTTCAGGTTGTTCGAGCAAACCAGATGAGCGTTGATGTTCAGCTTTTACCTTAGAACAAGTTAGGCATTTAGCTACGAACACAGCAATATCCTTTTTCATACCAGGCCACCAATAAGAAAGGCGCAAATCTTTGTACATTTTATCAGCGCCAGGATGAATGGAATACCGAGTTTTATGCGCTTCACTCAGTAGGACAGTGCGAAGATCTTCAACATTGGGGATCCAGATGCGATTGAGATAGCAGAGAATTCCACTCAGATTAGGGACAAAATGCGCTTCCGCGCCACACGCTAACTCGGCACGAAGGTTGCCATTGCTGATGGATGCGCGCTGCGCGTCACGAATGCGTGATTCAAGATTGCTTTGAATCGGCGCGAAGTGAAGCTGCGTGCGCGGTAAGATACAGTTAAGCTGGCTGGGTTTTCGGCTGAGCGCATCGGCTACCACATTAGCCTTTCCAGGGTGATACCGGATCTCACAATCGTAATCGCTGATGAGTTCGTTCCATCGGCGTTGTCTCATGTTAAGTTCCTTTTGATCAAAAATATGCTGAAGGCTTTTATGGTCGGTGTAAATGATACACTTAGTCCCATAGAGGTAGTGTCTCCAGATTTTCAAGGCAAATACAACTGCACCAAGTTCGAGGTCGTGAGTCGTATAATTCTTTTCATGAATTTTGAGTTGCCTTGACGCGTAAGCGATAACCTTGCCTCGTTGCATAAGTACACAACCAAGACCTTGGTTGGATGCATCGCAATACACGACAAAATCGTCATTACCCTCAGGTAGCGCTAGAACAGGAGCTTCGCACAACAATCGCTTGAGCGTTTGGAAGGCTTCTTCTTGCTTCGAGCCCCAAATATACGGTTTGCCTTTGTGCGTTAAAGCTGTTAAAGGCAAAGCGATCTTTGAGAAGTTCGAAATAAATCGCCGATAGTAACCAGCTAAGCCCAAAAAGGAATGGATTTCGGTAGGAGTGGATGGCGTAATCCAGTTCTTGATTGCTTCAATCTTGGATGGGTCGACATGAATACCCATCTTGTTTACAACATGACCAAGAAACTGTACTTCATCCGACCAAAACTCACACTTGGAGAGTTTGGCAAAGAGTTGCTCGGTTCGAAGCTTTTGCAACACCAACCGAAGATGTTGCTCATGCTCGGCCTTGGTTTTGGAATAAACCAGAACGTCATCGATAAACACAATCACGAATTTATCCAAGAAAGTTCTACACACCCGATTCATTAGATCCATGAAAACAGCGGGTGCGTTGGTTAAACTGAAGGATATGACCAAGAATTCAAAATGGCCATAGCGAGTTCGAAAGGCAGTCTTGGGAATATCCTCTTCGCGGATACGCAACTGGTGATAGCCAGAACGGAGATCGATCTTGGAAAAACAAGAGGCACCTTGGAGTTGATCAAAGAGGTCGTCAATACGTGGTAAGGGATACCGGTTCTTAATGGTGAGCTTGTTCAGTTCGCGGTAATCAATACACATGCGAAACGTACCATCTTTCTTTTTAACGAACAACACCGGAGCACCCCAGGGCGAAGAGCTAGGGCGAATGAATCCTTTATCGGTCAACTCTTGAAGTTGACTTGCTAATTCTTGCATCTCAGCGGGTGCAAGACGATAAGGAGATTTGGCTACGGGGGAAGCACCAGGGACAAGATCAATACGAAACTCGACTTCCCGAACGGGAGGTAAACCAGAAAGATCATCGGGAAAGACTTCAGGAAAGTCACGCACGATAGGGATTTCACAAAGTTTCTTCTTTCCTTAATCGGGTTTGACCACATGGGCTAAGAATGCGATACATTTCTTCCGCAAGAGTCTTCAGGTTTCAGCGCAAGACATAAGTTTAAGACCGTTAGATGGTTTCTCGCCTTAGATATGCAGATCACCATTTTCTCGAGGAATGCGAATCATCTTTTTGGCGCAAATAACTTCGGCGCGATTTTGCGAGAGCCAATCCATACCAATAATAACATCAAAACTTCCAAGAGGCATGGGGATGAGGTCGATTAGAAAATCGTTTTCGTCAAGGTTAAGCGTGCAATCTTTGATTACGGAGTTTATTAAAATAGTTTCACCATTAGCCAATTCAACTGAAAAGTTTTCGCTTAAGTTTATGCGCGGTCGCGCAAGTTTCTGCTCAAATGCGCGAGAAATAAAACTTCTATCGGCGCCAGTATCAAAGAGTATAGATGCATAATGTCCGTTAAGTAAAAATGTACCATTAACTACGTCATTATTCGCTTGCGCTTGGTGCGCGGTTATGTTAAAAGCTCGTCCGCGCGTCACTTGGTTCGAAATTTGGTTAACTGGGTTCGCTTGCGTAATCTGAACTTGTAGTCTTGGGCACGCGTTCCGGAAATGACTGGGATCACCGCAGTTATAGCACGACCTGGGTCGTGGATTAGGGTATGTTGGTTGTGGGTTCTGCAGGTAGGCTGGTGGTGTTTGCGCTGTTGGGTTGGAGGGAAGGACTCTACAGTTTTCCACTTTGTGACCAGCGCGGCCACATCGGTGACAAAGTCGACACGGGACTTGAGGTGGGTGGTGAAGTCTACAGGTTGGGCAAAAGGGTTGGTTTCCTGTGTAAGGCTTCTTAGTTGACGGGGCAGGGAGTGCGGGATTGGTTAAGGCATAGTTATGGACTACAGGAGGTGTTGGGTAGGTCGGCAGTGGGTTAGGCGCGTAAACTGGAGGTTGGTAGGTGGGTTGCTGGACAATGGGCGGGCTGGTAAGCGCATAGGTTTTGCGCCTGCGCTTGAGGTTGTTACGGTTTGAGGGTTCTGGTTTGGTTTCTATTGGTTCTGGGACAGTCTTGGTGGGTTTGGTCTTTTCGGTTCCTCGCAGGAACAGGGTTCCTGCCCTGACATGGTTGTCGCTGAGCACAGCGGCCAACTCGATGGCGTCAGAGAGGGTTACTGAGTTTCTGGCCCATACAGAGTCTTGAATTTCCATGGGGAGACCCCCAAGGAACTTCTCGATGGCTCGGCGGGAAGGGGTAACTAGGTGTGGGACAAGCAAGCTTAATTCATGGAAGCGCGTCGCGTACTCGCGCGCTTCGCCACTGTACTGTTTCAGGTTCCAAAACTCTTCCTCCAGGCGCTTTACTTCGTTGGGAGGGCAGAATTCTCGCGTCAAAATTTCCTTGAATTCCTCCCAGAGCATGCTAGAAGCAGCCTCTGCGCCACGCGCATGAGCTACTCCGTTCCACCAAGTAAGCGCCCTTGATTCTAGGACACTTGAGGCGTATAAGGTTCGTTTGTCTGGAGGGCATTGGGTATGGAGGAAAGTGTTTTCAATTTTCTCGAGCCACTGGAGCATTACGGTGGCTCCTTCAAGTCCGGTGAATTTCGGAGGGTTACCCGCATTGAAGGATTTAATACTGTATCCGGAGGGATTGGTATTATTTTGGTTTAAGGCTTGGGCTATCGCGGCGGCCATTTCCTGGGAACGTTGCTGCCTACGTCTGCGCGCGGCTTCTCTCCTCTGATGACGGCGAGATAGCGGAGGCATTCTATAAAAGTTTTAATTTTTGTTAATATCTTGGTATGGGAAATCGTTTTAGCGCAAAGTATATCGTCGTAAAGCTTGTTTCACGGAGTTAAATGCTATCAAATTTTGAAGTAAAATATGAACTTAAATGCAAACTTAATACAGGTAATAAATTCGAATTGAAAATCGACAATTCATGCATCACCATGACTTTGTGAGTTCTCAATTTAAAATATCGAGTAAACGAGCATTGAAGGTTGACAATTCATGTATCACCATGACTTTTCAAATCTTCAATTTAAAATATCGAGCAAATGAATATTGGAGATTGACAATTCATGTATCACCATGACTTTTCAAATCTTCAATTTAAAACATAAAGCTAATGGTAATTGAAAATCAACTATTCATGTACCACCATGACTTCTCGGATTTTCAATCCCCACAACAAACGAATGTGCAAGTAATGAAATAAATTGAAATTTAATAAAAATCGAAAGATCGCGAATAAAACATGAAATCAAGTGCTGCGTATGCGCAAGCATATTTTATAAATATCGAGTAAATAACAATTAGCGCGCAAACATGAGATATTTCTCATGCGCGAGAAGGGACTCTTAGGTATTCTAGGTCGTTACGTCTAACCACCTATCCTAAAGTCACGTAGCTCTGATACCAATCTGTAACACCCCGACCGATGGCGGATTATACATCGGGGCGCCACATATTGTTTCATTACTCGTGACACTATTTGGTGTCAATATTTATTAATACACATTTATCGCGCACGCGCAACGCAATCACAAGATAACATAAATCAACATATTATAATTCAAAATATTCAAATAACATAAACTTGTCTTGTTACATTTTTAACTAGGTCCAAAAGAAAAGAAAACATCCTATGTGTCCTCAAGCTTCCAGAAACAGCTACAGCAAACCTGAACATGTGTTAAAATAAAACGTCAACACTTGCCTGTCGGTGAGAAATCAAGTTTAATAGATATAAATAGATAATAATAGATCTGCGCGCAACATGTGTATAACTGGTGTTCAACAAGGGTGTAATCAGATTGTGATCAAGCCTTAGATCATAGCTCATAGTTCAATCCATGCTCCCAGTTGAGCACAAAAACAAGAAAACTGTGCAAGTGTAAACAAAAGAGAAATCATAAACGATAGTTCTCCCGCGTTCATCTAATGGATCCATGAAAACTGCGGAATAGGCCGACAAGACGGTTAATGATCCACACATACAAATAAACAGCCAAGTCTACGTCCATAACACATGGGGTTTTGCGCGACAAAAGTTTATAAACAAGTTTAAGACTCAAGTTTGTACGAACACATGAACATCCCAAAACATTAAAAATAAAAAGGGATTAGGTACGAGATTACTCACCTGAAAAAGGTGTGTTGGAAGATAATGCAAGAACCAACTTTTAAACAAGCACAAGTTAACCTATAAATAAGAGTTTATTGGTTTATCGATTGGTTTTAAGTCTTGAATATATGTAACCATTAGTAATATGTATCTTAAACAAATTATTATATATATATATTACCGGAAATCTGGGCAGGACAAGGGAAAAGACGAAGGCAGAGAGAGGAGGCGGCTGAAGAACAAAGGCAGAGGGCAAGGAGAAGAGAGCAGAGAGAGTTTAAGTGTTTGTGTGTGTAGTGTTAAATAACAAGAAAATAGTATTATTTATAGTAAAACCCTAGGGAACACAATCCCTTAAAAAGAGGAAAAGATCAAATCAAATCAAGCAAAAGATATTAAAAAGCATAAGAAGCCAAAAGCAAAAGATATCAAAAGATATGGCGGCTGCTGCAGGGGATGGAAAAGCTGACAGGATACCGGATAAAGTATGGGAGGCGTCAGGTAAAGGTTCTGGAAAAGCAGATCTCAAAAGACAATGTCAGTCACTTTTTCTGCCAACCAATAGGGTTGGTGCGCATGCTGCGCCGAAAGTGGCTTTTCAGACATAAGGCAGGTTAGGTCAACAGCACAGAAGATAAGATATCACAAAGCAAACAGGCTGGATAAAACAGAAGAAAAGACTTGAGGTCTAGCGCGAGAAGACTCGAGCGCACGCGCGAGGGCGAAAACAGACAGAACAAGCCTTAGCGCGTCGCGGGAAGAACTACAATCCTTAGCGCGCCGCAGGAAGAACTACCATTCTTAGCGCGCCGCGGGAAGAACTACAATTCTTAGCGCGTTCGCGGGAAGAACTACTGTTCTTAGCGCGCTGCGAGAAGAACTACAATTCTTAGCGCGTCGCGGGAAGAACTACCGTTCTTAGCGCGCCGCGGGAAGAACTACCGTTCTTAGCGCGCTGCGAGAAGAACTACAATTCTTAGCGCGTCGCGGGAAGAACTACCGTTCTTAGCGCGCTGCGAGAAGAACTACCGTTCTTAGCGCGCTGCGAGAAGAACTACAATTCTTAGCGCGCTGCGAGAACAGTTCGCCTCGCGTATCGCAGGAACAACTGGTCTTCACGCAGGCTTCCTTGTAAGGAGTCTGACGCGTGGAGCTGCGCAGACATCCTTAGGCGGGAAGAACCAAAGGACAAGCAAAGAGTTAAGAGAAAGGGGTTCAAGGCGTAAGGGTTAAGCAGAGGGGCGGGACGGCGATAAGAGATAGAAAGGGCGAGATGGCGACAAGAAATAGAAAGAGGCGGAACGGCGGAAAGAAAGAAAGAGAAGAAGGCGGGAAGGAAATTATTATTAGTAAGTAATATACAAATATATATGATTTATTAAATGTTAAATTTACAAAGATTAATAATCAAATTTTAAATCATAAAAAGAATCGGATTCGAAAACGGGTACCTGGGTCGGGTCGGATAGGGCAGTTGTCACACACATGCCTGTGCCGGGGGGTCTTCATCAAGTTCAAGTGCTACTAGAGTACGAGATCCCATGATTAGCCTTATGAACACCGTTCGCAACGTAACGGCTAAAAAACAAAGGGGTAACACCCCTTCAAGCGAACTAGGAAGGTATAGTGCAAATGATTACTCTACCGATTTATCCGAAGAGGAATATGGCACTTTTGATGTTTTGGCTTGGTGGAAGGTAAAGGAAACCGAGTTTCCGATTCTTGCCACCATGGTCCGTGATTCACTAACCGTCCAAGCTTCTACGGTAGCTTCGGAATCTGCTTTTTCTCTTAGTGGCAGGGTAATATCGGTGAGAAGAACAAGACTAAATTCAGAGTCAGTGGAGATGTGCATTTGCTTAAATGATCACTTGGACTCAATCGATCGTATTCAACACGTAACCACTCTCGAAGATGAAACACCACTTGGTGTTCGAGTGCACGACGAACAAGAAGGCATTTCTACAAGTAATTCCGAGGAAGAAGTCGCCGCTCAATAATTACGACGAACAAGAAGGCTTTTCTAGAAATAATATGTCACAACTTTATATTTATAAGTTTAATGTTTTGTTAGTTTGTTTTTGAATATTTTAAAACATGTAACCGTTTTTTTTTTTTTTTGAACTTCTTAAAGTAAATAAAATGAATTTTATGTTAATTGTTTTGTTTATTTTTCATGCTATACAAATACGAGTCGTAGTTTAGAATCCAAATCGCAAACGAAAAACGAAAAAAAAAACTAAATGCACTTGTATTGCAAATCCAATGAACAAGTTTACATTGTACAATGGTTACATATTTAACTGATGATGTTCCAACTGATGAAACTCTGCAACTGATGTGTCACTGATTCATATTTTGCATCAGTGACAACAAACTCTGCAACTGATGAATGTTCCCACTGATGAGTATTCCTCATCAGTGGCAACCTTCAGTAGTTGTCATCAGTGGCAACCTTCAGTAGTTGTCTTCAGTGGCAACCTTCAGTAGTTGTCCTCAGTGGCAAACATCTTCAGTAGTTGTCTTTTCTTCATCAGTTAATTGTTTATTTTATGTTAATTGTTTTTTTTATTTTTCATGTTATACAAATACGAATCGTAGTTTAGAATCCAAATCGCAAACGAAAAACGAAAAAAAAAAAAAAATTTTACACTGTAAACGGTTGGAACCGGTTACGGTACAGGAACCGGTAAAAACCGGTTAGATAGGTTAGGGGTCCGAGGGTGGGAGAACCGGTTCGGTTCCCTAACCGGTTCGAGCCTGGAACCGGTTTAATTGAGGGTTTTGAATATAGGAACCGGTTAGGAACCGGTTCCGGTTCCTAGTCTCAAACCGTTTTGAACATACCTACCCACAAGGCTGAGATGGAATATCTTTAATTACAAGAAATAATAGTGTATGTTTCTAAAAATAACTTCATCCTAAAATTACCCTTGTTGTATCTTGTTTACTTCGCTAGATTTGTAATCAGATCGTTGTCTTCATAACACCGGCCATCGATGAGTCCACGGGATGAACCGGTTTTAAAATGAATGCATCATAAATAACTTAAAAGTTAAAGTTAAATATATAACTAACTTATATTATGATATGAAAGTAAGAGTTAATATATGAAGTCTGAAATAAATAAAATATAAAAAATGTAGTAAACGAACTAATAAATAAGATTTTAGAATAAGAATAAATATGTAGATTTAAAAAAAAATCTGTCAACCATCGATACAGTTTGCCACTTCAACCGGTCGCCGACAAGCCTAAATGAATATTTTGTGTGCGCGCTTGTAAACATGTTATACTACTTTATATGGATATTACGTAAATCAAGCAAGTGACGATCAAATCCTTGGTTGCTCAATAAAAGCTTGAAATATGTCTTGATGCTTTTTATCTCTAGTTAGATTATATTTTACATAGTACCTTAAAAAATAAACAAATAAACGGCAACCCTTGAAAAGGAAAAGGGCCAAATGAGGCGCAAAACTACAAAAGACTACCTGAGACAAAATAAACAGAACTATATTCACTTTTTAAATACATACTAGTTTTTAGGACCCGCGCTTCGCGGCGGGATCGTTAAACCGAACAAAAAAACATAACTAAAAACGTTAAGCCATAAACTTCTGCAAGTTGATGTGGAATCAGTCTGCATCAAGTTACAACATTGAAACTAAATAAAAGAAATAAACCTGCCAATGCCAAAATACCACAAATTATCGTATCTAGAAACAAAATAACCGGTACATTACAGCTGCAGACCCATACAAATTCGGTTAATATTAGTGTTACCAACGCAAATTCGTAAACATATATTAGTGAGCCAACAATAAATATTATAAATGCGAGGTATCAAACATTGAAACACGGATATAAAACTGTGCGACGATGGGACATGAAAAAAGTTTCGGTCATTGTAAATACGAACTATATAAAATAAATAAATCGTTTAAACGGCAAGTTAAACATGTAAAGACGACACTTGCCAAAGTTTTGTATTTAAAAATATAGTTTGTTAAATATTTTAGTTAATTGAAAAAAAATTTAAAGAAACTAAAAACCATTATTTTTATATATGAAATTATGATTAGTGGTTTAATAGTTATAATAATTTATAAAATATTAAAAGAGTTAAGTGTCATTTTAGTACCTGTGGTTTGTTTAATTACGCAACTTTGGTACCAATTTTGAATTTATTGCAAATGGATACCTCACTTTTCTAAAACTTGCAACTTTAGTATTTTTTTTAACTCCGTCTATTTTACATGTTAAGTCAGGGGTACTATGGTAAATTCATTATTTTTTTTTCTTTTTCTTTTTCCTCTTTTTTCCCCGTCTTCTACTCCATCTTTCCACTTTTCTCTTTTAATTTTTTTTTCCTTAAATCCAAGCAAACCCTAAATCCCCAAATCCAAACCCCAAAAATCCAATAAACAACACTTGAGGCTACCCCGTCCCCCGTGAACTTATCTCCAATCCTTACATTCCACATAAATCGCATTCCATTTATTCTTGAGGTTGCAGACTAAGAGTTTACCCGAAGTTCTTTTGCATTCTCATAAGATGTTATTGGTGGTAAGGGTAGGGTTGGTGGCGGCTGGTCAACGATGGTATCTGGGTTGTCGTGGTGATTGTGTAGGTTCTACAAGTGGGTATGGGATGTGGTGGAACTGGTTGGCTGCGGGCTGTGGCGGCTGATTCGGTGGTGATGGGGGGTTCCGGCAGCAAGCTTTTTAAATGGGGTGGTTGTCGATTTAAATGGAGATGTTGTGGTATCTCACCGGAAATGGTGACCGGAGAGAGAGAGAGAGAGAGAGAGAGAGAGAGAGAGAGAGAGAGAGAGAGAGAGAGAGGTGGTGGTGGTGGTGGTGGTGGTGGGGAAGATGTGGAGACTGGAGAGGGGTAGAATGGTGAATGAAGGGGAAAGATGGAGTAGAAGACAGGGAAAAAAGAGGAAAAAGAAAAAGAAACAAAATTAGTGAATTTACCATAGTACCCCTGACTTAACGTGTAAAATAGACGGAGTTAAAAAAAGTACTAAAGTTGCAAGTTTTAGAAAAGTGAGGTATTCATTTGCAATAAATTCAAAATTGGTACTAAAGTTGCGTAATTAAACAAACCACAAGTACTAAAATGACACTTAACTCAATATTAAAATAATGAATAGTAAAATGAATAGTAATTTTGTGAGTGGAGTTAAATCTCCTTTTTAATATATATATTAATATTGATCGTCTTCCGGTTGGATGTTTATAATTTTAGGAAAAAGATAAAGTTAAAGATCTTGGGTTATACTTGTGATATTAGGCAAGTCTTAACTATTAGCTACGATCAAAACACTAATGAAAAATTACAAGTCTTGTATTGAAAGGGTCGTGACGGGTTTTATTATAGGCTATGTTTTATATTAGCTCATGTAATTGTGTTAGTGCCTAAAGGGCCCAAAAGTGGGGTCCACCCCCAACTAACAACCAATCATTTTTTTTAATATCTAAGTTAAATATAAGTCATAACGTGCTAGTTAAAAGATGAGTTTGCTAGCAATGACCTATTGATTTAGTGGTATGATGTCCATTTTGTAAAAGAAAGGTGGTGAGTTTAACTCTTTACAAATGCAAGGTTTGATGGATTTTGTGGTGGAAATAAATTTGTTGTTTAAAAAAAGGATTTATTAGTTAAAAGTTAATTGTTAACACCACAACACACAACCTTAGCATTAGGTAATTGTAAGGCCCCGTTACCGGTAGCCCTACTTTCGTGTTGGATTTACTCATAAACGCAGTTCTAAATATCAGAGTTAATTAAAACCTTCGCGGAATATAAAAGCTTTCATAAAACATTTCATAACAAAACACGTCTTGTCTTAAAACATCATTTTGTCTTTCAAAATAAACGAAACATTAAACTTAAACGTCTTGAGTCTTTCGATGCCAGCCTCTTATTCAGTGCCACGTGTCTCCTCAAGCGAGCTGCCTCATCCTACTCACCTGCGTGCATACTAAAAGTCAGCTACGCTGAGTGAGTTCTAGTTAATCATACACTATACAATACACATAAACTCATATTCTTACATTCATACTTTCATACTTTCATACTTTCTTTTGTATTAACTTACTTTCATATCGTACGTTATAAAGAGCATTACGCCCTACCTTCCTCGAGTATTATTAGGGCTCGGTACCCTCCTTCCTCGAGTATTTTTAGGGCTCGGTACCCTCCTTCCTCGAGTATTATTAGGGCTCGGTACCCTCTTTCCTCGAGTATTATTAGGGCCCGGTCCCTCTTTCCTCGAATATTAGTAGGGTTCGGTTCCCTAGTTCTCGAATATTAGTAGGGTTCGATTCCCTCTTCGTTACCATACAACCATCATTTCCTTCTTTTATTAACTTTATCACATTCATACACATAAGCATACATATCATACTTACTTTATACTTAGCGTTACAACCTGACAGTACGTGCAATATCCGAAGATCGTTCACGTACCGTCAAGCCATCATTCATACATATCACATCATTCACATAAGGCATACACTAATCTCTTATGATAAGCGTATTAACAAACATATCGAGTATGCACACAGCCCCGAAAACATAACACATAAATGCGGCTAGAAACTCACCTGAACACGGTTACGTTCACCGTTAATCGTAATCCCTTTCTTCAGTTGTGCACGACTGACTGTATAACAAGTATACGTATCAAACAACTATCACTACTCATATCATCTTTCTAGTCTTAACTACTACCCACAACGAACAGGGGTCCGGGGGCAGCGCCCCTGGCAGCGGGGTCTAGGGGCGGCAGCCCCTAGCAGGGTCCAAGGGGCAGAGCCCCTGGCTGGGGTCGAGCTGCCAGGTCAGCTTGGAAAAATTTTATTTACATTAACTGTCTTAACACATTTTTCATTAGGTTTTTTTTTTTAATTTATTTTCTAATCGAACTTGGCTTTAGGCGAAGTTAAACCTTAGGCGAACTTAGCTTTAGGCGAAGTTGTCATCAGACGAACTTGGCTTTAGGCGAAGTTAAGCCTCAGGCGAACTTAGCTCTAGGCGAAGTTGTCATCAGGCGAACTTAGCCGTAAGCGAAGTTATCAATTAGGCGAACTTGGCCTCAGGCGAAGTTATCGCTTTGAAGGCGAAGTTATCGCTTTGAAGGCGAAGTTGCCCAGTTGCAGGCGAAGTTGCCCAGATCAGCCGTTGTTTTGGTTTTATTGAGCATTTTGGCGATTTTAGCACCCTTGTTAAGGTTCGACATCACCCACTACACTTCCCGACCATTTTCGGTCGTATCTACACTATAAAACTTGGATCTTTAAACTTCAAAGATCAAGAATCATACCTTTCTGAGCTTGTTTGAATCTTGTTTAACTTGTTATCACAACTAATCGCTCTCTCTCTCGGATCTGGCTCGGTTCTTCCCTCGGCCGGCGGCGGTGTTGGTGTGAGGTGTGTGTGTTTTGGAGTGTAAGAGAATATGGTGAAATGAAAGATATTTTAGAGTTTAGGGGATATTTATATCCCTTAAATCCCATGGACCTAAGGCCCATTCTCATTTAACCCATCTCAATTAATCCAAGTCCATGATCCGCTCCTTACTCGATATCCAATAATTAACGCGAAATCACTAAACATAACTTTCTTTATTCAACATTAAAATTTTAGGATGTTACAGTAATTATGTATATGTACTTGTAATGTTGTTGATGATTTATTTGTTGGTATGTCTAATATTTACTTTATTGGTATTGTTACTTTCGTTTTTTTGTTGGTTTGCTATGTTCAATCATGTTTTATACAGCCTAATACTTAGGACATTAAAAAGTATAATCTCTGGTTTTGAATTCGTAAATGCTGGTTTTTTTTTCCTCTTTTATGTCTGAGTTCTACATAAAATTAAATGCTATTGTTGTATTATCCGATTTGGTTGCTATTATCGAGCCGGGGGTCTCACCGGAAGCAGCCTCTCTATTCTTAAATGGTAGAGGTAAGGCTGTTTACATCTTACCCTCCTCAGACCCTACTTTATCTTTGCTATTGATGGGATATACTGAGTACGATGATGATGATGATGATGATGATGAATTTGGTTGCTATCGAAATTTTCTATGATTTGAAAGATAGTACCATCTAAAACCATTACATTTTACAACATTTTATTTGTGATCTATTATAATTGGGCTTCCAACGATTATATTATACATCTTCATTTTATAAATGATATGTTTTCATATATCTTGCTATTACTAAAATGGTGCTTTAAAATATAAGTTTTTCAGTAAAAGATTTAGATTGAAATCATATATAGTCACATCTTACCCTGACTTTAATTTATTTAATTGCATAAACTTTTGTTGTCTATGTTATTTTATGTTTTATCTACTCATTAATCAATTGATTCGAGTGATTTTGTTTTCTTTCATGAGTTAGTTTATACGAACTTTTGGTTAGACAACGAGAAGAAGAGTCAAAACTTTTAGAGAATTTACAATATTTGATGTAATGAACAATTTGGTTGTATCGTTTGAACTTTTATTTAATATTAAATGTTGTTTCCAACATCATGGAATGTTTCATTTGATTATGGTATTATGTAGACATGTTGGTCTTTCCAGATGGGGTGTTTTCTTAGCAAAGATCTAAGTGTCGATGTACACGTGATGAATTTAGATACTGTTTGTTTCACTACGGCTGATCCTGTTCAACTCTCAGGGATGGGACCACCCCGTTAGTAATTGATATATGTGTGTCTTAGCAGTTACCATCGTTAGTAGCTTCGAATTAAGTTAACTCATCGAGTGGGTTATAAGGTACATAGTTTTATCTGTTCATACGTTGTTGTTTCGGGCTTTTCTAACCCTTTAACCGAATAGTTTGAGTTCCCTTGATGTATTTAAATTCAATTTCTATTCTTAATATCTTGCAATAGTCGATATAACAGTCATGAACTTTGTGGTACTCAAAGTAATAAGTTTTCTTTGTTTAGTGTGAAGGTTTAAGCATTCTAGGGATTACTTAGTCATGGCAATCCGTTGTGTCCTTCGAGTTCCCTTTTCGAGATACCACTTCACTTGTCTTCTTCGATTATAGCATGTCATCTTTGTTACCTATTTGATTAATGTGCTTCAAAGTTTGTTCATACTAGAATGAGTAGAACCCAGTAAGGATAAGCAAAATGGGTACCGATTTGGTACCGTCGGTACCGAATCGGTACCATGGTTTTAAGTTTCGGGATCGGTACGGTACCGGTACCGGTATTTCCTGATTTTTTACCTTCGGTACCGGTACTATCCTGGTACCGTCCCGGTACCGGTACCGAACCGAATATTTCGGTACCGGTACCAAGAATTTCCAATTTTCGGGATCGGGAAAATCAGGATCGGTACCGGTACCATCCCATGCTCATCCCTAGAACCCAGAACCCGGTCAACTATAGCTCGCGCACACACACAATATAATACATAATTTAAGAAATTTATATCTTAATACTTACAAATGTCTAATTAATTATATTGTTCATGGTCTTTTAGCTCATGAACCATCATATGCTAACAATTATCTAGGTACTTATAATGTTCATGGTTTTTAGCTTATGAACATGTGTATACTAACAGTTACATGGGTAATGATACTTATCATGGTCTTTAACTTATGAACATCCGTATATGTGTGTATATATTGTTGTTATATTATAATACCAATAATTGGCAAACAAAGTCACAACCCATGTTTTAAACCGACCCAATCTTGTAACTTGAAGATTGCGGAATATTGATTGGTCAAAAACCTTTTAATATGCCAAAATAAAATAACAAGCAAAATATCAAAAGCTAATTTAATGAATAACGAATTTAGTTAATATATTATAAGACGTTAAATAACTAAACGAAAGCCAATCAGTGATTCAATATCCCCAACAAATCATAATAATTGCATCATTAGAATAAAACCATGCCCACTAAAAAATCAAGAAAAATTTCCCACATTTTTCGTTTTTAATTCCTTCATTGGACAAATACAATTTCTTTACACTAATTTATAAAAATGATAAAAAAAATTTTCTTAATAACAAACACCCCGTAATTATGTCTTACCGGCTATTCAATGACAAAGTTATGTGAGTTGAACAATTAATCACGAGGAAAGACATGACCACTATGTGTTAATTGTTTCATGAAAAAATATACAACTTTAGTTATTATATCATAAATCTGTAATCAAGTATTTTATATACGAACCAATTATTAAATCGGCCGTTTAAGGGTTGAGACTTTGTTATCGGTTTAAAAGATCGTTTATACAATATTTGGAGTTTGAAGTGTTAAATGAACTACTAAATTATATTTTTTTAGAAATAAATAAATAACCATATGTAGCTTTTATAATTTGATCGGACTACCATGCAATTCAACCAATCCGGTTATGGGAATATCATTCATAATTAAAAATATTGCTCAAAATAAATAAAAACAAATCATGATATGAAGGGAACACAATTTCAGTACATGCTACTATTGAAATAAACCCATAAAAACAAATAAAAGTATGGTGACAATCTGACAGAGAAATATGTTAAAACACTATCTTGTTTAAACGTATTGTACGACTCATCTAAGAGAACATGTCTACTTGTTTCTCATGATACAACAAGCAGGGCAACATGCAGTGGCGGATCCAGAAAATTTTCTCACAGGGGTCGGGAATTTTTCTGGTCGGTACTAATACAACTGTCGGGTCGAATCGGATCGGGTCGAGTCGGGTCATATATATAAAAAAAAAAGATTACCAAACAAAATATTAGAAAACAAATATATTAAAGTTGTTCTCTACGAGTTTTCATTTTTTGAAAACTAACAATTACATTATCTACTTTAACATTGACAAGCAAGTCTTTCTCAATGTAACAACTACTGTCGCTTAAATTTTCATAACCCAATCGATTACGCAAATCGGACTTCACACACTTCATTGTCGAAAATGATCTTTCAACGGTTGTGGTTGCGACGGGTAATACGAGAGCCAACTTTAATAAACGATACACCAATGCAAAGGAATGGTGTTTCTTTGTTTGAACCATCAATTGAACAAGACTTGCTAAACCATTCTAGTTTTTAATTCGTTTATCTCCTTTCAAATTATCGATATATGTCGCGAGTTCAACCGGGAGTCTTCTTTTATCACTTTCATCAAAATCATTTGGGTACAACTCGACTAATCATAATATTTTTGGAATAGAAAATGCCCGAAAATTATCACAAGGAGTCAAACAACTCAACGAAACAAGTAAGTCGGATGTTACCTCGTTAAAACGATCCCCAAACTCTTGGATTTGCAAATCTAGAACCGCATTGAAGCAACCGTACTCATAATATTGGCGATTTTTCATGTTTATTTTTTTTCTTGGCGTTAGTATGTTAATGTAGTCATCATCCATCGAAAGGACGAAGTCAAAGGCAGTAGAGGCGGTCAAAAAAATAAATTTTAGAAGTTAGAATGGGATTTGGGTTTTGGACTAAAAATTAAGTAGGGTTTGAATTGGGTTTGGGCTTAAAAATTGGATTGAATATTGGACTAATAGACTTGTTAACATTAAATTCAAATTTAATAAAAAAAATTGTTTATATAACGTTTATATAATTATATTTATAAAATTGTCATTGTATTTTTTGTTAGGGTTAGTCTCAAAATCTCATGGGGTCGTCTCGAAATTATACAGGGTACGGCTTCAAAGTTTCACAGGGGTCGGTGCCAAAAGTTTACAGGGGTCGGTCGAGAATTTTTCGATATATTAACACAAAAAGAAAAAAATTCATAGGGGACGGGGAACACCCCTATGGTATTAGTGGCTACGCCCCTGGCAACATGTAAATCAAAGGCAACCCACTAGCTTATACACGTCTACTTATTTTTCATGATACAGCAAGCGATGCGGTAATACACGACTCCTTTGTAACTTTTTAGTCTTAGTTTCTCTTTAGTAAATCTTGATTATTAAAATAGTTTGATATCATCAACATGACCAACCAAAAGGGTTTGAAAATGCATTAAAGTGAGTAAAAAATCAGGTTTTACGTCATATAACAACCTTGCACACTCGCAATAGTTCATGCCGTCTCTCATTCCTACATATCAAACGTTGTCTAAGTATAAAAAAACATAGAGAAATTATTATTATAGTATTATAATGCATCGTCTCACTATGATAGTAAGTAGTAATTTCTTTGTAAGGTAACTAAATAAGTTGTTTTGTTTTGTTTTTTAGTATGAAAAAAATAGTTAAGCATGTTACATAAATTAAAAAAACGGCTAGACTACCAAATTGGATTGGACTATTGTGTAGATCCCAAGCGCACAACAATCATGAAATTTAAAACAAAAACACCTAATCCAGTAAACAACCAAAAAAGACCCCACAAAAATAGCTGTCAAATACACAAATATATATCCACAATATAAAACCATTTCATCAAACCAAACTCATCTATCACAATTCACA
This sequence comes from Bidens hawaiensis, assembly GCF_021521415.1. NCBI lineage: Eukaryota > Viridiplantae > Streptophyta > Magnoliopsida > Asterales > Asteraceae > Bidens > Bidens hawaiensis. The sequence goes on along the minus strand of NW_027491362.1, from coordinate 1,492,724 downwards.
TAACACACACACACCAATGGATCCATGTCCATTCGTCCGGGTAATAATCGAATCATTCTCACTCAAACTCCCACCCACCACCAAACCCATCACCTCCACCACCGGCATCCACTCCACCACCACCCCATGCTACTGCAAGCTCCGCATCAAACACTTCCCGCCACAAACCCAATTCATCCCACTCTCCTCCACCACCTCACCACCAGACACCACCACCACCACCTCCGCCGCCGTCAACTTCCACCTGGACCCCACCACCCTCCGCCGCCTCCAAGGCAAACCGGTCCTCTTAACCGTCTCGGTTTACACCGGCCGGATGGGCCAGAGCTGCGTGTCTAATGGCGGGAAAGCCTTGGGTCGGGTCCAGGTGGTGGTTAACCTTGACGGGTCGGTTACTAAACCCATTGTGTTTCAGAACGGTTGGATGAAACTTGGGAGTGACGTCGATAATAATAATAATTGTAATAATAGTAATAAGCCGGTGGCGGTTTTGCATTTGAAGGTCCGGTCTGAACCGGATCCGAGGTTTTTGTTTCAGTTTGGGGGTGAACCGGAGTGTAGTCCCGTGGTGTTTAATATTCAGGGGAATATTCGACAGCCGGTTTTTAGTTGCAAGTTTAGCGCTGATCGGAACTCCAGATCGCGGTTAGTTTTTTTTATTTTATTATTGTGCATTGGTTACTTGTACGTAATGATGTTGTGACTTGTACGTCGTATTAGCTGTACTGGGTTCAGTTTTAGTTCATCATGGGACATGGGGGTGATGAAGGTGGTCCATGTTTTTTTTAATTAACTGTTTATTTTTATTTTTATTTTTTTTTTGAATTTTTTTATTTAACAAATGTGGTAGGAATTTGTTGATAAAGTTAATTAATATGTTTTTTAAATAAAATAAAAAACATGATCCACCGTTCTGAAGATTAAACTCTGTTTGTTTCAGAATAAATACATTATTATAAGTAAATATGTAAAAATAATAATAATAATAATAGGTGCATGTAGATTCAAAATTCATACGAAATAAAAGGTATCCAGTTGTTTTGAATAATAGATACGTACACAAACTTTATTCCATGTCCTACATTGCTTGCTTTCCTTTTAAGATAATGTAATGTTTACTCTCTTCAACCTCTCATTGCATCTTCGTACTAATTTGTTGATACCAATAATTATGTAAGATATAATATTGTGCATGGTTAATACATAAATAGTTTTAAGTATATCTTTAGTACATGAACAGAGGTTAACGATTAAATAATCGTTTATGCGTTTTTGCAATTCTATATCTAAATTGGATCATATTACTTTATTAGGTAATATCATAATGTGTTCATCGGTGTTTACTTATAATCACCGGTGAATATACCATATTTAGTGAATACAATATGTTTTTACGTTATAAATTACCACATTCATGTATTGTGAATGCACAAGTGTTTACTTGTATTAAGCTATGCATTATCATTAGTTACGAAAATACCAATGTGTCAAATAATCTCATCTAAGCATATACCGCATCTATAAATATTATATTTTGTTGAAAATGATCATCAAATCCTTGGTTGTTCTCTTTTGCCAATAATAATGTTTTTTTGTGATTCCTCGTATGCTTTATGAGTTTTGTGACATTATAACCCTCCCAAATTGTTTTCTTCACATAGTGCTTGCTTATTCCTAATGATTGCTACATGAGTCTTGTGATGTTGATTTTGATCCATGTTACTTTCGTTAAAATACTCTTTATATTTATTTATTATTGATAAAACTTAATAATTGATGTTTTTTATTAACAAAAAATAATTCCAATTGTGAAAGACAACAACCAGCTTGATTCTTTTCCATGTGCTCCGGATTCTGGTGTCAGTTCAATGCTCTTTGGTCGATTAACCACCATCTATTAATTGTTCTTGTTTGACTTTTGTGCATTTATCATTTGACTTTGACTTATCATATTAATCATGACTCAAGTGGTTTTAATTTAAACTACAACTATAATGACTTAATTTTAGGATTCTAATTTCTAATATTCCATCAATTTTTCAGTTCTCTTCCATCAGATTTCACCATGAACAATATCAACAGAGGATGGATGACACCGTTTTCAAGTGGAAAAGAAAAACCCGGGAGGGAAAGAAAAGGGTGGATGCTCGTGGTCCATGATCTCTCGGGTTCCTCTATAGCTGCCGCCTCTATGATTACTCCCTTTGTACCTTGTCAAGGCTCTGATCGTGTTTCACGGTCAAACCCTGGTGCTTGGCTTATACTGCGACCCCATGGCGTCTCAATCAGTAACTGGAAGCCGTGGGGCCGCCTAGAAGCTTGGCGTGAAAGGGGACCGATAGATGGGTTAGGTTATAAATTTGAACTTGTCACTAATTCTGGTATGACAAGCGGGGTTCCCATTTCTCAAGGCACAATGAATATAAAAAAAGGTGGCAAATTTTGCATTGATGAAACATTAAAAGATTCGAGAGCTAGCCCATTGTCGAACATCAAAGGGTTTGTGATGAGTTCAAGTGTTGAAGGTGAGGGGAAAGCAAGTAAACCTATGGTGCAGGTCGGTGTGCAACATGTTACATGTATGGCTGATGCTGCACTTTTTATCGCGCTTGCAGCTGCAATTGATCTCAGTATGGACGCGTGTAAGCTCTTTTCTAGCAAACTAAGGAAAGAGTTTTTGCAAGACGAACAAGATTTTCTTTCATAATGTTTTTAAAAATTATTATTCTTTTCTTCAAATTATTCATATGCAATGATAACCAATGAAATTAGTGAACTAATTTTGGATTGAGCATGCCAATTCTTTTTCTCATGCTTAAAAAATATTTATGGGAGGGTTTGACTTCTTTTTTTTATACTTTAATTCAGTTTGGTATGTATACGGTGCTTTTGATGTTGAGATTTGAGGATGATATTTTGCTGATAAAGATTTTTTTTTAATGACATATGTACTTTGTGATCAAGGCATATTGTTCTTGAACATGTAATACTATGTTTGATCGGATTGAATGTATTTTTTTTTTTTAAGAATTGGACCTAAAAACTTTTTGGGTGCGACATAATGTTTATTTACATTAGGTTATAAGATGCATTCTTTAATCATTATTTGAATCTGGAAAAACAAGAATGTCCATTTGAACAGAATCCGAATAACGAATTCAGATTCAGGTTTTGAATGCCCAAATTGGGTCCTTACACAAATCGAATTTTTTAACGGAACTCGATTGTGTGAATTTTGAACCAAGCCAGCATGATTATCCGAATTCTAAGTATATAGTTTTTATAAAAGGTATGCTATATTACTTTTATTTATTTCTCTCATAATTTTTGTTCTTTAGACAACCCGATTTCGAATTTTCAAATTCAATTAGGTTATTCAGGTTTCAATTTCGAATCCCTCAAAACCAACATGATGAACACCCCTACATCATGTTAATCAGTTAATGTACTAAAGATTTATATACAAATGTAATTCTATCATATTGTCACATAAAGATATATCATATTTTTATATTAAATATTGCTTCATAATCCTTAAAATAGTGTATTATGTAATTACAGATAGTCATAACCAATGAAACGTGCGGCTTATTTTTAGTGAATCTTCTTAAATCCAACTTGGTCAGGTATGAGTTTTGCACGTACCTTCCAAATACCAGATGGCCGACTTCTTCACTGAGGCTTACCGCGTGTTCCTTTTGAAGACTTCTGCTCTAGTCTTAGCATTCATTCTCCTCTCATTTTGACAACGAGGGTATATCAGAATTCATAGATAGTTCGAATATAATTCTATCATACTGTTACATAATACTTAATATTGTATCCCTAAAAGCTAAAATGGTTTGGTATTAATTATATATAGTCCATTACTGACGGTGATCAGTGAGACGGAGACGTGCTTTCAGTAAATCTTTTACCAACCTATCTCAATCTATATGAGTGTGGAAAGTTGGGTTTGGTTGGATTGGGTGCGTTTTGGGTTTATGGTATTCTTTCTTCTCTCGGTCCTCTGTGCTTGTTAACGGGTCTCTCTTTAGAATTTCAATTCCAAGGGATTCAGACAAGGCGACCGGCTTTCCACTATCCTTTTCCTCATCGTTATGGAAGCCCTCTCGAATATGAAAAATAGCACATGTAAATCTGTCAAGGTAATCAATACATGGATTTTGTTAATCGTTATGCTCGTGATGTCCCAAAATAATTGCAATGTTTTTAGTTTTGGTAAAAGTTGTAATCTGCTATGTCCTCTCTGTGCTTGGTTACACAGCCATGTATGTACTCATTTTTTAATTTGCTTTTTGACCTGGGGGTATTTCTCATGATTTTACATAGTGTCTGATAAGGGTTTATAATAATAGTTCAAAGTGGTAAAATAACATAATAATATGGACTGACATCAATATCGATCTCCCTTGATCTACACGACTTGGACTCCCATCGTGAAGAACTACATATAGCCAGCAGTGGCAAGATCGTTTACGCGTTGTGATCACACTTATATGTGTTGAATATGACACAAGTATTAACTATCAAGTCTATTGACTTACGTAACTGCTACAATAATGTTGTATATATAAAAATGAAATGGAAACAGAGAATCAAATAATAACAAAGGTGAAGCTTCATTCAATATGTAATCTGTTTGTTTCAGTGACAGTTAAGCTATTTTGGCTATTACATTTTATTAATGCGCAGATTCAACCGGTCTCAACAGCAGAAGGATGGAGGTATGGAAACGGGAGGCCAATGCTGTGAACAACGATCTTCAGGTTGCACGTGAAATCAGGGAGCTCAATTTCGACGTAATTGATCCTCAATTCTTCTTCGCCTCTAAGTGTAACCATTAGCGACTGGCCTGCTTCCAGCGTAGGGGGTACCGTTCGCGGCGAGATCTTCTCAAGGTCAGATATATCAAGTAGCCGGTTCGGAATTATGTGATGCCTTAAGTTGTCCACGTACGAATGCGAGCCGGAGAAGATAGACTCGTCATCGACCGCAAACACCGTCATGTTTTGCAAATTCAAAAGATCTTTGAGTAATTTCGACCTCATCGGGAGGGCCAGGACGCCGAATCCACTGTTGCGTAGTCTCAGCGTAGCGTCTTTCAGCATAAGCCGCATAACATGCTTCGGATCCTGAAGCGAGAGTGGCCGCGTCATTAGCTCCGCGTTGCACGAGTACAGTGAAAGCGGAGCAACGCAACCTTCAAGGCCGTGAACAATGACGAGAGCGTTGTTAAACATATCCGGACGCGTGATCTCCACGCCTTGGATAAATATCTTCCTCGAGTAGTTATCAACATGATCGGTAGATGATGTTACCGTGATACACCGGCCATGATCTATCGTTTCGATCTTCGAATCGGAAGCTGCCTTCCGAAGGTAACCGTGAGAGTACAGACCTGGAATGGTATGCTCGCGAAGAAGGCGAACAGGAGAGCATGAAGAAGATGACTCGGTTGGAAGGAAGAGAGTAATCGGACCGCTCCATGCAGTGAACGCAGGGTTATCGTAGAGCGATGGAACAGCCCTTGCAAGTTCGTGAAACCCTAGGTTCACGAGAACCGACTCGATGATTGGCCTCTGAGCGAACGGTGACGTTGAAGGCGAATTGGCGGTTGCTTCGGGGAAGCAGAAGGTTGTGAGGAGAATTGTGATGGTAATGAGCTTAAGTTTAAGCAGAGAAGACGCCATTATTAGAGAGTGTGAGGCGTAAGAGTGGGTGAATCAAGTTATCTTATGCCATACATTTACAGTTTTTTTTTTTACGTGATAAGAAAGAAAATGATAAGATTTTAATTTGAATCTTCGTTCTTGAGTTTTTTTATAAAAGAAATGATAGAAAATGATAGGAAAACTTGGGTGTTTTAAGTCTCAAAGTTTTCTTGTCAATTTGGCATGATTTGGAAAGGAAGGAAATGATAAATATTTAAAATTATCACTTTACTATTCAATCTACATCTAATAATTGTTTTAAAAAGGCTATATTTGTAAAACTACACATTTTTTTCTTTTCCTTTCCTTTTATTTAAACTAAAGAATGTAATTAACCATTTCTTTTCTTCCCCTTTCTTTCATTTTATATTAAACTTGAGAATGCATTATATGCATGTATTTTCTTTTCTTCTCTCATCCTATCCAATCTTATACTTTCCGTTCTTTTAATTAAAAACTCGAGAACGCAGTGTTACTGTAGGTTCCTATAGACCAGCATCAAATTGCGACTTGATTAAATTTTCAGATTAAAAACCAAAATTCTAAAATAAATAAAAGTTGCTGCTTCGTTTGCATAATTTTTAACTTCGGTTATTATTTTCTTATTTACTTGCCATTATTGTGGTGGCGCAACGGTGATTGTGATGTCGCTTCCACCTAATCCATATTTCCTTGGTGCTCTAGGTTTTGAAAGGAAGAATGCGGTTATGTTTATCGTCCCTGTAATGTTCGTCGCCGACGATTCATTGTGTCTCTCGATTGGTAAAGGCGGATGTAGTCGTGTTCTAGGCTTTGACTGGGTGACCCGTGCTTTTTTCGTCGACCGTCAATTTCTTTACGAGGGATGGTGATTACCTCTGATAACATGCGGGTTTTTGTCCCAAATCCTTCATTGAACCACCAAACTAAAACAACCCAAAACCACCAACAGCGTAACAAAATCAAAGATTCCCCAACTCTCATGGTTTGGACCTATTGCAATTCGACAAATAACTCAAAGCTTTAATTTCACCCAATACGCTACTAATCTAAGCTGGTTTTCTAACAAATATCGCCTCATTTCGTGTATTCCAAAGGCACCACGTCATGGTTAGACAAACCGCATAAAAACTTTTGCTTTCCTCGTGGGTACCCGATTTTGTGTAGTTCAAGAACGACTCGATAGAAAAAGCGAAAAAATGCTGGCACCTTACACCAATTCGCAATGCCATGCCAAATGGCTTGATCAAAACTACAAGACACCATTAAATATTCCGCCGTTTCCTGGACCTCCCCACATACCCAGCACGAATCGTCTCAAGTGTCACATTCCTTTATTTTCCAGTTCGACCAACACCAGTATCATTTCCATCTCCGCCCTCTAAGCTAAAATTCTGACCTTCCTAGGGACAAAATCATGTATAGAATTACCAATTACCTCTTGTAAGCTCCCCATATCCTCTTTAAACTCCCTAGCACCATCCAAGTCTCAACAAACCCACAAATAGTCGGACATGCTGACAATCACTATATAACATCCTTAATTCCTCTATTTCCCTCGATTCAGCTGGATCTCTATTCCAACACCATTATTAATACGTAATCTCAAATTGCTTTATACTTTGTATATAAATTAAAAATAATAAAAACATTTTTAGTATATAGTTTCTATTTCTATAAGAAGTTATTGAGCATCTCTCTTAAAAAATACAACTTTTACTTCGTTTTTCTGATTTGTAGTATTTTATGCATTAGAAATATAATATTATACATGCTGATTTTAACGTATCAATTAAAAATACATGGATGTCTATATTTTCACTTTTGTATTAGTTACAAATGTGCCACCGACAATGTGGAAGATCTACAAGATCAATTCTGCCTGGCGACTTTGGTCCGGGTCAGATTTCACTATTTCAGTTTTGACATATATGGCATAGTGGTACGAAAGACCATGTACCGGACCCGACCGGTGTACTTGATTCGAAACCGGGTTCTACCAGTACCCTACATGCAGGTACAACCAGGTATTTAATTTCTCTTCGGAGCCGTACTCGGAACTGGAACCGACCCGGACCTGCTGGAACCGGAAATACCTGGTCAAAACCCGACCGACCCTACCCGAATCCCGGAAAACCCGGTCAAATACCCGACTATACCTAGAACTAGTTCTTATCTAACCCGGTTTTGAATTTTGATAACCATACCCGGAACCGGTTCCTACCCAGTTCCAGTTCTTAAAAACTATGTAGTCGGTATCGCCGATATATTGGTTATTGTCCCTTGGCGAAATATAGGTCAGAATATCGGTACCGATAATATCGATCATATAATATTGATCGATATTGGTATGATATTTGGGCGATATACCACCGATATTCCCGATATCAATGTTTTAAGTCTTAATTATCAACTTTTAGTGTTTAATGTTAGTGTTTTAAGTCTTATTCTTACTTGCTATGATTGTTAGTGTTATGCAATTTGCAAAAGGTTAATTTGTTAATGGTAGAAGACTATAATGAATTATTAGTGTTAAATTGCTATATATATGAATTTTACATGATATTAAAATTACTAATATCCCACCGATATCTCACTCGATAACCGATATATCAAATATCAGTCCTTGACCAATATCCGATATTTTTCCAGATTAACTAGTTAGCTTTAAAATTCACGGTTTGTGCACCTCTAAATGAGTGAATGATAATTGGGCCCATCTGTGAATTTTCTTGAAATCCGTTAAACAACTACTAACTAAGCAAAGTCCTCAAAGATGCCCAATGCGGCCCAAAAGATGTATTCATCTCCAATATGTACCCTAACCCTAAATTAAAATTAAAAACCGTCTCGCTACATCCTCCAGCCGAACGCAGCAGACTAGCCAAAGCTAAACAATCACAATCTCATCATGGGTAAGCTTCTGGTCTATCATTTCATTCATGTTCCTTTTGTTAAATTTGTGCTATCTGTGTTGTGTTAAAACAGGAAAGGTTCATGGCTCGTTAATTTTTAACAAACACCAAAGGTTGCTAAGCAAGACAAGAAGAAACAGCCACGTGGACGCGCTCACAAACGCATTCAGTACAACAGGCGTTTCGTCACCGCCGGTTAGTTACTCCCGTTAACTTTTATTACATATACACATCAATAATTACGAAATAAGTTAATTTTTATTCTTTTGTTAATGCAGTTGTTGGTTTTGGAAAGAAGAGGGGCCCTAACTCGTCTGAGAAGTAAGCTGAGGGGTGTTAATTGATAATTTTATAATGTAAGCTCAGAAAGATTTGTTTAGTTTTGGTGTTTCAAGTTTTGTTATGTCAAGTGAACCATAAATTGGTATTTGTTGGTTGTGATTTTTTAAGCTTTAATTGTCAAGAATACATTTTGTAACAAACAAATGGTGCATGATTGTTTTGACAGCCCTTCTGTGTAACTTGTGATATCATGACATTACATTGAACTGGTTTCACTTGTAGATGTTTTTAACCTGGCGTAAGAACCGTGTGACGTCTTATGTACTTTTAGGGACGATCAAAATGTTGAATCAACGTTGACTATATTGCCTAGTCTTCCAAGCTAATGCCAAATTAAACTGCTTTCTTTGTACAGACTCAAAGATATCCTAAGATAAAACTTGAATTGCCTTCTTTGTACATATCCTCTTAAATGCGTTGTTCAAATTTCGCCATTTGAGTTATGTGTTTCTTTCCATGAAATAATAGTAATAGTTCTGCATCGAATTAAAAATTGACGGATCTGGTTCTTCTAAATTGTGTTGATCGTTTTAGGTTCTGTTAAAAGTTTCATTTTGTTAACGGTGAAAACCTTTTTGAAAATGGTTTGGTTCCTTTAATACTTAAATGATTTTTCAACAGATTGCTGGTTAACGACTCAAAATTGATCATGTTCTAATTGCTTGTAAATTTTTTCTCTAATAAATCAAAATGCAAACTTGCCTTTTTCTTTCATCTTAATTCACATGTGTTTGAATTAAAATGGTAATACAGTGGTTAAAATGGCGTTTTCACCTAACGGGTTCTGTCGTGGTCTGTGGCTGATTTAGCATTATAGCTACTGCAGTCTGGTTTGTCCTCTGTCCAGTCGCTAGTGGTTTCCTGGTCTAACTGTCGACTGTTTAAAAGTGGCTCTTTTTCTCGAAAACAGTTTAATAGGTGTGGCCAAATCTGTGTTTGCTGTTATTTTCGGTTTAACCAGTTCGATTTGTTTGGGATAACATTGGCTATAACTCTCAATGGTAATCATTAATTTGTAGTAAAATAAAATTTCACCAGTATCACAGGAACGAGATTTTTTAAAATGTAAAAAGTTTCAAGAAACTGACCTAAAGTTTGTGATACGGGGATTCAAATGATGAAGTGTTCTGGTTCATAAGCTAGTTTTCATTTGTGACATTGACGGATGAACACAATTTTCTTGCAAAGATGTTATGAGGTAAAGATTTAGAAAGTTTAGTTTAGTAAAGGCCATACCAAGTTACCAACTGCATGAATTATTGCAAAGATTTTGATTTAATAAAATTGGGCCCATCTTGTTGTATTATTGTACTTAGACATGAGATGAGATTAAAAAATCAACAATCTGTAAGCTCAGGTCCATACAATAAGACATAAGCCCAATTATAAGGTTACATACATCTTCACTACATGTCACTATGTCACATTCTAGTTCACACGAGTGTTACATTAGCAGACCATGTGTAGTCATAAAGCTTCACTACCAGGGATTATGCGTCACGTGGCGCCCAGTCAGAGTTATGGTTTTGTACAAAAACAGGCTGTAGTCATAACTCTCCACATCCAGGCATTACGCCCCACGTGGCGCCCATTCACTTTTACACTTTTTGTTTTTTTTTTTAAATTTTTAATAAGAATAATCAAATAACAATAATAATTTATTAAATAAATATTACAAGAAAATAAAAAAAAACTATTCGTCGTTGTTGTCGTCGTCCTCGTCGTTTTCATCGTCTTCGCCATCGTCGCCGTTGTCCTCATCATCGTCTTCGTTGTTGCCCTCGTTTTGATCATCGTTTTCACCAGGCAGAGGCCGATACATCCAAAGATGTTGGACCAAATCCTCCTTTAGTACGTTATGTATCTCTCTTGACCGCACGGAATCCGAGTTTTCAAGTCGATGCTCCATACTTGCCGGAGTCCGTGGTGGATCCGGGTCCAGTATGAAAGTTGGACATATTGCTCTTCCCTCGTCCTCGATGATCATGTTATGCATTATGATACACGCATACATAGCACATCTCATTCTTTCTAAAGACCACAGACGCCAAGGATTTTTAACATAATGTCATCGTTGTTGAAGAACACCAAAACACCTCTCGATATCCTTTCTCGCAGACTCTTGCACTTTCTTAAAATACTGTCTTTTTTCATCCATCGGGTCTCTGAATGTTTTAACAATTATCGCGAACTCTGGATATATTCCATCACCCAGATAGTACCCATGATGGTAGAAGTTATCGTTAGCCCAAAACGAAGCGATGAGAACGGTCTCAGAAATGTAACTCTCCATCACAGGAGACTGCTCTAAGACGGTTATGTCATTGTTGGAACCGGGAACACCAAAGAATGCCGACCAAATCCAAAGGTCGTATGAAGCGATCGCTTGAAGGCTGACCATTGGTCCCTTTTGGTCACCTCGTGTGAATTGACCTCGCCATGCAGTTGGACAATTAGACCATTTCCAATGCATACAATCTACACTCCCTATCATGCCGGGGAAACCATGCACCCTTGTATGTACCTCGTAAAGACGACGTAGATCGTAAACGTTGGGCTCTCTCAGATAATGTGGTCCATATAGTTTAAATATTCCTATATTTTACAAAACTTTTATAAAATAAATGATCACAGTAAACAAGTGATAAACTATTTAAAAAAAAAACAAAACGTACCGTAACAAAATTACTCCAAGGTGTCCCAAGTTGTTTTTTCGGCCATCTTTAAATACTCGTCGTTGATGTCGGTCGTGTTTCCGTAGGCGAGCACGCGCACGGCTGACGTAACCTTCTGAATAGCCGTGAATTCTAGCGTCCCTCGAGTGTCAGGCTTTTGCTTAAAGTAATCAAACTCACGCTCCAAATCATTGGTGATGCGCATAAATAAATTTTTAGACATCCGAAAACGACACCTAAAGGTCTTCGGGTTCTTCTATCTCGGCGAGTCGCAGAAGTAATCCGCCATCAACCGGTTGTTGGCTTCTGTACGATCTCGTTCGATATATGCTCTTTTTGAAACGGGGGGTGGAGAGCTAATGGCACTCGTAACGGAACTCATATACTGTGTCGCGATCATAATCGCACTCGTAACCGTCTGTTCCTCCTCCACGTCCTCGGCTTCTTGGTCGGGCCCGAAAAACTGTTTATATATAGATATAGGATCCATATATAGTGAATTTTGTGTAAGGAATTTTTATAGAGTTGAAAGAGAATTTTTATAAATTGATGAGGTTTGATTGGGGATGAAATGGTTTAATATATAGGAAATATATATATATTTTTTAATTCTCCAACGGTCAAAAAGCCACTGTCCATTTTTGATTAATGTGTCATTCTCCGCCTTTTGGATACAACGCACAAAAAAAATCAACATAACGCGGGGGGGGGGCAGTGTACCCCCCGTGTTTTCACCAAAACGTTGGCCACAACGTGACCAGTACACATACACATGGTCTTAGTAAATATTTATTTTGATTTTGAATTTACGAACTTAGTAGATAACGGGTAGAACTACAAAGACACCTCTAGCCTCTACAACTCACGTTCTTGGATCTGGTTTGGTTAGGAAAAACTCGGATGACAAAAGCAAAATAAGGCATTCCTTCGAATTGTAGATTCTCTTATGTCCATTGTATTTATATTAATCATCTTGTTAATTCTCTCTTTTCCTCCGTCACTAGATGTGATTATCTTCTATTCCTTATGTACCAAGTGGTTATACGGTTATCGTGATTATAAAATTACTGACTAATTGTTTCTTTGTTGAAAACTCCTATATATAGTTCATGATAGATCCTCAAATCCTGTAAAGGAAAAACAATAATGAAAAGTAAAAAATTAAGTTCTTTTACCTTGAAAAAGAAGATAGATAATAAACGAAGACTAAAAATATAATATTTTTGTCTTGATTGTCAATTTCAAAGTAAATTTAGAGAAAGCAAATTTGAAAGGGAAACACGTAATAATTAAAGAAGAAAGATTAGGAGGATGTCTTAATCCCAACAAAACCTTTAAATTTGCATGAAGTTAAGAGATAAAAAAATAATCTACTCTAGCTTTTTGAATAAAAGCCAACTACCTAATACACAAAGCGATATCTAGAAGTTAAGACATGCCAAAAACAATATGGTGGAGCAATGGAAGCTGAAAGAAGTACATATCTAAACTCGAATAGGTCAGACCGATGATTCCATCAGGTATGGGTTAAGATATAACAACTTAGGTTAACGAGAATAAGACTCTAACAGCTCCAATGACGGTAACCTTCAAAAAAGAACATCGTGAGCTCGCTATGGGAAGGACAAGAGTGGGGGTCTTTCTGTAACCACCATCCGGCGTAAGAATAAGAACAGTTCTTATATAGAGAGAAAGTATTTTAGTGATGGATGTAATATGTCAAGTGTGAATGAATACCTCATGATGATGAGATGAATATTTATAGCCGGGGGTTTAGGTAATACTATTGGTGCAGTTGTCCCTTTCTAGAAGATGCTTCTTCTAACTAACTGGACGCGTGGCAGCATTTGATAAGAGATGACAGCTAGCCATGCGCACGGTTATAACATGTCCAGTTGTCGTCCTCTGATTGGCTGCCATGTCATGTGCTTCTCACAAAGGAATATTTACAAAATCTTTCTAGAAGAAAGTTAGTTAGAGTTGTTTTGCTAATGTCAGCCTCTTATCATTCCGCACTTAGAAAGCTTCCGCATACGCAAGTGATCTTTTACCTCTTACAGCAGGTTACACTTCTGTAATGCGTGCCCTTTCTTCTTTATGTGGGTGGTGATGGTGATCCTCGGATAATTTCTAAGGAAGTCCTAGTTGACCCGTGAATATTTTTTCACGGATATTTGGAGCTTTTCGCTACCCTACCTCTATAGAAGCCAAAAGTTGAGCACATAATCCTCCACAATTAGATACCTATCTATACTCGCAATCTTATGAGGTAAACTTGTTTCTACGAGGAAGCTTGTTAATAGGTTGCCATCATGTCATTACAATGATGACCGTACCAAAAATATATGAGCCTTGTATTATGTCAACTATACAAAGATAATGTGTGATAATGTTTGTCGTGGTTTACGGTAGTGAAGCCATAAGGATTGTTGTGGGTGTGTCGAAGGGCTACATTGAGAAAGGGCTACATTGATAGGCCGATACGAGGTTAAGAGATCATTACAAATTTTCATTTGCAAATCTTGACATCAAAGTAGATTTTTTTTTGACAAGCCAAGAAGAATTATATAACTAAAAGCCACCAACTGATAAAAATTTAGTCGAGGAAAAACCAAAATTACATAACAAGGAGCGGATGTTTCAACCAATCGATCCAACTAATTTTAATACTAACAGTTCTACTCGAAACCAATAAAAATACCAAGGCCATAATCGAATCAACCATATAGTCCTTTTTTGAGCTTAGTTTTGTTAAAAGACAATATCATTCTGTTTCCTCCAAATGAACCACCAAATCCAGAAAATATTTGTTTCAATTAAAACTTTTTTTGCTTACTATATGACAATGAATATGTCGGGGTATGGTACTAAGAACCCTAATTTATTATGTTTTGGGCTTATTTTGTGCCTCCAGCTGAAAGGAGGTTTCAGGAGGGCCGCGCTCGCGATGACTTGCTCAACGATCATCTGTTTGCTGGGTCGGCTTTCTTTGCTGCCTCCCAAGAGCTTCGCTATGATTACGTAAATGTACGTGATGCTCTTGCGGAAGCCAAGCAAGAGGCTAAAGTGTCTGCTTGGCATCTTTCTGATGCTCGAGAGAGAGCTGAGAAGCTCCAAGCAGAGCTCAGTGAGAACAGAGCAAGTGCTAACACCGCCTTCGTGAAGCGCGGGCACGAGCTACAGGCTGCGCGGGAGAAGCTACAGGCGGCCGAGGCGGACGCGGCCAAGTACGCGCGCCAAGTGCGCGACTTGGAGCTGGACGCAGAGGAGCGTGACCAAGCTCTTGTCCAGTCTATAACTGACAAATCATCACTGGAGAGTGAGGTTGCGCGCCTGAAGAAGGAGCTAGCGGCCGCGCAGGCCGAGAAAGATGTAGCCTTGGCGACGGCAGCGTCTAGCCAGGAAGCAGTCGAGCTTGCGCGAGCGGAAAAGGAAGAAGCCTTGGCGGCAGCAGCGTCTGACAAAGAGGAGCTGAAACAGACTAAGGAAACTGTTGAGTTGTTAAACTCTCAGATTCATGCCCTCGAGACGACTGTTTCTTCTCTCGCGCAGGATCGCCAATGGCTAGTCTCACAGGGTATGACTCGTTGCGCTTACGCGATGAAATACTCAGACGAGTTTCAGGCCCTTGTGATGGATTGCAACGCTGCCGCGCGCTTGGTGGGTCGAGCTGAAGGGTTTAAGGATGGCTATGAATATGGCATGCTGAAGAAGAACCCATCCGACTACCCTTATCAGAGCGACGTTGCCTGCGCGGATATGGCCGCGATGGGGGAGAAGTATTTGAATACTCCCATTCCCATTCTTGCGCAGGTATTTTAACCTTAATGAGATTACCTTGACTTATTTTCCAAGTCTTTTTGTACTCATATTTTTCCTTATGATTTGCAGATATCCGCGCTTGCTGACCAGCCCGATCTCGGCGCGCTAAAGAAATTACTTGACGAGTGCGAAGGGGCTGGTGGCGGCGATGATGGCGCGGGGGATGCTGCCCCTGCTAGCGGCTCTGGCGTGGCCAAATGATCCGCTCCTGACACTATTGTGATAGAAGAATCCATTCAGGACGAACAACTTGACTATGGTCAGTTTGGAGATGACGAGGAGCGGGCTGCACCAGGTGCTGAGGGCGGTGATGAGGACTATGAAGAGGCTGACGTCGACGTGGAGACTTGAGAAGCCCTTCATGTTTTTTATTTTTATTTGTAATTTGTATCTCATCATCTTGTAAACTTGTAAATTTCAATGCTTTGGAATGAAATTTTGTTTTTCCCTTCTTCGCATCTTGCGCATTCCCCATTCATCTCTTTATATTGCATGTTTGCTTGTTGAATATAAGATATGCTTGCACGTTGAAATAAGAACAAGGTTGTAAGGAAATTATTATACTTAATCCTTGTCATATTGTATGTGATTTTGCCATATCTTGATTATGTTGACACGTGCCTTGGCGCTTTCATTATTCCTCTTTTGCGCGACGTTGTCTCGCATTTATTATATGGAACTATGAGTTTTTTAGCCTTTACGTGTCAGTATGTGTTACTCAGATATCCATTACAATTTCATGCGCGACCTCGACCTGAGACCTTAACAACTATGTTTTGGCATTTGCTTTGCCTTAGTTGTAGTTAGGTATTTTTATGGTCAGGCTGCGCAGTTTGTAGGATGGATGTTGTGAGTGATTTGAGCTAAGGCTCACATTATTGGGCTAAGGCCCTGAGCTAAGGCTCATATTATTGGGCTAAGGCCCTGACGTTTTAGAGTTAAGACTCGTTAACGCGTTTGAGCTTGAAGCTCGCGCATGTATGTTTTACTTCGTTTTATTTCGTTTTGATGTCAATACAATGTTGTCATATTACTCAAAATTAATAAAGGGAAGTGTGAAACATGTATGCAAAAGGTAATAGAATCCACATTAAGAGAAGATAGCGCGTATCATTATTCATAATGGCTTAAAAAGCCTTGATTACAAACTTGACAATTTTTACATGAAACATTTTCTAAGCTGTGCCGCGTTCCATGCGCGCGGGATCTTCTTTCCATTCAAATCTTTTAAAGCGTATGCGCCTTTTCCCAATTCTTCCAAGACTTGATAAGGTCCCTCCCAATTGGGGGACATCTTTCCCGGTGGTATCGCGCGGCTAGCTTCATTGTTTCGAAGGACAAAATCATTTTTCTTGAAGTGGCATTCTTTCACGCGCTGGTTGTAATATTTTTCCAGTTTTTTCTTGTATTTGGCTTCACTGATGATAGCCGCCTCTCTGCGCCCTTCAAGTAAGTTGAGATCCAACCTCCTTTCGCGCTCGTTATCAATCTTGTTCATCATGAGCACTCTATGGGATGGGCATCCAATTTCTGCTGGAATCATAGCCTCCGTTCCATAGGTTAGGCTGAACGGGGATTCGCCATTGCTGGTTTTGCTTAATGTCCTGTGTGCCCACAGGACATTAGGTAGCTCTTCGACCCAAGAATGGGATTCTACCTCCAACCTTTTCTTCAGCCCATTTAACAAACTTTGATTCGCGCGCTCCACTTGGCCATTCCCCTGAGGGTGGTATACCGAAGTGAAGATTTGGTTGATGCGCAATTCCTTGAGCCAGTTGGATATCTTCCTGTCAGTGAATTGTTTGCCATTATCGCTCACAATTTCCATGGGCAAGCCAAAACGGCATATGATGTGGCTCCAGATAAACTGCTTCATCGCTTCGGCTGTGATTTTTGCTAGTGGCTTGGCTTCAACCCATTTTGTAAAATAGTATACTGCCACTACCAAAAATTTTACTCGCCCTTGCGCTTGCGGTAGGGGACCCACAATATCGATTGCCCATTTGTGGAAAGGCCATGCGGAGGTCACCGGAATCAAGTTGTTCTTTGGCCGCATGGTGTTTGGCGCATAGCTCTGACATGCTTTGCATTTTTGGATCTCTTTTAAAGCGTCCAAGTACATGCCTGGCCAATAGTAACCTGCGCTCATTGCCTTGGCAACCACCATTCGCGGGCCAGCATGTATTCCACAGATTCCTTCGTGTATCTCTCTGATCACATAGCTTGCTTCCTCAGCATCTAGGCATTTCATGAGCGGTCCAAGATAAGAGCGTCGATATAATGTACCATCAAGCAGTTCATAGTTCTGCGACTTGTGTCTTATCTTCCTCGCCTGTGCGCGGTCGTCCGGTACTTTTCCCTCCTTCAAGAATTCCATTACTGGAGTTATCCATGATGAAGGGGTTGTATGAGTTACAAGGACAGACTTCGCTCCCACCGACGGGTTGCTCATTACTTCTACCCTGACATCTTTGCCAAAGTGATCGAAGCTGGTTGATGCCATCTTGCTCAGCGCGTCGGCAGATTTGTTTTCACTGCGCGGAATATGAATGATTCTGAAGCAGTCAAATTGCTCGATGAGCTTTTTCGCCTGCTCTAGATACAGAGGCATGGTGTTCTCCTTGGCATCATAAAGGCCATTGACCTGTGCAGCTACCAAGTATGAATCAACATGGGCCTCTAGCTTTTTAACTCCGAATTTGTGCGCGATGCGCAGGCCAGCCAGCAGGGCTTCATACTCAGTTTCATTGTTGGTGCTCTTGAAGTCCAACATGATGGCGTAAGTATATTCCTGATTCTCTGGATCCACCAGCTTGAGGCCTGCGCCGGATCCTTCGTTGTTTGAAGCTCCGTCGGTGAATAATCTCCACACATTTTCTTCATCATTGGCTCGCGGAGGGTCTACCTCGCGCTGAGCCTCTTCAATTTTTCCTTCGGGGACTTCTGCAATGAAATCAGCCAAGACTTGTCCCTTTATTGCTGGACGGGGCTTATAGGCGATCGTGTGCTCTCCTAATTCCAGCGCCCATTTTGTTAGCCTTCCCGAGAGCGCGGGGCGCCGCAAGACTTGCTGGATGTTGTAACCAGTCAGAACTTCAATGGGATGACCATTGAAATATCTATGAAGCTTGCGCGACGCGTGTGTTAGCGACAAAACTAACTTTTCCATGATGGAGTAACGCGTCTCCGGATCTGTCAGCACCCGACTCACATAGTATATTGGCGTTTGGATTCCCTTGCGATCCACCAACAATACTGCGCCGATGGCGCGCTCTCCTGCTGATAGGTACAATGTCAAGATTTCACCAGGAAGTGGAGCTGTGAGCGCGGGCAGATTTATCAAACACTCTTTTATCTCACTGAAAGCTTGCTCGGCCTCAGGAGTCCATTTGAATTGGCTTTTCTTTAAGCAATTTCTCAATGTGTTGACAAATGGGGTAGATTTGCTTGCATGGTTCGCTAGGAACCTGTTGATTGATACCAATCTACCATTCAGCTTCTGGACTTCTTTCATGGTGGATGGCGAAGGCATGTCAAGGATGGCCTCCACCTTCTCAGGGTTCACCTTGAAACCATCCTTGGTGACCATTACACCTAGAAATTTTCCCTCTTGTACGCCGAAAGTGCATTTGCTCGGATTGAGCTTCATGTTAACTTCCTTTAGGCGCCCAAGGGTTTCTTCGATGTCTTTGAGCAATTGTTTTTCCTCCCTGCTTTTGATCACCAAATCATCCACATAGACTTCTAGGTTTCTTCCAATTTGCTCGCTGAAAACAGCATCCATAAGTCTTTGGTAGGTGGCTCCCGCATTTTTCAAACCAAAGGGCATTTTTGTATAACAAAAAACACCCTTGTCGGTTCTGAAGGCAGTCTTGTCCTCGTCTTGTGGTGCCATTTGAATCTGGTGATAGCCTTTGTAGGCATCCAGGAAACATTTGAGCTTGAATGGCGCCACGGAGTCCACCTTTGCGTCGATGTTTGGGAGGGGGTAACAATCTTTTGGGCATGCTTTGTTGAGGTCCTTGAAGTCAATGCACATCCTCCATGACCCGTTACTTTTCTTTACCATCACAGGATTGGCTACCCATGTCTGGTATCATATCGGGCGGATGATGTTTGCGCGCAATAGATCCTCAACCTGCTCATTCATGGCCCTCGCCTTCTCATCCCCCATGACTCTCTTCTTTTGAGCAATTGGCTCTACAGACTTGAACGTGTTGAGAGAATGTTGCGCCAGGTCTAGCGGAACCCCAGTCATATCAGAGTGTTGCCACGCGAAGACCGACATATATGCTGTGAGCAATCTTTTCATTCTCAACCTCGTGTCGTCTGATATCGTAGCGCCAATTGTGATTGTCTGCTCCGGGAATTTTGGGTTGAGAATCCATTCCTCTGGCGCGTTGTCTGCCATTGGAAGTTTCATTCTCCCTTTCCGCGGAGTACTTGTCACTGCACACAAATGATCTCGGTATACAAATGTTACACCTGTTGGTGTTGGGAACCCCAACGCGCCGTGCGCTGGCGACGGTATGGCGTTGAATTGGGCAATCGTTCCCCTACCCAAGATCATATTGTGGCATGAAGTGGTGGGCAAGACCAAGAAGTTGACAACTTCGGCTCGCTTGTGTTTCTCATCCCCCATAGTTAGCTCAAATTGTATTTGACCTAGGGGATGAATGATTTCATTTGAAACACCAGAGATTGGTGCATTCACAATTTCAAGCCTTGCTTGGTCTGCCGGATCCAGTTTCCTGAAATATTGCTCATACATGATGTCTGATTCGCTGCCAGTGTCCACCAGGACTTTTGACACTTCATAATGAGCAATGTGTGTAGTGATGACAAGAGGACTGCTTATAGAAGGGCCTCCCCTGATTCTTGGGAAGATTACTTGCTGCTCGCGCCAATCTCCTTGGATTTGCGCGCTTCTCTTTCTTGATCTTTGCCCTTGCGTTCCTCCCTCGGCTACACAGATTCTTTTGAACTTTTTACTGGCAGAGGCTCCTTCTGGTTGTTCATTTTCTGGTCTTGAGTTTTTCACCAGGTGAGCCAGCTTGCCTAATTTCACATCTTTTTCAATTGCATCCTTCAAGTGGTGGCATGCATCAGTGTTGTGTCCTGTGGACTTGTGAAACTCACAGTACTTGCCACTGCTTGACGGTCCCTTGTAGTGTAGTGGCTTGGGGCTTTTGAACTGGACATTCTCAGTGCTCAACACTTGTGAAGGTGTTTTAGTGAGGGGAGTCCAAATTCTTGGCAGAGGTCTGTTAGGATCTCTGCCGCCTTCCCTCTTGTCACCCTCCCCGCGATTACGAACGTCTTTTTGGGGCTGGGGTGAGCTTGGTTGCGCCTGCTTTTCTGCGGAAGAAAAACTGGTTGGTTGCAACCTGGACCATACAGAGTTCTGTTTGCCCCTTCTTTCGTTGCTGCGCGGTGCCTCTGCTTGATGCCCTCTTTCTCTCGCTCTATCTTGGGCAATTTGTTTTTCATTTCTCGCGAAGACTCGCGATGCTTCCATTAGCTTTGCCCAAGTGGTGGGCATGCCATCTCTGCTTACGAGAGCTCGGCGGAGTTGATCACTGCGCGCGCCCTGTATAAAGGCCACGCGCAATAGTTGCTCAGTGATACCTCCGATTGCCAGAGACTCCTGATTGAAACGAGTTATGTAGTCTTCAATCGTTTCATCATTCCTGCGCACGCAGTGCATGATGTCATCAGGGTCGCGCGTGTGTCTGCGCTGCTGTACGAAGTGAGCTTGGAACTTTTCCAAAAGTTCCTCGAACCCATCGATATGCCCAGTCGGCAAGCTTTCGAACCAGACACGCGCCGCGCCCGTGAGGCAGCGAGCAAACATGTGACACCATGTTGGCATCGTCCAGCTTTCTAGGTTTCCCGTGTTGTAAAAACCTTGCAAGAAATCGTCTGGATCTGTTGTGCCGTCATATTTGCCCAAACCACTTGGCATCTTGGTTTTGTGCTGAATAGGGGCCTTCGCGATGCGCTCAGTGAATTTTGAATGTTTCACTAAGATGGCTGGCCTGTACGGTGTGGTTACGTCCACTTGCCCTCTCACTGGTGGGCTGTACGGTGCGTGTAGATCCAGATCGGCTCTGGCTCCAGGCGCCATGTTCATTTGCGCGCGTGGCTGTGAGCCTCCTGCATGAGTATCTCGCGTCTTCCTCATGCTGTGCACTTCTTCATCACTAAACTCAGTGTGTGCAGTGTGAACAGAATGACCTTCTTCCGGCGCGCGCGCCCTTTTTGTTCCATGAACGTTTTGCTTGTCAAACGCTAGCCTTTGTGTTAAGTCGGCTGACTTTTTGTGTTTGACCAGCTTATTGTACTTGTCCATTAGACGCCGTTGCTCGTTTATGAGCCATTCTTTAGGGTCATTTGTTTCATCTTCTGGACCCATTGGTCCTTTTTGTTTCGCGCCGGCAAGATTTTGTAGCGTGAGATCGTCTGGAGGAGTTTCAGTCTGGCCGTGAGGAGTTGTGATGAAGGGACGGTTACTGGTGGTGCGCGTAGAATCACGCGGCACCCTCAGAAACTGCTGTCCCTCATTAACATCCTCACGTTCAATATCCTCCAGAACTTGATCAACGTTACGAACGCCAGAAACCATGGTGAAATTTTTTTTTTTTTATAGATCTGATGAGATCTTGTTGCCGTTGTAACAGGTGATGGCGCCAATGAAGAAACGTGAAATGAATCTGACCTGACCCATGACGATGTTTCCACGGACTTCGAGATGAACGAACCACGACTTGCTTGCTTCTGCTCCGACCGCTGCTGTGATCTGCGGTGACTTTTGGGGGTGTGGAGGTGACCGCTAAGAAATCCAGAGGATCTCTTGTTCACAGACACAAAAATATGGTGGTGGCTCTTATTGAGCTCTTTTTACCAACCCTTGATAAGGAGGTGGAGACCTCCTTATATAGGGAGCCTCATGGCCACCATCATGGTACCCTAATGGGCCTAGCCCAGTTAGGGTTACCTCCACAAAACCCCCTCAGCCCAATAACAAATGTATTAGCCCATATAATAAAATAAGCCCAAAACATAATAAATTAGGGTTCTTAGTACCATCATTATTCTACAAGCCCATGTAACATTTGCATAAAATTTTTTAAAGAATATACAAAAAATGTTTTATATAAAGTGCAAAAATTAAGAAAAAAATATTTCTTTATAAAGAAGATATTTTTAATGGAAACCTGTTTCCGTTAAACCGACTTAAACCGAAAAGGATTAGTATTTTAATCCAGCCGCCTAGTCATTTTAGGTAGCATTGTCCTGCTTTTGAAGTCGTGCATGCGATATTTATTATTTATATATTATTTCATTTCCACTAAGGCCGCTATGTCTGTAGTGGGGAGGGATATGCCTTTGGTGTTCCAATTATTCAAGCTAATAATATATATTCTTTTTTTGAGAAAACTATCATTCATATTTACGTATTTGCCCTTTGGAAACCCTTGCAAGTTGTTGTGGAGATTGATATGATGTCTACAAGTTATCTCATGTTTGTCTTATTTTGTGGTCTTTTTTAGGTTTTTGATTATTGTGTCTTGTACTATCTCCGTCCTATTATAAGTGTCCTGATTTGATTTTTTAAGTATTTTTTGTGTAACTTTGACCGAAAATATTTTTGTTTGTGTTATATAATACTTGATGCAAAATATATGAATGGATTGGGTTTTAAATTTATTTTACATTGATATAATTTTCATCAAGTATTATATGACACGAACAAAAATATTTATGGTCAAAGTTAAACAAGAAAGACTTGAAAAATCAAACTAGGACACTTATAATGGGACGGAGGGAGTATCATGTATAGCCTTCTGTCGCAATATTTGGCCTCTTTCTAGTGCAGAAGTTGAAGGAACAGGTTTGCATGCATATTATTGCAAGTTGTTTTTATGCGTTCGATTGTCATAAAAGCGAAAATCACATTTCTGCTGTAAATAATTTTTGTTTATATACTTTTCTAGTTTACACCTTGATATTCTTAGTCTCTAGAAATTTCCCAAAAATGTTTTCTCCGGCATGTTATTTTAAGCCCAAAACTATTGAGTACAAGTTGAGTCATATTAAGCTTAGCTAGTCAAACACGAGCATAAGCAAGCCCAAAACTTGACTAGCTTGGCTCGTTTATACCTCTAGTTTGAATGGCTATATCTTACAAGATACATGTTTTTATTAACAAGTATCGTATAGCTGATTTTGCAACTATGCGGGTCTTAGGTTAAGGGGAGTGGTTAGGGGTGTGATGCCACGGGGCGGGGGTGCCACAAGTGATATCTTGTGGATGGGGATGCGGGATGCCAATGGACTAGTTAGAGACGGGATGATACATTGTTTAACTCTTTTGAGTCGCAATGAAAAATAACACCCGGAGAGAGGTTGACATGACTCCATCCTATAGACCTAAATTGGAATTCTAAAAATAGAGGAGTTTAATATAAAAATTTATGTTTTCTTATAGTTATTTAGTCAAGTTTATTCGTTTGTTACTTAATTCAAGATCTTTAATTGATACTTTGCTATAGAATCTCCTTTATAAAGTCTATAATCTATATCTATCATTTTTCTTAGTTTTATTTAGCAAACAACTTGCGCGTCATTGATTTATTAATTGCATCTAACTTTTGAAAATAAAGTGGTAGCACAATAATCTACAATCATCGTGTCGAAAAAGATTTCAACTTCCAATAAAACCATTTTCAACATAATATGTATCATAAAGTGATTTAAATAATGTCACTAAAAACGAAACTTAAAACTATTATATGTTTCATAAGAAATAATCAACTGTTGTTATTAAAGTCTTTCCAATGCAGTGTAGTGGCTAGGGGTGTCAATCTTGACTCATAGGTTGAGTGTGTTGTATCAAAATATATAAGATGGATTAAAATGGGTCAAACTAAAAAAAATGATTGAAACGGGTCAAAACGCGTTGACATTTCTCGAGTTCTCTTTTATGGAACGAGAAAAACGGAGGAAACTTTTTGGTATTTTTACTTTTTAAGTTTTTGATTTATATTTCGAGTTATAATTTTTTAATTATTTTTTTTGAAATTATTTGGCGAGGGGTTTTGAAATGGGTTGGGAAATCTCAACCTATTTTGACTAATTTCCAAAACCCTTCACCAAAAAATTCAAAAGAAAAAATAATTAAAAAATTATAACTCGAAATATAAATCAAAAACTTAAAAAGTAAAAATACCAAAAAGTTTCATCCGTTTTTCTCGTTTCAAAAAAAAAACTCCGAGAAATGTCAACCCGTTTCAATCATTTTCTTTTTTTAGTTTGACATATTCTGGCTCATCTTATACATTTTGATACAACTAATTCAACCCATGGATCAAGATTGTCACCCATAGTAGTGGCAGATATACATCATTTTAGGAGGGACATCGAAATTTTGGGCGGGTGAATTTCCCTAAAACAAAAGATAAATTAATGGCTTTTAAAGGCTTCGTATGACTGGTTGGGATCAACTGATAGTGGCTTTTTACAATTGAATTATCCCGTACAAAATACGTAAACAATCCTCTCAGTGTTGCTCTAACGAAAGAACTTTTATCATTAAAAAACTTAGATCTACAATATAAAATGCAACAAAGGTATAGAATATAAATGAATAATGAGTTAAAAAGCGAATAGATGGGGTAAAGGAAGGAAATATGAATGATTATGATCAAGTTTGAAGGGTGGTCAAAAGGCAATCTAAGCCCTTCCGTACGAGCAGAGGGTACGAGAATCACCATCCACGTAACCCACTCATCTCATGAGCACGCGATATAGATGTGTACTGGACTTTTCTCCACGGTTCACGTGTCCCATTCTTTTTTCATTTTTGAAGGAGACACGTGGGTCCCACCCTGCTACGTGGCACTCAAATGCCATGCATCTTATCTTTGTCGTCAGATATTCCTTATCTTATTGCTCTCTGGTCACTGTTGTACAAGTCCTTATGCCTGAAATGCAACCACAAAAGAAATTGGCATGCCTTTTCTGGTTTTACAGGCTAAATTTCAACAAAGCATATATATTTTTTAAAGCAGTTGTATGTGTGTAAAAATATATAATGTTAAAACTTTTAGAAATAAAGTATTGCAAATAGCCAAATATATAAGTGTAAGTTGTTATTTAATTATTTTTAGTATAACTTAAATTATATAATTATGAAACTCGGTTATTATTCAATAGTTCGGTTTTCAATATTATAGAAATAGTCTGTAACTAGTTATTAAGATTTAACGTTTTGTTTTTGAGTTTTTTAACCAAGGAAAGAAAAGAAAAGAAGAGGGAATAATAAGAAAGAGAGGAGAATGGAAGGAAATTTTTTTAATTAGGTGTGTTTTTGAGTTGGAATGAAATTGGAGGAAAGGAAATGATAACTTATTGGGAAAAAATTTTTCCTTAGTAATCATCCCATTTTTGAGAGGATAACTTATTGAAAAATACATCAATTTAATCCCTCCTAACTACTTCCACTCCTTTCCTTTCCATTCTAAAAAAACTCAAAAACATTCATTTTTTTAAGTATACTTAATTTTCTTTTCATTTCCATTCTTTAAAAAACTCAAAAACAGGGGTGTTTCATTTATGTTACATGAGTTTAATAATTCTTAATTATATATAAACTTTCACATCATTGAAACAAATTATAAGGCTGAGGGGTGTGGGGGGCGCGAGAGGGGGCGCGAGTGGGGGCGCCAGCCAATAATATTGTGACGTGTGGCAGAGAGAGAAACTTGATAAGATGGGGGTTGGTAGTGGTGCTCGCGCCCCGGGACATGGTGTGGAGGGGCGCGAGAGGGGGCGCGAGCGGTTTTTATTTTTTATTTTTTTATAAATGTATTAAAAAAACGAATTATTATAAAAACTCGTAAATCATCAATGTGTCTTCTTTCTTCTCAAATCAATTCAACCCAATGGCTCTCACATATAAACTCCACCCATCTCCATATCCAGTTACCCATTTCAAAAACCCCAAATTCCATCAATTTCACATCATCTTCACACTCTCCCTTCACCGAGAAACACTCAATCGAACGCTACCAACGCGACAACTGGGTCTTCAAAAACGAATCCGGTCAAAACCCATTACCCAATGAATCCAATTTCTTTTTTTTTTAATAAACAAAAAAATTCGGCTGCCGGAATTTTTTACAGGCTGCCGGAATTTTTTACAGGCTGCCGGAATTTTTTTTTTTAATAAACAAATTGCCCAACGGCTCTATTTACGCATTCCCATGCCGTTCACGAGCGCTACACCCCTGGCGCTTGCCTCTTTTTCCGCGCTCGCGCCCCTCTCGCGCCCCTCTCGCGCCTCGGTGGTGTGGTGCTCGCGCCCCGGGGCGCGAGCGGCTGTCCTCTTGCGCCCTTTCTCACGCTCCACACCCCTCAGCCTAAGTCTTAACATAAAGGAAATTTTCACATCATTGAAACATATAATTTGGTACTGATTTTTTTTAAGGTTCAATCATTTTAAATAAAAGGATTCAATTACAATAAAGAGGTAGGTAAGCGGGCAATAAGCTGCGCCGCCACCCCCTTTTGAATGGCAAAATTGATCCTACTGAAAATAAAATTATCGTTCTTTGGCGTCGTTGAGTTACTGTGCACGACCCACTGAACTCCTTTTAAAAACGTAGCAGCATCGAGAGCAAGAGATCCAAAAGTATCAAAAGCAAAAGGAATGAAGGCGTGTTGATTCTCCACACACGCCTTCTCGTGCTTAGCAATTTTTACTGCTTCTGCCTTTAACACGGCCTGCCTAGCAACAAACCCGGTGTCCCTAAGTCCGACAAAAGGGGACACCCTAGTAAGGTCCACACAAGCATGCTCCCCCCCGGCCCATCCAAACACAAGAATGTCCGCTGGTCGGAGAGTAGACCTTCCTTCACACGGATCCGATAAGAAATTCACAGGAGCCACTTTTTTTGCCAAGATTCTCGCTCGTTTTAACACGTCAAAAAGGACATCCCTGACCAAATCATGTCTATATTTAAATCCCGGGAGTTCTTTGCAATGAACCGCATATTCACCAAAATTGTCTAAACACGCCTTACGACAAACCGGGCAGAGCTCATCAACTGGGAACAGGGGAATTGAAGAGGTATGTACCCGCCTCATGTAACATCTGCCCTGATCCGACCCGACCCAGGTACCCGTTTCCCTTATCCGATCTCTTTCTTTTATGATTTAATATATATTTATACTTATATTTTACTTATTTTTAATAATAATATATATTTCCTTCCCGCCTCTTCCTTCTCTCTTTCCGCCTTCTTTTCCCTCTTGTCGCCGTCCCGCCCTTACGCCTTGTTTCCCTCTTTTTCTTCTAACTCTTTGCTTGTCCTTTGGTTCTTCCCGCCTAAGGATGTCTGCAGCTCCACGCGCCAGACTCCTTACATGGAAGCCTGCGTGAAGACATCTTGTTCCTGCGATGCGTGAAGAGAACTCTTCTCGCAGCGCGCTAAGAATGCATGTTCTTCCCGCAATGCGCTAAGAATGTATGTTCTTCCCGCGATGCGCTTAGAATTCTAGTTCTTCACGCAGCACGCTAAGGATTTGTGATTCTTCCCGCAGTGCGCTAAGGATTGTTGTGCCAGCCTTCGCGCTCGCGCACTCAGCCTTCTCGTGCTTGACCCTTTAGTCTAGTCTTCTGTTTATTCTAGCCGTTTGCTTTTGTAATGTCTTTTCTTCTGAGCTGTTGACCTAACCTATCTAATGTCTGAATAGTTACTTTCGGCGCAGCATGCGCACCAACCCCATTGGTTGGCAGATAAAGTGACTGACATTATCTTTTGAGATCTGCTTTTTCCATGCTTGACCTGTACCTTTTTCTGAACCGCCCATGCCTTTTTACTGTTCCCTGTCAGCTTTATCTTGCTCCCTGCAGCTGCCATATCTTTTGTTATCTTTTGTTTTGTCTTGTTCTGTTTGTCTTGGAATCTTTTCCCCTTTTTCTGGATTTATGTCTCCTAGGGTTTCTCTATAAATAATAACATTATTTTTTCCTAACACTACACACACAAAACACTTAATCTCTCTTATTCTCTCTTGCTCCTTGCTCTCTCTGCCGCCTCCCTCCTCTCTTGCCTCCGTTTTCTCCTCTCCTCTGCCCTGTTTTCCGGTAATATATTATATATAATAGTTTACTTATTAATTATGCTAACTTATAATCAAGACTTAAAACAAATCATTAAAACAATAATCTTGTTTATAGGTTAACTTGTGCTTGTTTAAAGTTGGTTCTTGCTTTATCTTACACCGCATCGTTTATCAAGTGAGTAATCTCGTACCTAATCCCTTTTTGCTTTTAATGTTTTGGGATGTTCATGTGTTCATACAAACTTAGTCTTAAACTTGTTTATGAACTTTAGTCGCGCAGTATCCCATGTGTTGAGGACGTAGACTTGGCTGTTTATTTGTATGTGTGGATCATTAACCGTCTTGTCAGTCTATTCCGCAGTTTTCATGGTACCATTAGATGAACACGGGAGAACTATCGTTTATGATTTTCTCTTTTGTTACACTTGCACAGTTAGTCTTGTTTGTGAGCTCAATTGTGAGCACTGGCAGTCTTGTCTCTTAGAGTTGGTCCCGATCTGATTACACCCTTGTTGAAACCCAGACATACACATGTTGCGCGCAGATTTATTGTTATCTATGTATTGTATTAAACTTGATTTCTCACCAACACGCAAGTGTTTGACGTTTATTTTAACACATGTTCAGGTTTGCAGTAGCTGTTTTGGAGCTTTTGGACACATAGGACATTTTTACTTTTGGACCTAGATTAAAATGTATCAAGACAAGTTATTGCTGTTCGAATATTTTGATTTATAATATATTGATTTATGTTGGTTATTTATATCTTATGTATACGTTGCGCATGCGTGAATGAATATATTTATTAAATATTGACACCCAATAGTGTCACGAGTAATGAAACAAAATGTGGCGCCCCGATGTATAATCCGCCTTTGGTCGGGGTGTTACAGATTGGTATCAGAGCTCGTTGACTTTAGGATAGGTGGTTAGACGTAACGGCCTAGAATACCTAAGAGTCCCTTCTCGCGCATGAGAGAAATCTCATGTTTGCACGCTTATTGTTAATTACTCGTTATTTATGAATATGCTCGCGCTTGCGCAGTATATGATTTTATGTTTTATTTCGCGATATTTCGATTTTTGCTGAATTTCGATTTTTATTGATTTTTCTTACATATTCGTTTGTTGGATTTAAAAATCCGAAAAGTCATGGTGATACATGAATAGTTGATTTTCAATTTCCATTTACGATTATGTTCTGAGGTTGGAGACTTGAAAAGTCATGGTGATACATGAATTGTCAACCTCCAATACTCATTTTCTTGTATGTTTTATATTGAAGATTGAAAAGTCATGGTGATACATGAATCGTCAATCTCCAATACTCGTTTACTAGTCATTTTAAATTGGGAATTCGGAAAGTCATGGTGATACATGAATTGCCGATTCTTGATTCGAATTTGTTACCTTTATTAAGTCTGCATTTAGGGTCATTTATTTTACTCTAACTTTTGACTGTAACTGACTCCGTGAAACCAAGCTTTATAAGATTAAAACTTTGCGCTAAAACCAAGATATTAACTAAAATTAAAATTTTTATAGAATGCCTCCGCTATCTCGCCGATTTCAGAGAAGAGAAGCCTCGCGCATGCGTAGACAGCAACGTTTCCAGGAAATGGCCGCCGCGATAGCCCAAGCCTTGAGCCAAAACAACACCTCGAGTTATAACATTAAGTCCTTTAACGCGGGTAACCCTCCAAAGTTCACAGGTCTTGAAGGAGCCACCGTGATGCTCCAATGGCTCGAAAAGATTGAAAACACTTTCCTCCACACCCAATGCCCCTCAGACAGACGAACCCTGTATGCTTCCAGTGTCCTGGAATCCAGAGCGCTTACATGGTGGAATGGAGTAGCTCATGCGCGTGGCGCAGAAGCTGCTTCCAGCATGCTCTGGGAGGAATTTAAGGAAATTCTGACGCGAGAATTCTGCCCTCCCAACGAAGTTAAGCGCCTGGAGGAAGAATTCTGGAACTTGAAGCAATACAGCGGTGAAGCGCGCGAGTACGCGACGCGTTTCCATGAACTAAGTTTGCTTGTCCCTCACCTTGTTACCCCTTCCCGCCGAGCCATAGAGAAATTCCTTGGGGGTCTCCCCATGGAAATTCAAGATTCTGTATGGGCCAGAAACCCAGTTACCCTCTCTGACGCCATCGAGTTGGCCGCTGTGCTCAGCGACAACCATGTCAGAGCAGGAACCCTGTTCCTGCGGGGAACAGAAAAGACCAAACTCACCAAGACTGTCCCTGAACCAACAGAAACCAAACCTGAACCCTCAAACCATAACCAGAAACGTAGGCGCAGACAAGCTTACGCGCTTACCAACCCGCCCATTGTCCAGCAACCCATTTATCAACCCCCAGTTTACGCGCCTAACCCTCTGTCAGCCTACCCAACTCCCCCTATAGTCCACAACTATGCCTTAACCAATCCAGCACTCCCTGCCCCACCAACTAAGAAACCTTACACAGGAAACCATCCCTTCTGCCCAACCTGTAGATTTCACCACCCAACCCAAACCCCGTGTCGACTTTGTAACCGATGTGGCCGTACTGGTCACACTGCTGAGAACTGTAGAGTCCTTCCCGCCAATCCAATTGCGCCAACACCACCAGTCTACCCGCAGAACCCACAATCAATCTACCAAAACCCACGACCCAGATCGTGCTTTAACTGCGGTGATCCCAGTCATTTCCGGAACGCGTGCCCGAGACTACAAGTGCAAATCACACAAGCGAATCCGGTGAACCAGATTTCAAACCAAGTGACGCGTGGACGAGCTTTTAACATAACCGCGCACCAAGCGCAAGCGAATAATGACGTAGTTAATGGTACATTTTTGCTTAACGGATTTTATGCTTCTGTACTTTTTGATACTGGCGCCGATCGAAGTTTTATCTCTCGCGCCTTCGAGCAGAAGCTTGCGCGACCGCGCGATAACTTAAAAGAAGATTTTTCAGTTGAATTGGCTAATGGCGAAACTGTTTTAATTAACTCGGTGATTAAAGATTGTACGCTTAACCTTAACGAAAACGATTTTCTGATTGACCTCATCCCTATGCCTCTTGGAAGTTTTGATATTATCATTGGTATGGACTGGCTTTCGCATAATCGCGCCGAAGTTATTTGCGCCAAGAAGTTGATACGCATACCTCGAGAAAATGGTGATCTTCACATCTACGGCGAAAAACCCTCCAGTGGTCTTAAACTTATGTCTTGCGCCGAAGCCCACAGACTCATGCGGAAGAAGTGTGTTGCATTCTTAGCCCATGTGGTTAAACCTGCTGAAGAGAAGAAGCTTCGCGGTATCCCTGTTGTGCGTGATTTCCCTGAAGTTTTTCCTGATGATCTTCCTGGTATCCCTCCCGCTCGTGAAGTCGAGTTCCGTATTGATCTTGTCCCTGGTGCTTCCCCCGTGGCTAAATCTCCTTATCGTCTTGCACCCGCTGAGATGCAAGAATTGGCAAGCCAACTTCAAGAGTTGACTGCTAAAGGATTCATTCGCCCTAGCTCTTCGCCCTGGGGTGCTCCGGTGTTGTTCGTTAAAAAGAAAGATGGATCGTTTCGCATGTGTATTGATTACCGCGAGTTGAACAAACTCACCATTAAAAACTTGTATCCCTTACCGCGTATTGACGACCTCTTTGATCAACTCCAAGGTGCCTCTTGTTTCTCGAAGATTGATCTCCGCTCTGGCTATCACCAGTTGCGCATCCGCGATGAAGATGTCCCGAAGACTGCTTTTCGAACTCGTTATGGCCATTTTGAATTCTTGGTCATGTCCTTCGGTTTAACCAACGCACCCGCCGTTTTCATGGATCTAATGAACCGGGTGTGTAGGCCTTTCTTGGATAAATTCGTGATTGTGTTTATCGATGATGTTCTGGTGTATTCTAAGACCAAGGCCGAGCATGAGCAACATTTTCGGTTGGTGTTGCAAAAGCTTAGAGCTGAGCAACTCTATGCTAAGCTTTCCAAGTGTGAATTCTGGTCTGATGAAGTACAGTTTCTTGGTCATGTTGTAAACAAGATGGGTATTCATGTCGACCCATCCAAAATTGAAGCAATCAAGAACTGGATTACGCCATCCTCTCCTTCTGAGATCCGTTCCTTTCTGGGCTTAGCTGGTTATTACCGGCGCTTCATTTCGAACTTCTCAAAGATCGCATTGCCTTTAACAGCTCTAACGCACAAAGGTAAACCGTATATTTGGGGCTCGAAGCAAGAAGAAGCCTTTCTAACGCTCAAGCGTTTGTTGTGTGAAGCTCCTGTTCTTGCGCTACCTGAGGGTAATGATGATTTTGTCGTGTATTGCGATGCATCCAACCAAGGTCTCGGTTGTGTTCTTATGCAACGAGGCAAGGTTATCGCTTACGCATCAAGGCAACTTAAGGTTCATGAAAAGAATTATACAACTCACGACCTCGAACTAGGTGCAGTTGTTTTTGCCTTGAAGATCTGGAGACACTACCTTTATGGTACTAAGTGTATCCTCTACACTGACCATAAAAGCCTTCAGCATATCTTTGATCAGAAGGAACTTAACATGAGACAACGCCGATGGAACGAACTCATCAGCGATTACGATTGTGAGATCCGGTATCATCCTGGTAAGGCTAATGTGGTAGCCGATGCGCTCAGCCGAAAACCCTGCCAGCTTAACTGTATCTTGCCGCGCACCCAGCTTCACTTCGCGCCGATTCAAAGCAACCTTGAATCGCGTATTCGTGACGCGCAGCGCGCATCCATCGGTAATGGTAACCTTCGCGCCGAGTTAGCGTGTGGCGCGGAAGCACTCTTTGTCCCTAATCTGAGTGGAATTCTCTGCTATCTCAATCGCATCTGGATTCCCTTTGATGAGAATCTTCGCGCTGATATCCTGAGTGAAGCGCACAAATCTCGGTATTCTATTCATCCTGGCGCTGATAAGATGTACAAGGATTTGCGCATAACTTATTGGTGGCCCGGTATGAAAAAGGATATTGCTGTGTTCGTAGCTAAATGCCTGACTTGTTCTAAAGTAAAAGCTGAACACCAACGCCCATCTGGTTTGCTCGAACAACCAGAAATTCCTACGTGGAAATGGGAATGTGTAGCGATGGACTTTATTACCAAGTTACCTTTGACAGCAAGCAAACATGATAGCATTTGGGTAATAGTGGATCGATTGACTAAGTCTGCTCACTTTCTGCCCATTCGTGAAAACTACCGTGTTGAGCAACTCGCGCAGCTTTATGTCAAGGAAATTGTCTGCCGCCATGGTACTCCTTTGAGCATCATATCCGATCGCGATGGCCGTTTTATATCTCGCTTTTGGAAATCTCTCCAATTTGCGCTAGGAACTCGCTTGGACATGAGTACGGCATATCATCCTCAGACTGACGGTCAGTCTGAGCGAACTATTCAAACTCTTGAGGATATGCTCCGATCTTGTGTTCTTGATTTTGGAGGTAATTGGGATTCGCACCTGCCTTTGATCGAGTTCTCTTATAATAACAGCTATCATTCCAGTATTGGTATGGCCCCATTTGAAGCACTTTACGGTCGTAAGTGCCGCTCCCCGATTTGTTGGAGCGAAGTGGGTGTTACAGATTGGTATCAGAGCTTGTTCAAGAGACAACCGATAAAATCGCCAAGATCCGTGATCATCTGCTGACTGCCAGAAGCCGACAGAAGAGTTACTCAGATCGTAGGCGAAAGCCTCTCGAATTTCAAGTTGGTGATCTTGTTCTCCTCAAAGTGTCGCCTTGGAAAGGTGTTGTCCGCTTTGGGAAGAAAGGTAAGCTTGCTCCTCGTTATGTTGGTCCATTCAAGATTCTCGCGCGTGTGGGAAAAGTTGCCTACAGACTTGACCTGCCGCCCGCGCTCAGTAATGTGCATCCAACGTTCCATGTATCCAATCTCAAGAAGTGTTTAGCTGACGAGAACCTTCACATTCCACTTGATGAAGTTCAAGTTGATGAAACTATGCATTTCGTTGAGAAGCCTGTTGAGATTATGGATCGCGAGGTTAAGCAAACCAAGCGCAGTCGTATCCCTATCGTGAAAGTTCGCTGGGAGTCCAAGCGCGGAGCCGAGTTTACATGGGAAAGGGAAGATCAAATGAAGATCAAGTACCCGCACCTGTTCTCTGCGCAACCTACTTCGAGATAAATTTCGGGACGAAATTTCTTAAAGTAGGGGAGACTGTAACATCTGCCCTGATCCGACCCGACCCAGGTACCCGTTTCCCTTATTCGATCTCTTTCTTTTATGATTTAATATATATTTATACTTATATTTTACTTATTTTTAATAATAATATATATTTCCTTCCCGCCTCTTCCTTCTCTCTTTCCGCCTTCTTTTCCCTCTTGTCGCCGTCCCGCCCTTACGCCTTGTTTCCCTCTTTTTCTTCTAACTCTTTGCTTGTCCTTTGGTTCTTCCAGCCTAAGGATGTCTGCAGCTCCACGCGCCAGACTCCTTACATGGAAGCCTGCGTGAAGACATCTTGTTCCTGCGATGCGTGAAGAGAACTCTTCTCGCAGCGCGCTAAGAATGCATGTTCTTCCCGCAATGCGCTAAGAATGTATGTTCTTCCCGCGATGCGCTTAGAATTCTAGTTCTTCACGCAGCACGCTAAGGATTTGTGATTCTTCCCGCAGTGCGCTAAGGATTGTTGTGCCAGCCTTCGCGCTCGCGCACTCAGCCTTCTCGTGCTTGACCCTTTAGTCTAGTCTTCTGTTTATTCTAGCCGTTTGCTTTTGTAATGTCTTTTCTTCTGAGCTGTTGACCTAACCTATCTAATGTCTGAATAGTTACTTTCGGCGCAGCATGCGCACCAACCCCATTGGTTGGCAGATAAAGTGACTGACATTATCTTTTGAGATCTGCTTTTTCCATGCTTGACCTGTACCTTTTTCTGAACCGCCCATGCCTTTTTACTGTTCCCTGTCAGCTTTATCTTGCTCCCTGCAGCTGCCATATCTTTTGTTATCTTTTGTTTTGTCTTGTTCTGTTTGTCTTGGAATCTTTTCCCCTTTTTCTGGATTTATGTCTCCTAGGGTTTCTCTATAAATAATAACATTATTTTTTCCTAACACTACACACACAAAACACTTAATCTCTCTTATTCTCTCTTGCTCCTTGCTCTCTCTGCCGCCTCCCTCCTCTCTTGCCTCCGTTTTCTCCTCTCCTCTGCCCTGTTTTCCGGTAATATATTATATATAATAGTTTACTTATTAATTATGCTAACTTATAATCAAGACTTAAAACAAATCATTAAAACAATAATCTTGTTTATAGGTTAACTTGTGCTTGTTTAAAGTTGGTTCTTGCTTTATCTTACACCGCATCGTTTATCAAGTGAGTAATCTCGTACCTAATCCCTTTTTGCTTTTAATGTTTTGGGATGTTCATGTGTTCATACAAACTTAGTCTTAAACTTGTTTATGAACTTTAGTCGCGCAGTATCCCATGTGTTGAGGACGTAGACTTGGCTGTTTATTTGTATGTGTGGATCATTAACCGTCTTGTCGGTCTATTCCGCAGTTTTCATGGTACCATTAGATGAACACGGGAGAACTATCGTTTATGATTTTCTCTTTTGTTACACTTGCACAGTTAGTCTTGTTTGTGAGCTCAATTGTGAGCACTGGCAGTCTTGTCTCTTAGAGTTGGTCCCGATCTGATTACACCCTTGTTGAAACCCAGACATACACATGTTGCGCGCAGATTTATTGTTATCTATGTATTGTATTAAACTTGATTTCTCACCAACACGCAAGTGTTTGACGTTTATTTTAACACATGTTCAGGTTTGCAGTAGCTGTTTTGGAGCTTGTGGACACATAGGACATTTTTACTTTTGGACCTAGATTAAAATGTATCAAGACAAGTTATTGCTGTTCGAATATTTTGATTTATAATATATTGATTTATGTTGGTTTATTTATATCTTATGTATACGTTGCGCATGCGTGAATGAATATATTTATTAAATATTGACACCCAATAGTGTCACGAGTAATGAAACAAAATGTGGCGCCCCGATGTATAATCCGCCTTTGGTCGGGGTGTTACACCTCAACACCGAGCGAGGCGGGTCAACCCACAAGATATAGACTAGAGGCTTGAAATCAAGACATTAAGAAGTCACAAAGCCAAAACCTATGCGCATGGCGCATATCACATATGCTCATGCATCACATGCTCAGGCATCATATGCCCAGGCACCACACATGCTCAGGCATCATACGCCCAGGCACCACACATGCTCAGGCATCATATGCCCAGGCACACATATGCTCGCGCATCACATATGCTCACGCATATCACATATGCGCGCGGCGCATCAGCGCGCGGCGCATATCACATGCTCGTGCATATCACATCTGCGCATGAAACATCTGCGCGTGAGAATAAAGAGAAGACCTCGCGCATCCTCAGGATTGGCGCATATCACACATGCACATAATCAACCTCGTCCGTATCCAAATCAGGATTAGGGCAACCTTGATTGTGCACGTCAGACAACCTTCCAGAAGGTATCTTTTTAAGGAATACGAATATGCTGATGTTGACAGCTGCCGAATGAAAGGTGGACAACTCAGCATAACCCATGTGCTACCACGTGATTATAACCAATGAGAAAGCACCAGGTGTCCCAGAGGACACGTGGCGCAGAGCAATTAGAGGAGGCCAACAAGGCTGAGCCCAATCAGTGGAAACCCTAGCACTATAAATACAGCATCAACTCCACAAGGAGAGGGACTCATTCATTCACATTCAATCATATTCAATTACATTCACCACCAGACAGTTACAGGCAGTAACACAATCACACAGAGTATTCAGCTACTAAGCAATACTCTCCAGATTTCCTTACTCTGATATTATTATCTTCTCCCACGAAATACTTATTCTCACACCGGAGGGTTACCCCAAAGAGGACCCCTCTGTCCCTTTCTGAGGGGTAAGTTGACGGTGCTGTTCATTTTGTAGGTGGAAGAACCCAGATCCAAGAAAACCATCGGTGAAATAGTATAATCATACCCGAGGAAAGTAGATCGTCTAACAGAGAGTCGATCCACGTTTCTTCATTGGCGCCATCCGTGGGACAACGGCAATCAGATCTCATCAGATCTATATAAAAAAAAAATCACCATGGTTTCTGGCGTTCAAAACGTTGATCAAGTTCTGGAGGATATTGAACGTGAGGATGTTAATGAGGGACAACAGTTTCTGAGGGGGCCGCGTGATTCTACGCGCACCACCAGTAACCGTCCCTTCATCACAACTCCTCACGGCCAGACTGAAACTCCTCCAGACGATCTCACGTTACAAAATCTTGCCGGCGCGAAACAAAAAGGACCAATGGGTCCAGAAGATGAAACAAATGATCCTAAAGAATGGCTCATAAACGAGCAGCGGCGTCTAATGGACAAGTATAATGAGATGGTCAAACAGAAAAAGCTAGCCGACTTAACACAAAGGCAAGCGCTTGATAAGCAAACTGTTCATGGAACAAAAAGGGCGCGCGCGCCGGAAGAAGGACATTCTGTTCACACTGCACATACTGAGTTCAGTGATGAAGAAGTGCACAGCATGAGGAAGACGCGAGATACTCATGCAGGAGGCTCACAGCTCCGCGCGCCTGTGAACATGGCGCCTGGAGCCAGAGCCGATCTGGATCTGCACATGCCGTACAGCCCACCAGTTAGAGGGCAAGTGGACGTAACCACACCGTATAGACCAGCCATCTTGGTGAAACATTCAAAGTTCATTGAGCGCATCGCGAAGGCTCCCATCCAGCACAAAACCAAGATACCAAGTGGTCTGGGCAAGTATGACGGCACAACAGATCCAGACGATTTCTTGCAAGGTTTTTACAACACGGGAAACCTAGAGAGCTGGACGATGCCAACATGGTGCCACATGTTTGCTCGCTGCCTCACGGGTGCGGCGCGTGTCTGGTTCGAGAGCTTGCCGACTGGGCAAATTGATGGGTTCGAGGAACTATTGGAAAAGTTCCAAGCCCACTTCGTACAGCAGCGCAGACACACGCGCGACCCTGATGACATCATGCACTGCGTGCGCAGGAATGATGAAACGATTGAAGACTACATCACTCGTTTCAATCAGGAGTCTCTGGCAATCCGAGGTATAACTGAGCAACTCCTGCGCGTGGCCTTTATACAAGGCGCGCGCAGTGATCAACTCCGCCGAGCTCTCGTAAGCAGAGATGGCATGCCCACCACGTGGGCCAAGTTAATGGAAGCATCGCGAGTTTTCGCGAGGAATGAAAAACAAATTGCCCAAGATAGGGCAAGAGAAAGAGCGCATCAAGCTGAGTCACCGCGCAGCAAAGAAAAGAGGGGCAAACAGAACTCTGTATGGTCCAGGTTGCAACAAACCAGTTTTTCTTCCGCAGAAAAGCAGGCGCAACCGAGCTCACCCCAGCCCCAAAAAGACGTTCGTAGTCGCGGGGAGGGTGACAAGAGGGAGGGCGGCAGAGATTCTAACAGACCTCTGCCAAGAATATGGACTCCCCTCACTAAAACGCCTTCACAGGTGTTAAGCACTGAGAACGTCCACTTCAAAAGCCCCAAGCCACTACACTACAAGGGACCATCAGACAGTGGCAAGTACTGTGAGTTTCACAAATCCACAGGACACAACACCGATGCATGCCACCACTTGAAGGATGCAATTGAGAAGGATGTGAAATCAGGCAAGCTGGCTCACCTGGTAAAAAACTCAAGACCAGAAAATGAACAACCAGAAGGAGCCTCTGCCAGCAAAAAGTACAAAAGAATCTGTGTAGCCGATGGAGGAAGGCAAGGGCAAACGTCAAGAAAAAGAAGCGCGCAAATACAAGGAGATTGGCGCGAGCAACAAGTAATCTTCCCAAGAATCAGGGGAGGCCCTTCAATTAGCAGTCCTCTGGTCATCACTACACACATTGCTCATTACGAAGTGTCAAAAGTCCTGGTGGACACTGGCAGCGAATCAGACATCATGTATGAGCAATGTTTCAGAAAACTGGATCCGGCAGACCAAGCAAGGCTTGAAATTGTGAATGCGCCGATCTCTGGTGTTTCCAATGAAATCATTCATCCCCTAGGTCAAATACAATTTGAGCTAACTATGGGGGATGAGAAACACAAGCGAGCCGAAGTTGTTAACTTCTTGGTCTTGCCCACCACTTCTTGCCACAATATGATCTTGGGTAGGGGAACGATTGCCCAATTCAACGCCATACCGTCGCCAGCGCACGGCGCGTTGGGGTTCCCAACACCAACAGGTGTAACTTTTGTATACCGAGATCATTTGTGCGCAGTGACAAGTACTCCGCGGGAGGGGAGAATGAAAATTCCAATGGCAGAAAACGCGCCAGAGGAATGGATTCTCAACCCGAAATTCCCGGAGCAAAAAATCACAATTGGCGCTACGATATCAGACGACACGAGGTTGAGAATGAAAAGGTTGCTCACAGCATATATGTCGGTCTTCGCGTGGCAACACTCTGATATGACTGGGGTTCCGCGAGACCTGGCGCAGCATTCTCTAAACACCTTCAAGTCTGTAGAGCCAATTGCTCAAAGAAGAGAATCATGGGGGATGAAAAGGCGAGGGCCATGAATGAACAGGTTGAGGACCTATTGCGCGCAAACATCATCCGCCCGATACGATACCAGACATGGGTAGCCAATCCTGTGATGGTAAAGAAAAGTAACGGGTCATGGAGGATGTGCATTGACTTCAAGGACCTCAACAAAGCGTGCCCAAAGGATTGTTACCCCCTACCAAACATCGATGCAAAGGTGGACTCCGTGGCGCCATTCAAGCTAAAATGTTTCCTGGATGCCTACAAAGGCTATCACCAGATTCAAATGGCACCACAAGATGAGGACAAGACCGCCTTCAGAACCGACAAGGGTGTTTTTTGCTACACAAAAATGCCCTTTGGTTTGAAGAATGCGGGCGCCACCTATCAAAGACTTATGGATGCCGTTTTCAGCGAGCAAATCGGAAGAAACCTAGAAGTCTATGTGGATGATTTGGTGATCAAGAGCAGGGAGGAAAAGCAAATGCTCAAAGACATCGAAGAAACCCTTGGGCGCCTAAAGGAAGTTAACATGAAGCTCAATCCGAGCAAATGTACTTTCGGCGTACTAGAGGGAAAATTTCTAGGTGTAATGATCACCAAGGATGGTTTCAAGGTGAACCCTGAGAAGGTGGAGGCCATCATATGCCCAGGCACCACACATGCTCAGGCATCATATGCCCAGGCACACATATGCTCGCGCATCACATATGCTCACGCATATCACATATGCGCGCGGCGCATCAGCGCGCGGCGCATATCACATGCTCGTGCATATCACATCTGCGCATGAAACATCTGCGCGTGAGAATAAAGAGAAGACCTCGCGCATCCTCAGGATTGGCGCATATCACACATGCACATAATCAACCTCATCCTTATCCAAATCAGGATTAGGGCAACCTTGATTGTGCACGTCAGACAACCTTCCAGAAGGTATCTTTTTAAGGAATAAGAATATGCTGATGTTGACAGCTGCCGAATGAAAGGTGGACAACTCAGCATAACCCATGTGCTACCACGTGATTATAACCAATGAGAAAGCACCAGGTGTCCCAGAGGACACGTGGCGCAGAGCAATTGGAGGAGGCCAACAAGGCTGAGCCCAATCAGTGGAAACCCTAGCACTATAAATACAGCATCAACTCCACAAGGAGAGGGACTCATTCATTCACATTCAATCATATTCAATTACATTCACCACCAGACAGTTACAGCCAGTAACACAATCACACAGAGTATTCAGCTACTAAGCAATACTCTCCAGATTTCCTTACTCTGATATTATTATCTTCTCCCACGAAATACTTATTCTCACACCGGAGGGTTACCCCAAAGAGGACCCCTCTGTCCCTTTCTGAGGGGTAAGTTGACGGTGCTGTTCATTTTGTAGGTGGAAGAACCCAGATCCAAGAAAACCATCGGTGAAATAGTATAATCATACCCGAGGAAAGTAGATCGTCTACCAGAGAGTCGATCCACGTTTCTTCAGGAATCATTAACCGATATTTAAGAATGGCTCGATACTCCACTCCTAACATGCGCTGGTCTAACCCTTCGATAGGGTGACAGTCAAAAAGTCTAAACATATGATTAAAGTTGAATATATGGCACCTAAAAAGTAATAACTTCTTACTATATGTATTTTCACCTTTTGTAAAGATGAATATGTTTTCACCTTTTTTAAATGTGCAAATAGATAGAAGAGCATGATTTGACCCGTATAAGCTATATATACGAGGTTCTGAAAATATATGACCAGTACAGTTTGAAATGGTAATTATTAATTGCATATATATCAATATATCATATATCATTCTCTAAACTTACACTGTATATTTATTAAAAACAAGTTTTTAACACCTAATGTAGAATGTTATTCTACCATGATTCAAAGAAATATACAATTTTAAAACCTTAGAAGATGATGATATATACAGGGACCCAACTGGTGGTAACAACATTATTAAAGAGCAAATAAAAACTTGATTAATTTAGGGCAAATAAAAACTCCGATTATCTTTTTTAGATTTATTTGATATTTATAATTTCTATTAAATGATATTGATTGACTGTGCCACATCTCATTTATGTCGATGATGTGGTTTTTGTGGGGAGAATTGGAAGAGGTAAATGCTCGAAATATTTGTCGTATACTTAGATGTTTTCATATGGTGTTGCGGTTAAAAGTGAATTTGTCAAAGTGTCGGGTCTTTGGGACATGCGTGTCTCCGGCATAAATACAACAGATGGCAAGTTTACTCCGGTATCTGGTGGGGAATTTTCCGTTTAAGCATTGGATTATTTTTTAGGTTTATTAGATTAATTGGGTTGCTTGGCAACGGGTTATTGCACCAAAAGAATATGATGGACTTGGCCTAGGTTCACTCCGGGATTCAAATATCACAATGCTGACAAAATGGTGGTGGCAATTTAAAGGAGAGCGATATAGATTGTGGAGAAGGGTGATTTGGTCAATACATCGTTCATCGAGGGACTGACTAAGTATTCCAGCAAAACTTTCGGTTCAAAGTTCATGGAAATAGATTAAGAGGACAGTGGTTGAGTCAACTTTGTTGGGGATTAGACTAGATGTACTGACAAAACTAGTGCTAAAAAGTGGGAATAACACCTTATTTTGACTCGACTATTGGATTGGATATGAGATACTTAGGATCAAATTACCATTTTTGTATGGTCTCAAGAGGCAAAAAGAGTGTAATGTGGCAGGTCATTTAGTGATGGTGGATGGTGTTATTTGCAGCACTTGTAGTTGGGGAAGAGCGTCGCGCCCGGGCTCGGGAATTGAGGAGCTAAGACAATTTCTCCTACTATGTCAAGAAGTGATTTTAGTGACCAGATCTGACACGATAAACTGGGTTTTGGATACTACAGGGGTTACTCAACTTCTAGCTTGAAAGGGAAAATTAAAGATGTATGTTCTGATAACCCAGGTTATACAATTGTACGGAATAATTGGCTTCCGGTTCGCGTCTTGCTGGCTAAACGGAGTATAATGGTCCATGTGGATTTCCCGGCTTGTGGTGAATCAGAGAACCGAGCATGTCTTTATTTCTTGCAGTTTGGCTCAGGCGATTACACTATGGTGTAAAGTCCCTCATATATTCGCGTTTAACTATCAAGATACTCTTGACTTATACAGGTACACTAAGTTTCAAAGAAGAAAGGCCTCTTTCCACGAGGTTTGTCTTGCTTTGATGTGGTGCTTATAGAAGGCGCGAAACGGCATGGTGTTTAATGGCAAGGCGGTAACGGTGGAAAGGGTGGCGGGGGATATAAGGGCTCTTAGTTTTCTTTCGGTAAAATATAGATCAGGTAGTATGTTTTT
The DNA here is from genome assembly GCF_021521415.1 of Bidens hawaiensis. Taxonomy (NCBI): domain Eukaryota; kingdom Viridiplantae; phylum Streptophyta; class Magnoliopsida; order Asterales; family Asteraceae; genus Bidens; species Bidens hawaiensis. The sequence continues at coordinate 1,449,210 of NW_027491362.1, read as the reverse complement.
GCCATGGAAGGATTGGGGTAGAATTAATGTATAACTAGGTGAAATTATTTGTCTATGTTGTTTCTACTGGTGGTTTTGGTGTTGTAGGTTAGTTTCAAGCTTGGCTCGACCTAGTTGTAATCTTGGTGGTTTTAATGTAATCGTTTGTTTGTTGGCCGTTAAAAAATTGGTATTGACCGATAATAATCCCAAGTCAATAAATATGTCGCCACTAGCGGTCTCAAATTTTAAAAAGTTGGCCCTCAATGGTCCCCCGTTAAAAAAGACTTAACGACTTTTTTCGAATTTCAAACTTATGTTTTAGGGCTTATGATCCAAAGAAGAATACGAGTCGATTAACGTAAAGCCTAGTTCTAAACGGTGCTCCAAAGCGACGAAAGAGTGCTTCAATTTGGTTGTTTGAATTTCCATTTAACAAAAAAAAAGACGGTTTAGATCATCGTTTCGGGCTAAGTTTACATTAATCGACTTGATCCTCCTTCGATCAAAGGCCCTAAAACATTAGTTTGAAATTCGGGAATACACACACACACATACACACAGACAGATATATATATATATATATATATATATATATATATATATATATATATATATATATAATGTTGTTAATTCCTTTATAACTGCTGATCATTGGGGAAATTTTTTTTAAATTTGGGACGGCCAGCGGCGATAAACTGACTGGGTAATACTATCGGTCAATACCATTTAATAAGGATTATTAAATCTTTTTTTTAAACGGTCAACCAAAGCGAAAATTTTATAAACAAAACAATACGAAACGTCACATGCAAGGTAATAGTAACGATCACAAAGAACGTCTCCACCAAATAAAACAAACAACACTTAACTCACCGCCCATTACAACGTAAAATTAAAACTTCTTCATTTCTCCCAAGTTAGGCCCGCATTTTTTTCCCGGTTCTTTACCCACAAGAAGCTCAACGCTTTAATCTCACCGACCATGCTCCCAATATTAATTGGTTTCCCCTCGTGCACGAGTGCATTCCTTGCCCACCAGAGACACCAAACCATTGTCAAACACACCGCATTAATGGCTTTTGCTTTCCGTTTTGATCGTTGATAAAACCGATGCAACTCCAACAAATCTTTAACCGAAAAGGCAAAAAAATGGATTTATTTAAATCTTGTAAACCTTTTTTTAAAGATAGTGATTTTAGAAAAATAAATGAAACATAAAATTAAAACAGTTAGCAAGGTCAACATGGTTTAGGGAACTGGAGAGGGTTACTTATGTTAGTAATTTTTATGACTGAATGTATAGTGGATGAGTTTGCATACGTCAGGGGTGCATTTGGGTTATTTCTGAAAAGTGGTTGCAAAGTGGATCTGCTCGTTGACCACGTGGGTGCAAAGAGTACTTTTCTCTTGTATATATTTAGTCGTCAGTTTTTCTTTACATTTATTCAGTTTGACTATCAATTCGACAGAAATTTGTGCTTAATTGTTTATTTTGTGTATTCATAGGTAACAAGCAAGGCACGTGAAGCTTTGATGTATTATGCGAGTTCGAGATATGAAGATATGAAGGTGTGAAAAACCACCACCAATTTTCCTGACAGTACGCTATATTCAGCTAATATAGTAGAATGATAACAAAGCATTCCGCGTAACATTCCGGATCTTTCATATTCGTATTCGTATTTGTTTACCTATTTAGGAATGTAATTCGGATCTTTCGTATCAATTAAATCGTACATTTATTAGTAATTAATTGTGCTTAACTTAGTTTGTAATTCATAAATGTCAATCATGCCAAATAATCCTTAGAAACTCTTAAAATCGCTTAAAATGACTAAAAAGATGCATTTTTGGAACTTCATGGACTAAAAATGTCAAAGTTGGAAAATCTGGTGAAAACCACCCACAACGATACACGATGGGTTTCTCTTAACTCCATAACGTATCTCTGCCGACGGTCAAATCAGACTTTTGTTATTTTTGGTTCGTTTATTGTTAAATCTTGTCTTAAACGACCTAAATCACTAAAATTAAGGTCCATAAAATTCATCTGATGTTGTAGCATGTCTATATTCATTTGTTCTTAGCACTTTCCGGGTAAGTTATCTTTTGCAATTTTGTTCACTTTTATTCAATAGCCAATAACCCTCAATCAATTTATGAGTTTGAGTGGATTTACTGAGTCAATTGGACTCCGACCCGTTCAAGCGCAAATTAGTCAACAAAGTTGACTAATCGATTTCTATCACTTCAGGTCGGAACTAGCTTTCAGACCAGAATACTTTTATGTTTCTGTTGAGATTTAAAGTGTACTGATCCAAACCCAACTCCTGACTCGCAGTTTGGATTCTGGTCAGTATCAGCTCGCTTATTTACTGAAAATATCGTAACCAAAGTTCTATACATTTGTTTGGAGTGATTCAAGAAGCTATGTTCTCGGTTTTGAGCCTATTTTATTTTGTATAAGTCTCAGGTCTATTTGGGTCAGAACACTCGTCGCGTTAACTTTGATCGTTTATTCTTTCTCTCGGTTTACTCGCTTAATCGTCAGGGTGAGAAGTCATTCCCCTGATTTTAGCGCTTTTAAATTTTTTTTGGGGACTTATGTGTACCTATTCATATTTGCATATTAGATTTATACACATTAGCAAACTGTGAATATTATGTGTTGATCGATTAAATGACTAATTGCTATTTGTTTAGTTGTTTTGTTTATCGCATTCGGAGAGGTCCATTACTATCACATTATATTATGATCAAAAGACTGACATAGTAGCCAGAGCTTGATTCGCTAGGCATTAATCAACTGACACCAACTATTTGCTTATGGTTTGATTAATTATGCTCACAATATCAGTTTTGCTCATTTCTTCACATATTATTATTGTTATTATTATTATTATATCAAAACTGGTGATTTTTTCACTCAACCTCATGTTGACAAGCTTTATTATTTTGTACGCATACGCAAGTTACCATCTGGTTTGAATCTAAGGCGAAGAATCACTTAGAGATACTTTAAGTTAATTCAAAAAAGACAATTGTGTTTGATTTATTTCCCTTGAAATATTTGGTTATTTTGGGTTTGTTTTGTAATTAATTTGAAATTGGTGTACTTGATTGAAATTAATAAATAAATTAAATATTGTCATATTTAAATTGTATGATAGTATTTTGTGAGATGTGAACCAACGGTTCGCACCCCGACATTCCATTATAGGTTGGGGTGTGACATTCTGTTTAATGATCATGTTGGTCAAAGATTATTGGGGGGGGGGGGGTGCTGCCATCTATCCCTTGGCGGTTTTCCAACGACCTATGAGGCCGCAAACCCTAAATTGGGTTATATAATGTGTTTGTTCAATTGAACTCTCACTTTTATACTCAGAGACGACATAGGACATGAATATAGAGCTGCTTGGAGCTTTGGATTGAAGATTGGGTTCATGTTTGACTCGATTAAGCATTTGGGTATTAATAATTGTTATGTATATTTAATCTAGAACTTATGAACATGTCAAACACTTCTAATTTTGATTGTTTTTCGTTTATGATGACTGCTATTACTTATTAGCTATATTTGATGTAATGTCTAGATTATGATCAATATTGACGTTTGTTAACAGTTTTTGGGTTTTAGCGAATCATGTGATGCGTTACTATTGAGGAAGCTTATTCTTTGCGGGTTTGTCGTTATGTGTTGATTAGTGATATTGTATATTGCTTTAGTTTTGTGTGATCTTGCTTGCATTTGTGTCATGTCAGTTAGGTGTGTACATTATATCAATTACTTAGGTGTTTTCGGAGAAAACAATCTCAGGATCTAATGACTTATATAACACCAACATCTAATAAATGACACACTTGGTAATGTTAAGAATGATCAAATATGTGGCCATACCAGGGTAAAGGTTCACTAAGGTATCCTATAAGCAAATATCCGTCCAATCATGTCTCACATATCTTTTAAGGGATGTTAGTAGCAACTATAGGGAGAAAGGAATAACCTACTCTAAACCGATCGATAACTCTAAGTCACACGAAAAACAAAACCAGTGACAACACCGCTCGTGGTCACGTAACAAGCATATAACTTAGTAATGAAATGGGATAACTAGACTTTCTATCTCTGGGCAATCTCAAGGAAGGTGCATGCACCGAAATGTGATGAGTTACTAACAAGAATCCTATAGTTAGCTTGACCAGAAAACAACTTAAGCAGTTAAGCATGACAGTAGAGAACGTACCTTTTACTATTTAGTATTTATATAGATAAAAAGGAATCATAACTATGAGACATTTTAATTTAGGGGGAAACTTTAATCAACAATCTCATTATATTTAGATCATAATTAACAGAACCCTTGATTAATATGTATACCGAATAGGTTGACCATATATATAAATGGAAACAATCGGTATACCAGAAAAATGACAAGTATAGAGACATTAATGTTGCAGTTTTATAGAGACAGCCGATAATAACGCCATAGAAAATTGATTTAGTTCCTAACTATGGAGACATATGCATCCACCTTTTTTTGTGGCTCTTGTTCATTTATTTTTCAACCTCTTTCAACTTTTGACTAATGTGCGGCTCACATTAAATCTCATTAATTAATACTATTGTATTTCAATAATATAAACCAATTTTAAAAAATATATAAAATAACCTTAAAATACTCTTGTAATTAACATGAAAAAATTGGCATACAATACTAACCAAATTTCAAAATTATTTCAATTAAATCATTTATACAATTTTATCCTGGGTTATTAAATCTCCAAATCAAGAGTAAACTAGTAAAAATAAATTTAAAAAGTTGTTTGAACCAAGCCAAATTAAGTAAAATCGAAATTTGGCATATCTAGTTTTATAACAAAAAAATAACTTGTAACTTTCTAATTCATATAGATATCTCATAGTTCAAATAAATATTATTAGATTGAGATTACCATAACAAAAAATACAGAACAAAGTACAACCTACAAGTCTCTTTCTTCTTCTCTTATGAAAACATTGCATGTTCCTAGTTGTGTGTTAATATTTGTGATGTTATGAAGACTTACATATATATCTATGTTGGAAAAGTCAAGTTAAGATTAATTTTATCAAACATAGTATCATAATCATAATAAGTTACAAAAAATGCATGTGCAAAGTTCACCCCTCAAACTAAGTGATATTGTCTGATTTGTTTTCGAGAAGCCCTGACTACGTTTTTGAAGCATGAGTGGATATGCATATACTTCCCGTGATATCATCTTTCACCCTAACATACATAAATATGGAGGTTTTCTCTAATCGAATTGCGTTCAAAGCTTTATCCAAGTTATTTTTTTGAAACAACAAATTTCCTTAAAACAAACTAGCAAGACGCTATAAACCAAAACAACTGACCATTACGTAAATGAAATTATACCAATCTTTCCACTAAATACATTAAAGCTAAGATATGGTTTTAATTCATTGAAACCCCATTAATTTGATAGCCTTCAAAGCTTTTGAAACACTGGCCGGAATATTGGCATGAATCAAATCATTCATAACTTTTCAAATTACCGTGAGAAAAAGTCTTTTAAGGTTTGGTATATTTTAATAGATTAATAGTTGAATAAAGAAAGCCAAGTCTATAACTTGATGTCACGTGTGATGGACATAATGGATGAAAAAGAAACTCAGGAATGCGATGTTTATGGAGGTGACAAAAGCGCTTGATATCAATAATACGGTGATAGACATACGTGTACATATATGTGTGTATTATAAATAAGTTAAAATAGAAAGGGAATACATAAAAAATAAACAATAGAAACAACTGTGACAACCACCTCTCATCTTTTATGTTCTTAACTCTATTATTCTTTCTCTACCATAATATGTCACGTTCACTTGGTTCTTGATGACTTGTTCATTTTATTTACTAGCAGAGGAAAGTTGAACAATTACATAACGATAAGAGAGTTTGAGCCTCTCGATTCAAACAACACTACTTTTTGTTGGCCCAGACGGATCAAACAATCATATCAAACGAACTTATCAAATAAACGAACACGAGATATTGAGGTGACAACCCTCAACTCTTTTCATATATCAAACGAACATAACTTTACGAACATACAAGGAGAAAAGACTCTCTTGACTCTCTCTTAACTCTCACTTAGGAAAAACAACTCTCTCAATGAAAACAATAATTTAGACCTCTATTTATAGACCTACTTAACTTGCTCTCCAAGACAATCCCTAACTTCCTCTCCAAGCTAAGACCTCTCTTAAACCTACTACAATTTAAAAACTAAATTACAACTTAACAAAATAAACCTTTAACTTTACTAATAATTCAAGATTAATCCTTTATTCACCCCCTTAATCTTGAATTTGTACCACCAAGGTCTTGAATTCCCCGTATCACTCTCAGCTCTTCAATTTTAATCATTGGTTCATCTTTACCCTTTCTTTTCAATTGTTTGTAACAAACTTGTATAACAAGTTCTTCACATTCATCATTCAAACCATCCACATTAACCTCACATACCACTTCATTCTTCATGTTCTTCTTTCTCATTTTTCTTTTCTTTCTTTGCTCATCAAAACTTGCAGATGGGCTATTCATTCCTTCTTTATGAGACCCTGTTGGACCTTCAATTCTGGCAATTCTTCTCAACCTTTCATTCGGTTCTGACTTTTCATCAACAAATGCTCGATTGTTGACTTTCACGCACGCTTCTAAATCTACAGACCTGTTAGCTACATCATTCTTTTCATTCATTACAATATCCTTCCTCTTATCATCATCAGTAGCAGATTTCTTGCTTCCTTTCTGCTCACTTATCTTATCAATTTTCTCATCTTCAAGGTTGTTTGAGTCATAAAAACATACCTTAATATTCTCCATCTTCTCTTCTTCTTCTTCTTCTTAAGAAATTATTTCTTTTTCTTCATTCAACCTTTCTGTTCCTTCACTTCTCAAAACAGTTTGCAAAGCTTCTTCATTCTCTGTAGATTGCTGAGCTTCATTATTACGTTCTTGTTCTTCTTGAACAATAGCATCCCATCTTTCCTTCTCAACGATCTTATCCAAGCTTTCTTTTTCAGCGGCTTCTTGAGCTATTTTTTCATCTTCTACTTTTCGTACATAATCAATTCCGAGATATCGAATCTTCAAAGCACGCCATACTTCCTTAGCATTCATAAGTATTCCAACTTGTACCAAGATATCTTCCGGTAGGGTTTGACATATGAACCCCAACGCTGTATACATCTTCCGTTCATCTAGAGTCACGCCGACTGCAGGTTCAATAACATCCCCAAAACCATACTCTTTCAGAGATCCCTCCATCTCAGTCGACCATACTTTGTAGTTCGATTTCGTCAATACTGGAAGTCCTCCAATCATCATCGTTTCTTTCCTATCTTTACTTTCTAATCTTGTTCGCTCTTTCAGTTGGAATTGATTCCCGAACTCAAAACCAATCTCCAATAAATAACTAAACACCACAAACTTTTCTTCTCTTTCTTACTTTCTTCACATCATCAAGAACAACATTCTTGATTACCCGAAAACAATCTTGCTAACACATACTTGCTTTTAAAACACGGATGCCGAAAACCATAACACTTTCTCGCAATTTTGATTTCACGATAGGGTGGTTGCCAACTTCAAGAGCTATATGCCTGCCTCTTTATTTATTCAATTGCAATTTGGAACTTAATGAAACTTAACCAACTTCGTTGGTAGATTCACCAACCTTCTATTTCTTTGAATCAAATTTCTTTACTTTAAATATATTATCAAAAGTCAACACACAATTTTTCTTCAAATCTCAAATACACTCAATCAACCGACTTAGGAAATTTACCTCGTTATACCATAAACACTTGGAGGCTTCAATCCACCTACTTACTCGATCACCAATCTTCTTTCTTCTTAATCGTTATCCAGGCTCTGATACCAATTGTTGGTCCAGACGGATCAAACAATCATATCAAACGAACTTATCAAATAAACGAACACGAGATATTGAGGTGACAACCCTCGACTCTTTTCATATATCAAATGAACTTCTCAAACGAACATAACTTTACGAACATACATGGAGAAAAGACTCTCTTGACTCTCTCTTAACTCTCACTTAGGAGAAATAACTCTCTCAATGAAAACAATAATTTAGACCTCTATTTATAGACCTACTTAACTTGCTCTCTAAGACAATTCCTAGCTTCCTCTCCAAGCCAAGACCTTTCCTAAACCTACTACAATTCAAAAACTAAATTATAACTTAACAAAATAAACCTTTAACTTTACTAATAATTCAAGATTAATCCTTTACTTTTTCTACCTTTATTTGTAATCCATAAAAACTAAAAACTAGTAAATTATAAGAGAGTCAAAGATGAAACATTTTCTTCCAACTTCACTTGAAAAAATCATTTTGTTTCGGGCACGCCAAATGATCCACCTTGCAGAGAGAACGATACCAAGAATTAATTCCCTCTTCTTGCTAGTTACCAAAAGCATATTAGGCCAAATCAATGTACCTAAAACTTAGAAAAATCTTGTATCGAACGCAGATCAAACACTTACAATTGGTGTTCAAAATTCTAGTCGTGACTCCACACACACCAAAAGCATGATCTGAATCCTCCTCCGAATTGAAACAAAAGGAAAAATAACCAAAGGGACATCAATACACCTATTCACAAAACTGGTACATAAAGGCAATCGGTTATGGGGAATACGCCATCTCAAAATATTTACTTTTATGGGAACCAAACTGTTCCAACGAATAACAAAACCCCAATCAGGTAAGATCTAACCATCTATATGCTTCCTAATGGTTTTGACTGAAAACGATTTATCGATGTCAAAATCTCAAATCGACGAATTCTGATGATTATTGATCACAATCTAAAAGATATCCGCAATCAATGAATCAAATTGCACATTTTCCACTCCTCTAATCGGTCTCCGCCATGACTATCTCCAACCATCCCTCCACGTTTAGAAGCGATGAAACAACTCTTTTCCCGTATCTAGACGATACAATCTATTAAACTTAGAGCAAAATGGGGAATTGCCTAACCTATACGTTCCTACCAAAAAATAGTATCCTCCCCGTTCCCTATTTTTTTAATCCTATTTCAAGTAATAATATCTTTTTTTCATGAAGGATAATACAAGATTCAACAAGGTGCAAAACTCCATTATCTGACCCATTTTCTGTACCATTAATAAAATCCTTCACTATTCCAGTGAAAGACTTTTATAATTTTTATGCAACAGGTCATTAGGTCGATTAACAAATCGTTATCTCCATTTATGAAGAAGGGCTAAATTAGTGCCTTCGTATCAAGATAGTATGTGCGTCAAAAGACTTTTATACGTAAGAGAGTTCAAATAAAAAGATTTTTAAAATGTTTGGAGTGAAATATTTGTAATTACTATATATAATTATAGAGATAAATATCTTTTGTCAATATCTTCCATTTTGTCAACTCTTTAATCATAACAAAAAAATTGAAGGAAGTTGATTCTTAAAGCTAACTAAGTGTGTAATCATTTTAACAATGATGGTTAAATCAAGCCTTTAATCCAAGTTAGTGTTTTTTTAATAGCTTTTGGAACTACCCTAATATCCAAGTTAATGGTATTTGAATGCTTGAAACCATGAAGAAACTCTCGTATTAGAAATTTATTACGTAAACTAAAGAAGTCATTGAATCGAATTATATGTTGAAAATCATGAAGATGCCTTGATGGGGTTTGGTGTTTTTGATGAATTGTGTCCTAAAAATCAAAGTTCCGAAAATACGAGATAGGGATGTCTTTATTTGATCAATCATGAATACATAACCAAAATAAGGAAATAAATGTAAGTAATTTTGATCTATATGACCCGCACAGGAGTTTCTAAGTAAGAGTGTTTTAATAATCATTTATGAGTGTTTTAGTAATCGTTTATTGATGAAAATTAATCAAAAGTATTATTTAAAGGCGTCCAAATCAAAGTATGAGAGCATCTTCAAATCATTGTATTTCAAATGCTATGTCACATCTGCTGTTACATGTCAAGGATCTTTGGCATGCGGTATTAACACTGTGTTCCCGAGTTCATTTAACAAGAGAAAAGAAATGAAAAGAAACTAGAATAGAAAAGAATGGAAAGGAAAATAAAAGTTATGATTTTCTTTCATGTTCCCGAGTTTAATGAAAAGGAAAGAAAATTAAACATGTTGTATGTTCCCGAGATGAAAGGAAAAGAAAAGAAAGTGACTATTTTACTATTTTACCCTTTTAGCAATACTGCATGAGACCTTGCAAATGCTAAAACTGCATGAGACCTTGCAAATGAAGTCAAATGGTGAATCTACACAAGTCTGTCAAAGATGACACATGGATCTGGACATAAATATAATGCTGAACTTGAAGAAAGTCAACATGCCAGTAACATTTGGTGAATTATATTCCTCATATCACATATGTATGATAATGTGTAAGCTAGAATATTTACACTTTTGTCCGGGTATTTATATCACAACCCGCCACTGCACACTATGCTTCATGTAGTTTGAAAACTGATCAATAGTTGATTAAGTTTTATTTTGGGTTCACGGTTCCAACCATGTTCTGGCGGGTACATACCCAAACCAGACCGTTTCCAGTTTTATGATTAAATTCAGAACCGAAACCGTAACTGTTTATGTAACAACTAAGAAGTTTTGCATTTGTGCTTCAAATCATCATTAAAGAATTATAAAACAAGATTTAAGAGAATTTTTGTATTTTATGAACTGAAAAGCTTTGAATTTTGAATTAACAAATAGCAAATTATTTGACAATTAAGGAAGAAAATGCATAGCCTAGCCTGTTGATTACATCTAACTTTCTTTCACTACAGACTTAATTAACTCAACTGAGAAACAATATTAATCATTCCTTATCTTTTAAACCCTAAATATGCAAAATCAAAACAAAGTGTTACAAATTAAATTAAAAATACCTGATAAAGAATGGTTGACACCAGCGTTGAGTTGAGAAGCAGATGTAGCCTGTAAGATGTCGGGGTACAGTACTGTGACGATCAATGGTGGTTTAGGCTTGGTTAGTGGAAAAAGAGACGGTATGACCTGATATAGATAAGTTAGGGTAACATGGTAATTGAGCTTGAACAAATTTTTTCTCTTTCCTTTCTTTTTGATTCTTTCCAATTTGGAAGGAAAAGAAATGCCACCAATTTTCACACACTTTCAATTCCTTTCTCTCCCTTTCCCTTCTTAAAAAAACTCTGGAACACCAAGTTATTTCTGATTCCCCCCATTTTCTTTTCTTTTCTTTCCACAACTTGACTCTGGAACACAGCGTAAGAGTTGAATAAGAATTTTCCTTTCTAAATGATGTGGGTTCGAGTCCATGGTTGCCACTAATAAAAGGTCTAACTTAAGAGTAAACTGCCAATTGTGTGAGTTATTGTTTCAAATAAAAAAAAACATTTTCATATCAAATTTCTACTTATCCTTTAAATAAACATATTTTCTCTCCGTTGTATTACTTTTAGATATCCTTAAAAAAATAAAACTAAAATAATACACATGACGCACACACACTCTATCCGCCCACCTCGTTTGGAATTCTAACGCCCAATCGAACAACCCAATCTGAATGCAACCTCCAATGACCATGCCCCTTTTCGTCTTCTACCTCTCTGACGCACCCTCTCTAGTTGAAACTCGTTTATCTCCAAAAGAGAATCTCTTAGGTTAAAATGATGATCTTTAATGAAAATGGTGTTCAAAGCTACTTTAGTCACATAATACCAAAATAGAGTTGACGACTTTAGTTGATTACGAATGATTCTCAAAGATTATGTATCTATTGATGTAGGTCGCCAAGGATATCAGGGAGGTCGACCGACCTCGGTCCGATCATCTCAGATGCCGAAAATTTAATTTTTATTTATATAAACATATTGAATTAAATTGTTTTAGGCCCAAGTTATCAACTTCATAGCCCAATTATCATCATATCTTTTACTTCTTATGTATGAGTTATTGAATTTGTATTTTACTTAGGCCTGAATTCATGATCACTTTCGGCCCAAACATTTCTAGCGATTCTTAAAGATGACGTTGTATTGATGTATATATGTTTTTTAAATGTTAGAACTAATATTTGGTATAATTAAAGCAAAGTATGTAAGTTTTAGCTTAAAATAAAATGGGTCAATTCGTCTATAATTTATAATAAGTTTGCAGTTAGGATCAAATGAATTCCAGCATATAAGTAAACATATCTATAATATATATAAACGAAAATATAAAAATCCTACGTGTCGCGATGTGGTCGCTCCCCCTTTTTTTGGAGTCATCAGATTTGCTTGATTTTTAAATGGAGACTTCTCATGCATTTGACCCGAATTTATGGGTATGGGTCTTACCAAACCCAGATTTTCCTTAAACGGGTTATAACATCTCATTAAATAAAAAAATTATTCTCACCAAATTATTAATGTGAAAATCCTATAAAATAGGATATAATAAAGATTAATATCTTATTTATTTTAAAAAAGATATATATATATATATATATATATATATTATTTAAACTAAAAAACCAATTTGATAGTAAAAAAAATAAACGGGTCTTGGGTCTCATCAAACCATAAATATATTATTAACTTTCATAAATATTATTTATAATTGAAAAACCAATTTTATAGTAAAAAAAATAAACGGGTCTTGAGTCTCATCAAAACCATATAACTTTTAAACCGGATAATAACATCTCACTTATTTGTGAAACAATTTATCATTAAATCATAACTTTCATACAATAAAAAAATATAAATTCAAAAAATAAATAAATATTAGAACAAACAATATAAAACAACCTCCGTAACACGGGGGATAAAATTAGTTTAGAGTATATATGAGTATTATGAAAGTGAAAATGATCAAAAGTTAAATAAGTGGAATTGGGGCTAAGAGTTAACAGCCAAAATTGGCATGTCATTTAATGATTTTATTAAAATATTACATCTGAAACGGTTAGATGTTATTTTTTTTTGGAACGACCAACTAAGTAATGTCGGGTACTCCGTACGTGACCTCTATTAGCGAAAGATAGCCCGAGCTGGCCACTAGTCCGGACGGACGGAGCCCCTAGCAGTCCACCTATTGAGAGATTCCCCGGATAAAACCCGATCCCCACGCCCACCAAACGGCACGACAGCGAGAAGCCGGTAAAACCGGGTGAGAACAAGACTCGAACCCTGGCAAGCCAGGGTCATCCCTCATATCTCCCATATAAATTGGTGATAGTGAGGTTTGAACCCCGTACCTCTCACTAGTAAAGTGAATGCCCTACCATTGAGCCACAACCAATTTATGGTGAGGTTATTTGGTCTACTAAAAGAGTAAAAGACTCATCTTAATGGTTGATGGAGTCTATTAACATGTAAGTTTTTAAAACATATTGAATAATTCAACATAAAATTATCAAATTGTCCTTAACTTTTTAGGAGGTTAACATAGGGAGAAAGAAGAATTCCTAAGTATGAAATTTAAACAACTGATGTGAGTTCATATTATATCTTAAAAGACATTGCATTGTCGTATGTTATAATATGGAAAATGTTATTCTTGACTACTTATTTTGAAAGTTTGGTTTTACACGTCACCGTGTCTCTCTTTTTGGTAACTTATATAACAAAAACAGGACACTTTTTATAAGAAAAATTAATTCTAATTATGTGACTCCTATTTCACAAGCTCTATCACCTAACAATCTTGAACTAAAATTACATGCATATAATTTGTTACATTTTAAAGATGACATTAGCAAAGTGGAAGCCTAAATTCATTATTTTATTTCACTTCCTCCTGAGCTGCCACTTAATTTAACCAGATCCCATCGATGTGTGTATGTTTTTTAATAGGTTTGTTGTTAATAAAACATAGAGAAAATTACGATTTGTCTTCCTGGGTAAACCGGCGAGGCACTATAAAACCCTAATACTAAATTTCGGGTATTGTACCCACATGTTTTTTATTATGATCAAAATGCTCCCTGCAGTTTTAATTATTTATTAAATGACCAATATACCCTTCATCTTCATCGTCAACATCAAGATTCAAACACATAAAACACAAACCTAGAAAATCAAGAACATCAAGAACCTTAACACACACACAAACCTAGAAAATCAAGAACATCATCTCCGGCTAAGAACCCTAACCCATAAATCTTATACAAACACATAAATTAACATCATCATTCAAACACCAACCCATATCTTCATCTTCATCAACACCACCCATCTTCTTCACCCGCAACCCATCACTGTCGCCGTCACCACCATTCCGTCGCCACACCACCGCTCTCGTCCGTCGCCACACCACCACCACCACCACCGTAGCCGGAAAATAAAGAACACGTTGCCGGAAATCAGCATACCCACTACCCATATCTTCAACTTCATCACCACTACCCATCTTCTTCACCCGCAAACCGTCACCGCCGCCGTCATCACCATTCCGTCGCCCCACCCCGCTCCGGTCGCCACACCGCTGCTCCCGTCCGTCGCCACACCACCTCCACTTCCCCGTCCCCGTCTCCGTCGCTTCTAATCTGTCCCCGTCGCTGTCGTCGTAGCTTCTATTCTCTTATCTATGTTTTTTTTAATTCTTGTATAAAACCTATGTGGTTAGGGGTTTAAATCTGGATAAGGATGATAAATATGTTGATTGATGTTTGTTCGTGTTTGAGTTTGGTCGTGTTTGGGTTTAGTGGTGAAGTTCATTTTCCGGTGGACGGCGCTGGCGACGGAGGAGGATGAGAGTTTTAGAGGTTGTGAGATGATGATAATGATAATCAGAAGTTCATGTCTTCATCTTCTTATTGTTATTATTATTATTAGAGAAAACTATTATTATTAGATATTATTACTATTATTATTTATATAATTACTAAAGTGTCCTTAACCAAACGGTCAACTAACGGTCAATATAAAAACATGGGTTCATTACGCTCAATCAGGGGCTCATGTCACCATTATAAAAAACACATTGGTACAATAAGCGCAATTTAGTTTTCAGAGTTTTATGATGCCCCCACCGATTTTACCCAGGGAGGCAAATCGTAATTTTCTCTAAAACATATATACATTAATACATGTTTGTGAGAATAATACATGTGGGTGTGTGTAAAATCAAAGTTGTACTCGATTCTGCATAAAGAATGATTAGATAATTTGACATATTGATTTAACTAGGTTAGGCACCCGTGAAGTTTAAAATAATACAATAAAAAATCTATAATTTTTTATAACAAATAACATGTCATGAAATTATTTTATTGCTTTTAACTTCTAATTACATCATTTCTAGTAGCATAATGGATCAACGGAAGTTTTAACACATCTTCTAATAATCAATGACCCCAATTTAAACAATATCCGATTTTAATTGAAGACCACAAACAAAATAACAAACCGATTTTAATTAATTAAAACTAAACCACCATAAAAATTACAGGGAAGAAATGCAGCCGCATCTCCTTCACTAATTTTGCGCCTTGCTCTACTTAGCTCTTCAACCAAATTTATAAAAACGATCTCTCTTAAATACATCATCCAATTTACAAACAAAAAGCTTGCAGCTAACGATTTTCAATACCAACTTCTAAAAAAGTAAAAATCACATTCCTATTTCTTGTATTCTGTTTCATTATATATAATTTAGTATATAACCAATAATTCTTTACTCAACTATAAAGTTATTTTATTTCAAATTAGTTATTTGATAAATGATTATATCCTTTGATGGATTTTCTTTTCAAATTAGTTAAACAATCATTGTTTTTATGTTATAAGTACTTCAATTAGAGGTGGCTATTTTGACCTCTTTGTGTGTAAATGAAACACCATATGAACCCATAGGATATGACCAAAGTACTGCATGGTTATTTCCTTAGAATCCTTTTTTTTTTCTTTTTAAACCCACAATTTCTATTTTCTTGCGATCTTCAAGATGAAAAATCTCCAACTCAGATCATTGCACTCTACATCTTCCTTTGTTAGATAAACAATATATATGATTTTCACTATACGAAATATTAATACACAAAGGCAATATTAATACACAAAGGCACTGCATTGTGTTATCCTTACAAACCTTTGGCTACATCAAAAGCATTATGATAACATGTTTAAAAAAACAAAAAAAAACATGTTATATTAAAGTTGTTTCTGCATCAAAAGTACCATTCTATTTTAGTCACTCTGACTTGCAACCTGCTAAACTTGTGTTGCCCAAAAGACATACATTTGTGAAACCAACCGGGCTGACCCGCTTTTACCTATAGCAACTTGTTGTGGCACCTGATTTCAAATGTTTGCGGCATCAACATCAATCACCTATTAAAATCAAAATGCATGAAATGTAAATACAAAGGGCGGTATCATAAACAAATATACATGAACACCGAAGTGATAAATGAGCTGAACTGAGTCATGGTTATCTGATATATACCAAAATCCATATCAAGAATTTACTTAAAAGTGAAAGCGGTAAAAGAAATGACGAGCCGCTTAAATTTATCTAAATTAGTATATAGAAAACCTTTTTTTAATGTACTCACAGTTGTAAAATGGTTTTATATACAACTTTTGTGGTACCTTTTTTTGTTCTTGTACAAATCTTGCAAAAGGATGTACAACTTATTAATAAACTATGTAGGCTTTAACCACTACTCGACGTTATATGCACATGATAAGTAGTTAGTTTTGTTTTCGCCTAACAAAAATTTGAAAGTAAAATGGCATAATCAAAATTTATTATTATGCTTTAAAGCAAATGTGTATAAAAATACAAATTTGTAAACTCGGTAATCAAAATCGGCTAAACCTATAATGGTTACACAAATGGATAAATAGTTTAGGAAACTGACTAATTAAAATGAAATCCACCCAAAATTATCTTTGAGCTCTACATGAGAGATTGAATCAAGCCATAAGCATAACTTAGTTAGAATGCATCCTACCAACTTGAAAACAATAACAATAAATGCTATAAAAGTAGAATAAAAGAGTTACAATTTCATAAAATAGGTCTCCCAAGTCTAATTTTTTGCAATCTGCTTCTTGCTACCCATGGTGTCCATATCAAGACTTGATTAACAATGTATCCATGGTATCCATATATATCAAAAAAGTTGATGTTCTGGTTTAATATTACCTGCAAAATAATAATAATAATAATAATAATGAATCAAGTGAGGAAATAATTAAAAATACATGGATTTAATTGATGTTACTCAGACCTTGAAGCATCTCTTATTGTTCTTTGCTTTCTACTAAGCCACTACCGTTAGCACAAACAAATTCTCACATAGCTGAAAGTCTGAAACACACCCTAGAACACATATTTAGGTTCTCTAAACACGTAAATGTTTTTAAGTATATAGATCCTAAAACATAACCGATGATGAAATTAGACAAAATTCAGGGATTTCGAACGCACCATACTCGCAATCAAGGAATTCAATGTCTAATTCTACTGCGTGAAGTAGATTAATTATGCAAAAGCACCAAACTTGAGTTGAAATTCAAAAATGCCCAAATTCAAGCTAAGCATTCTCAATGTCTAATTGTACTGCGTAGCGTCGCAGACCTAAGGATGGTGGCTACGGAGCGAAAAGGGGGGGGGGATCATATTTAGATTGACGAAGTAGATACAGATACATGTCGCCAACGATTACGGCAAGCTGGTGGAAGGAGAAGGTAGCAAGCAAGCCTGGGACGTGCTCCTTCTCTCGGCGTCGCCATCACCGTCACCGGAAAATTCTTCGTTTACACAAACCAATTTAGTCAGAAAAATAAATTAATTAAACAATCATTTTAAGGATTCGTAAGGAATTCTAAGGAATGGGATTTTAAATCCCATGAATTGATATGTTCGTTTCATTAAATAATGAAAGAATGGGAATGAAAACTAAATCCCATCAAATCCCACATTTCATGGGATTTTAAAATCCCACATATTTGAAAGGATTGTTAAGGATTTTCTTATTAACAATAAAAACCCCTGCAAAATAAATTCAAAAAAATTAATAAAAAATCATAACTCAAAGACGAAAAATATAAAAAAACTAAAACGTTTCCGCCTTTGCCCTCGTTCTTAAAAAAAACAACCAAGAATGAAGAAGATTTCAATTCCAATACATATTAACCAACCAAACACATGATAGGGATTCTCAAACATTCAAGTCCATTCCATTCCAATTCCAATTCCAAATCCTTTAAAAAATGTCCGTGAAGCAAACGCGCCCTTAGGGTTTATATAATAGGTTAAATTAAACAATAGATTACATATGCAAGTTACCTTCGATGGAATGGTCGCCATTAGTTCTGATTAAGGATTATGGGAATTGGGTTTGGGGGATCTGAAACATTAGGAAAGGGGCAAGAATGATTTTGACGAACATGTAGTTTGAGGGTGATGGAGATGATTTTCGAAGTTTTGGTCGCCGGAGATGGGATCTGGAATTGATTTAGGGTTTGTGAACCATTAATTGTAAACAGAGTGGGGGTGGGAGGCGACATTTTGAGAGCTAACTATAGGCTAATTGGAGGACACGTGGTCAAAGAAAAGTTTTATTTATTAATTAGTATAGATATAGATTTCTAAAATAGGGTCATCTTATTATTTGTCCACTATAATCATTATAATTTAACGTTCAATCATAACCTGAATTCGCTAAACTATTATTTGATATGATTTAAATAGCATCGTCACGTCACGTGGAGATTACATGTTTAGGTGATATTTTTGAAAGAATATTGGATCTTGTATCACTAGTTTGAGTTAGGGATTGACAGATTTGGTGCTGGTACTTAATAGTATCGGTATGGTACCGGTATTTCTTAAATTTTGCATGAAGTACATGTATCGAACCGGAGTTTTCGGTACTGGTATAAAAATTTTTTTAAAGAACATTTGTCTTATACTTAAACTTTTTATTTAGTTTTAAGAAAATTTTAATACTTTTACATAAAAATAAAAACTTGTTAAAGGAAGTGAAAGTATAGGGAAGAGGGTATGACAAGTAGAAGAGGGGGGTACGTTTAGCCTAACCCTTTTTAAATGTCAATAAATGTATATATCTTGAATAATATATTTAATTAATAATTTTTAAAACATAAATTTTATAAATGGTAAACATCATTATAAATTTATTAAAAAATAGTGAGGTTTAACGTGAGAGTAACAACTGAGAAAACTTTTATCTTTTCATTGGAGAGAATAGATTATTATTATTATTATTATTATTATAAGAAAATTATGTACACTAACTTTAGACAAACAATCATACGTGATTGAGTTAATATAATCCACAATGAGGGTTATATCTTCCTAATTATCAAAATCATTCAAAGACGAAACTAAAATGAATGAAATATCAATGTTTGAAGTTATGTGTTTGTAGCTTACAAAGCTGTGAAAATTAAGAGAAAAAAAAGTTGGAGTAAGAACTTTCCCACACAACAAGTGTGACATATTGTGAAGTGGTTTATACAAACTAGAGAGGAACCTTTATAGTTAAAGTTTTCTTACCGAAATACACTAGTGGAGACCCTAATTTGCACATGAGTGTGACTTGGGTGGCGGGTGCAACTGTCGCCCTTTGCATACTCACGGTGCTACTCGAGACCCACATTTACATTTTCTTCACTTTAAGTCGTGATTGGTATAGCTCAGTTGCACTGACTTGGGTATGGGATGCCATTGATGACATCATGTTTCCACTGATGACATAATACTCAATTGGTTGGTGTTAAGCTGTTGTACGTTGTGTTCTATTAACTTACATCATATCTTACTAAGTTCCCACCCCATATAAACTTTTTTATATAATTTCCAAATCGTTAATAATCATCACCGACGCCTTATAAATAAAAAAAATAATACGTTGGCAAGCTTTCCAACACCGACTTGATTAAGGTGACCCTCCCCCCAATGGACAAAACCTGCAATTTCCATTTAGATAACTGGGAATGAAATACCTCTTTCACCGGCTCCCAATAGGAAATACGGTTCATATTAGACCTCACCTTCACACCCAAATGTAAACGGAATAACTCCGAATTTACAATTCATCAAGCTCGCCTGCTCCTTGACCATCTCATGATTAATACCACTACCAAAAATAGATGTTTTCTCAATGTTGATTTTGAGGCCAGAACATAAAAAGAATACCCGTAGAATCCTCATCACACTTTTGAAATTATTATCATTCCACTTTCCCATCACCATAATATCATCCGCATACAATAGATGAGTTAAGATCGGACCCCCATTAGGAAGATGAATTCCTTCAAAAAACACCAATATATCTAGCTTTACGAAATAAGTTTGAAACAGCTTCCATTACTAACACGAACAAAAATGGGGATAGAGGATCACCTTGTCGGATTCCTTTTGTACACTCAAACTCAAATGTGGGAGATCCATTTACTAAGACCGACGACCTAGCAGAAGATAAAATTCCATAAATCCAATTGCACCATTTTTCCGGGAAACCCATTTGACGCATAACGCTAATCAAAAACTCCCAGTGAACATTATCATACGCCTTTTCAAAATCAATTTTGAAGAGAATTGAAAACTCTTCTCCATCACACGAGACCAAGATAATATTTCATTTAAAATTAACAGGCCATCTAAAATATATCTTCCGCTTATGAAAGCCGACTGAGAATCCGATATCAAATCATTGATTACTATCCACAATCTATTCGCCAATAACTTTGAGATCCCCTTACTTATAACCCCAATCAGATTAATCGGTCTGTAATCTCCCAAACCCGAAGGATCCTTCACTTTTGGAATTAGAGTAATAAACGACGATCCAACTCCCTTATTAATGATACCATTTTCGGAAAAATACTCCACCAAATTCACAAAATCCTGCGCAAACATATTCCAATAACGCTTAATAAATTTGAAATTGAATCTGTCAGGTCCGGGTGCCTTATCATCCCCACATGAAAATACCTCTCGCTTTATTCCGTCCTTTTTTAAAACATGAAACTAAAAAGTCTGCATCAACAGATGACAATTGCTTCAAATCATAACATTGTAATCTCGGCCGGTTCTGCATGTCTTTAGCAAACTTGGATCTAAAAAAACCAAGCACCTCTTTCTTAATCTGTGCCGGTTCTGCATGTCTAATACCTAAGTTGAAATAGAAACATTTAAGAAGTTAAGTGAATTACATACGTCTAATACAAGTTAACACATGAGTTTAATGATGAGGAGTTTCTAGTTGTTTTAAATTGTTAAAATAAGGTCTCAGCTTAGTTGTAACATGCTAGAAAAAGGTAGAACTTTAAGAGATTTTGTATTCTCTCAAGTCTCAATGATACCAAAACACTACCATTTTCTAGCGACACATCTCTAGTTGTACAACAAGCCACTTCTTTTTATTGTATACTGGGAAACAAGTTTGTGAATGCACAAAAATTGTTCATGGGGAACCATTTCAAATGCATGGCCTTTAGAAGAACCTTAACGCTTTTGTTCGTCTAAACTTAACAGCGGAAGATCGTGCTGAAGACACGAGTAAGAAGATTCCTTTCTTTGTTAAATATGTATTTCATGTTTTTGTGTTCGTAAACAGTGTTCTACTACCGCGGAATATAAGTAACTAATTAAATCATATTTACTTTAAGCTATAAACATATTTTCTTTAACTAAGTTGATCTATTTGAAATGTTCACTGCTCACATATTTACCAGTCTACACTAATAATCATGACCCTTTAAGAAAAAAACTACGTGTAAATATTAGAAATTATCTTCCTTAAATAACGCCTGACTTATTGTAATCGTTGATTTCCTGCGTTGTACGTTAACATTACAATAATATAAAATGGAAAAGAGAGATTAAAAAAAAGAAAAGGAAAAAAAAGGGGGGAAGTTTCTTTGGGCTTTTCACATCCTTACTCAGTAGGCCCCAAGGCCTCCAATGGACCAATAAATATGGGCCTAAAGCTCACAGATTCTATTAATGTATCAGTTGGTTGCTCGTTTCAAACTTTCGATTAACAATTAATATACTTCCTTATAAATCAAAAAGTCTCATGTATCATGTCTTGAAACATAAATAAAACAAATGTAGTTACTTATGGACCAAGAATCAAAATAGTAATTCTTATTACTTTTTGGGTTTTTGAGGGTTAAAAATACAATTTATTTTTGGTTTAATAAATCTTTTTCCCTTGGCATATATATCTTCTCAAAACTTACTAAAAATAGAAAAGGGCTTCTATTTGGGCCGAAAGCATCAGTACTTGTCAGCATAGAACGTTGAAAGTTGGTAATGGGCTGGGCTGTATGTTTAAATGGATTGAAATGTAATTGGATTAGCATTGCCATAAAGTCGTATACAGCTGCATGAAGGACGGGCGGTTATTTTATTTCGAATAAGTCGACGGTTATACATAATGTAACTTAACACAAATTCTATCAACAATTTCGGCAATTACAGGCACTAGGTAGGTTTTAGTTGTTTTCCAAGGAAGACCCCAAGTTCACGAAGGATATCAGTCATGGCCGAAGGTACTTGATCTTAGATAGTATGTTACATTAGAGTGTTCAAAAAACAGTTGACTCATAATTAAAACACTTTATAATGGGAAGTTAACAAAGCTAAAATTACGCCTAGCTAGGGGAGGGTCAAGTGATCCTCTAGTCACTACAATCTGTTGATTGTGTATTATACATAACAAGTTGGGCTTGTTTCAAGATAAACATGAGTTTCACCTTTTAGTTGTAGTTAAAACTCAAAAGCAAATATAACCTTGTGATGATTTTCTAACTAAGAAATTATGGTTCCATCACTGATTATCCATTTTAGATAAAGCTAAGGTAGATACTAAAATAGACGGGTTGAGTGTGGGTAACTTTAAAAGACTCAACCTTTTTGGTGGCTTAAAAAATGAGAAAAAAACATGGTATTTTCAATTTCTGTGTCATTATTAATATGTGTTTATTTGTACTTTAGTTATGCACTAAACATAATAAGTTTATATTTAGCAGCGTTACGGCGCTATTTTACTTATGTGTTTGTGGATGCCTAAATATGTAGACATATTTTCTAAACTTGTGTATTTACCCAATAATTATCAATGAATGTGATCAAATCAGTTAATTATGAAAGATATTATCTTGGTTTGCTAATTACATATAAATAATTTGTATTTAATAGTATTCCAAGTTACCGTATTGTATTTATAATTCTCGTTTTAATTGAACAATTTGTGTGGATGCAATCACTCCAACATAATAACCAATCATGATTTATTCTTTTAAATTAACTTATTTGATTAGATTCTTTGTTAATAATAACAAAAATTCAATTTAAGAATCTCACGATGATACTATCCTAAATGTTATGATTAAGCTCTACACCCTTGGGTCAAATTAAACACTCTAGAATGGATTATTATGAAAGTAGAAATATACAATTTAGATGAATCTAGAGTAGGTGTAAAATAGTTGGGTTGAGAAGTTGAGTGAATGTAACTTAAAAAAGATACTAAAAATTTATAGCTATTTCAGACTTGTTTTGTCATCAACCTGCTAATGTCTTTATTTGCCTTTAGTCCGACTATAATAAACTAAAAAGATTATAACTGGAAAGGTTATTTTCCTTTTTTTTTGCTTGTATTTGTGTATGTGGCTATAAGTGTTTAGATTAAGCTTAGTTTTCACCTATTTATTTCATACTAAGTTTCAAATTCCTAAATTATATTTTAACCCTGTAATAATAATAGGATTCAATGTAACACCGACAATTGAAACAATTAAACAAAGATAAGCAGAATTTTTTACCAAACTAGTGTATTTGGTAAAATTATTTACCAATATAGTGTAGTTTTAAACTTATTTATCAAAATATGTATTTTTAATGGGACCCACCACCCACAAACCCACTTCAATCTTCCCACTAAATCTCTAACCACATTTTCTCCCTCTATACACTTTTAGCTCCGATAAGGTTAAGGTGAACGTTGGCGGGATTACTCCGACGAGGTTGTTGTGGCTGAGATTTAAAGTGTGGAGGGTTTTGAGCTTCGATAATGACGCCGGAATAGTGCCGGCGTTGTTGGTGAGTGATTTGCGACGGGATGAATCCGGTGACGAGTACAGGGTAGAGAATGAGCCGAGTTAACTCGGTGAGTTGGTGGAGTCCGGTGACGGTGGTTTACGCAAGTGAGGATGTACTTGATACGGTGAAGTGGGTTGAGATTGATGACGTAGAGTGATTCTTGTGATTCGGGAGAGATGGAGAGATGTGTTAGCGGCAGAGGGAGACGCCGTAGGAGGAGGACTAGCGGTAGATGGTGACTGAACGAAGAGTTGACCGAGACCATTGACGAAGTGCGTTGATCGGTGGTGGAGCAAGAAGATGATGATGATGATGATGATGATGATGATGATGGATTGGGGTTAGGATTTGTTATTTATTAATCTTTCCACCATGGCATCATGTATTTCTAGCGGAGGTATCGGTGGCTGCCGGATATTGGTAAGAACATTAAAGTTGGGGTGGTGGTCTAGATAGAAAGAGTGTACATTGAGATAAAGGGTGAATCGATCGAAGAAGATGAAGTGGGTAGAAGGGTGTGGGTCCTATTAAAATAACTAATTTGGTAAATAAGTTTAAAACTACACTATATTCGTAAATAATTTTACCAAGTACACTAGTTGGTAAAAAACTCAAGATAAGCACAAATCTTCCTCAAATAAGGATGCACGGGCAAAACATTTAAAGGTTTATATCTAGCCATTTATTGCGACAGTGGACTTCATTATGCATGTGACGTGTCAATGATTTGATTGGCTGATAATATAAGTAAACTCAAAATATCTGTCGGTTATGACTCAATACCTAATCAATTCCATCTCATATCCACGTAGGAATCGACTCATGATTTGTTGAATCATAAGTTACATAACATATCACCTTTAATTATATTTCACTTGAGGACTATAAAAACACTTGATTCTTTATCTTTATCGTATCATCAACAAAAACAACCCTATCTGTTGTTATTTTGTGTGTCAACATGACTGTTTGTGTCGATCAGTCCGTACCAGGTTACTTTTTTATATTCTCGTATCATGTTTTCCATGCATTTGTTAATTATTACGTACACACTGCATTTTATATATATATATATATATATATATATATATATATTCTCTTGTTTGTATTTAGATCCCCAATTGGTTGATAACAAGAACCTTGAATTAGTGTTGGAAGGAGGGCTTAAGGTGGCTGATAATAATGTGGCTAGTGGTGGTTTTGATGCACCTGAAATCAATGCATTTGGTCACACTTTCGGGTTTTTTTATTAGATTATAATAACATAAGATTATAAACTATCACTTGTTGGCCGATAATAATGTATGCTGATGCATGAAACTTTAATAGAGATTATGATGCGGAGAGCGAACGTAAGAAGCAGGTGGAGGAGTTTATACCGAAGAATGTGGACTAGAAAATGTGATGATCTCATGGGGTCATGATGACTACATGTATTTGGTATGTTTTTGTTATGGATAATGTCACATTAATGTTGCATTCTGTTCAATCTAAATACGATATTTGCATTCTAAATTTGTAGGTGGCTAAAGAAAATGGAACTACTTTGCCTCAAGCAGGCTTGTTTATCATTCGTTACCACTCGTTCTATCATAAGCTACAAAAATCTTTAATTATCTTTTAATTAAATAAAGTAGTTGTTAGATTTGGATGTTTGAATGTTCTCGATGTGGCAGCATTGCATCGGTCTGGAGCGTATAAGCATTTGATGAATAGGAGGATGTTGAGAATCTGAAGTGGCTTCAAATTTTCAAGTAAGCTTTATTAACTTGTGAATAATTAGAGATTAGTATAAGAATAATCGCTTTTTAACGTTTAATCTAACGATAAACATGTGGCTGCAGCAAGTATGATCTTTACAGTAAAAGTAAAGTGCGTGTTGATGTTGAAAAGGTGAAGCCATACTATACATCCCTCATTGAAAAGGTGAGGCATTGTTTGTTGAATTACTTTTGAGTTTTTATAACAATTTTACTGATAATATTTCGTTGTTTAATTTTTATTTTTATATTTTCAGTATTTCCCAGAAAAGCTCAGATGGTGATGGTTGTTGAGGATTGTTCAAGTTGGATAGTTTAACCATATTAGCAAGTTTACAGTTTCTTTTTAATTTATTGAAATATGTAAATCTTGCTGTCTTCAATTATTGAATAAATTATCTGTTAATCTTTAGCTTTGCTCCTAATTTATTTTTAAAGTTTTCATAAGTATACACGGGTTTTATACTAGGTAATACCTGGGTAGTATACCTGAAACATTAAGCCTATTTACCCGAACCATACTCTGATACTCATAAATATACACCCCAACACATAGTGTAAAATAGTGTGAACATATTGACATAGTGAGATGAGATAGATGAAAATATGACACGAACTTAAGAAATTTTGTGAAACGGGTTGAGGTAATTAGTTTGCTCGAGTTACATGATTATTTAAATGGGTGACGAGTTTACAAAATAGCTCGTTTATTGTTATAAGGGTCATCTACATTAAAAGTTGTAAAAGTAGATGATGTATTCGGTAGTTTAAGCATAACTGTTTTATGAAAACCTTCCCAAATACAAATTCAAATTCCTAAAGGTGAGTAATATTGTTTGAATAATTGCAAGAACGAATTGCTTAAACGTTGCTGAAGACAATGAGAGAATCTTACTACAAGTTTGTATCTACAAGGTTGTATCTTCTATTGAAACTTCTCAGGCTAGGGTGTTCATTAATCGAATTGGACTTAAAAAATGGAAGCTTGAAACCAACAGAATTTAAATTTTGGTTTTGAATGTTCCAATGAGGCCTCATCCGAATTGAATTCTAAATTTGGTTCTAGCCTGTTAGGGTTTACTTCGAGTTGTGTACACTCATAATACAACCGACCTAACCAATATAGATCGGTTTAATTCTTATGGTTTCACAAGATTTAGTGTATACGGATATGATGTGATATAATGATTGTAGTACCTATTACTGTTATGAGTTAGACTCACTGTAATAATCATTTACAACAACGAATTAAATACAAGAAACTGAACAAGCCATTGTAATGGGGTTAGACAAACCGTT
The DNA here is from genome assembly GCF_021521415.1 of Bidens hawaiensis. Classification (NCBI taxonomy): domain Eukaryota; kingdom Viridiplantae; phylum Streptophyta; class Magnoliopsida; order Asterales; family Asteraceae; genus Bidens; species Bidens hawaiensis. The sequence continues at coordinate 1,422,000 of NW_027491362.1, read as the reverse complement.
AAATAAATGTGCATCAAATCAACCCATTTGAAAATATAAGAAACTGAACAAACCATTGTAATGGGGTTAGACGAACCACCATATACATGTGCGTCAACTCAACCCATTTGACCCGTTAATAGTAAGCAGGTTTATTATTCAAGCATAAGTCTTGCCAAACAATTCACAAAAAAATCGCATCTCCTCCTCAGGAGATCATCAAACTCTACTATCAGTCTATCAACATCCTCACATATCAATTATTACTTTGTATATATATACTTGAGTGATCCAAAACTCTTATTCAATTCTTGAAACTTAAAGAAAATACACCACCTTTGCTACCACTCAGCAGACAATAGTTTTCTTGGTCACGAAACCATTATCCGCCACATGGCCATCTAGCAACTGAGCAGGCGGCGCTTCATCCATTATTGACTCGATGATATCTTTTGTATTCAAAAAACTCGGTTGGTTTGTAGAAGATAACATCCGGGCCCACATCCTATCTGTAATCACAACCTTGTTTTGCTTCTCTGTTATTCTCTGCAAAAAAAATAACAATAATAACTCACTTGACCCGTGTTTCTTTTCCGTCGTTCCAAGGGTATAATTGTAAAATTAACTTACATAAAATGGTAGGTGACATTCTCTACCATGAACCGGCCCCACAGTGAACCCTGTGTAGCCTGCCATGGCTCCATGAACCGCGCTTTGAGCTAGAAGCGTGCAGTAAACGTTATCCGATGCATTACTTGGAATAGCTCGAATCATGTATGTAGGATCTGTCAAACACACGTTTAACAAGATAAATACTTTTTAATCGTGTAATCACGGTAAAAATGACGGATATACCTTACTTACCTATGTACTTAAGGTTGATCTCCATTTCTGTTTGTGTTTTAAAATGATCCTGTTTATAAGAACATTATAAGAATAAGAAAATGTGATTAGACAATGAGGTGACTATTGAGGTCAAAGTCAAACAATATAATGGTCAACTACCTTGATCTTTTGGGATAACCACAATCCAACATCATTTAAAATCTTGTTCCCGGAGGCATCCTTTCCATCATTAATTCTTAAGCTCTCGGCAACAAGATCCTGGCCTGCACCTTCGGCTACAACTAGTACCATATGCCCGTTTTCTTTTATTCTTTTTTCTATATATTCAAAAAGACCCCCCGGTCCTTCAAGATAGAAAGGCGACTCGGGAATCAGACAGCAATCAACGTCACGACTAGCAAGAGTTGCATACATTGCAATAAATCCTGCAAAAAAATTTAAATGACAATAAATTTTACTATAAATTTGGAAAAATGGATAAAAAGGGTGTATAAACATACCACTATTTCGGCCCATTAACTTAACAAGCCCTATACAGTTCTCGTTACTCTCGGCCTCAACATGTGCTGCATTAATGGCACGTTGAGCCTCCTCAACCGCAGTATCAAAGCCGAATGATTTATCAATAACCTGTTAATTAATATCAAGGTAACAATTTTAATGAGAAATGTAAATCTTAATAAACAATCTTAAACCACATACCGGAATGTCATTATCAATTGTTTTTGGAATCCCGACAACCGCAACTTGAAGACCACGCCTTCTAACTTCCTGCATGAACACAAAATGTTTTATTTGTTTACAGTTCTTCATTATATAGTTTTGTTATAAAGATTTTTTTTTTTTTTGGTTTTGATTGATATAGATTGTAGAAACATCCAAACGATTTACAATGAAGTGGCAGGTAAGCGGGCAACAAGCTGCGCCGCAACCCCCTTTTGGATAGCAAACCCAATCCTACTAAAAACAAAGTTTCGATTCTTATGGGCCGATATGTTACTATGCACAACTTTCTGAACCCTATTCAAAAGGTCCACGGCATCCGGAGCTAAGAAACCAAAAGTGTCAAAGGCAAAGGGGATAAACACGTGTTGATTCTCCAAACAAGCTCTCTCGTGTTTAGCAACCTTCCCCGATGCCGCCTTCAATGCTGCCTGGCCTGCTACAAACCCATTGTCCCTCAATAATTATAAAGATTATAATTATTCAAAAAACACACCTCGTAGATAGCAGACGCCCCTTTTTGTGTTCCGTCTCCTCCTATTATATATACCTAATAATATTTATTTATAAAAATCCATAAATATTGCACACACGTCACGAAAAAAGAAGTATCAAATATATCTTACCTGATTGATGCCACGATCTTGAATACTATTTACTATTTTTTTATTATCATAGCCACCGCGTGATGTCCCGATTATGGTGCCACCTCGTTTATGAATACCGTTTACTGCTTTAGTTGTTAATGGGATTGTATTTCGCGAGTAGAAACCTCTGTATCCACCCTGCACACCCGATAAGTTAATTTTAGCATAAAAGAAACCAACCAGAATGATATTTTAAGTTTAGCTTACTTCCATCCCTTCGATCCTTGTAACACCATACATATCATGTAAACTACCAACTATTTCTCTAATCACCGTGTTGAGGCCGGGACATAGGCCCCCACATGTCACAATACAAGCGTGAACATCGTCTGACTTAAAGTACACCTAAAAAAATAATTAAAAGCATAATTAATATATAGATTAGAGATTACTTATAATTTTATATTTAGCTGATACATGTGAAATCTTTTTACCTTTTGACGGGGCCCTGCACGTCTAAAATGTGTGCCTCTAGGACTATCAACATGAACAACAATCTACATTAATGGATACATATTACTAGGATTGGAAATCACGCCTAAAAAAATTGTTAGGCTTTATAACGTTATCAACTATGGCAAAAAGCTAACCTGCTGAGCAACAGTGTCATCCATGTCGACGAAATACTGCCTGAGAAAACACAAGAACATGTTTTTAAGTACTTTGATTAAAAGTACCAATAACATTAAAAGTACTATGATTTAAATTAATTATTAACTTACTTAACAACCGCATATGCAGGATTATCTTGCAGTGGATTAGGATAAGTCTGCAAATTAAGAATCATACATCTTTAAGCACTACAGACTACTGAGGCTAATGTGCAGTGGAAAGCTACAAAATTAGGGCGATTTACGACACGTGACGCCACGTCAGCAAATGGGTGTTTTTTTTATTTTAGGGGTGTAGTGGTGTTGCAGCCCAAAATCCTCTCCCCACACCCACACCCACACCCACACCCACACCCACACCCACCCACCGACCAAAAAAAAAAAAAAAAAAGCTCCCCCCCCTCTTATGGCCCCACTTATCGAGAGGGGGGGTTGTTAATAATTTGTTTGTTATTATTATGATTTTATTATTTTTCCATAAGTAAGAAGTATAATTATGATCATCTATAAAGTATAAACTTAAGTAGAATCAGCCATCCAGAATAAATTAATAAAAACCATATAATAATATAAAATAATGACCAGCCTTTATCATATAGAGCATGATTAGATTATCAACAACAAATATCAAATAAAATAATAATTTTTTTTTTAATATTAAAAAAGACACAGTAAGAAACAAAACTTCCAGAGGGTACACCAATCACTCAAACAAACTAAATTTGTATTATTAGTTTGTCGATACAATTAATGAATTAAAATTCAACAAATCAATTAAACTAATTAAATTAAAGGGGTAGAAGAACATACTTGAAGATGAGGTATGTAATCAGTCAAATGAGGAACATCTTCAAGTATGTATCCATGATCTCCTGTCACAACCTTCGGGCCCATGATCGGATGGTTCACTTTAGCTTTTCTCCGATTACGTTTATTTGAAGCAGTGTTACTTACAGCATGCATTAATGGTTGAACATCAAACCTTTGAATTTAACAAAACAAGAAGAAGAACAGAATCTGTATATATAAATAAGGTTGTTTGAAGTGGGAAGTGATCTAGATGGTTACACCAAATTGGACTAAAGTAAGTTTGACTTTGAATAAACTGATTGTTACATGTGTGTTGTGTTCTGGATGCTAAGAAACATGTGGGGGAGGCTGAGGTGGTTTTTTGAACGGTTTATAGAAATTCTGGAATTGGAATTGGAATTGGAAATGGCAGTTGAGGGCTTTTAGTATGTGAGAATAACAGTTTTTGATGAGTTGCTAAAGCTCCTTAAGTTTAGGAGTTGTTTGTTTTTAGTCCTTTTAGTCTTGTTTTATTCTGAAGTGAAACTTATATATGCTTGTAAGGATTTAAAATATGTTCACCAGAAGTCAAGAAAACCAAACGATTGATACCATGCTAACCAATGGATGTTAGACGCAACAATGAACATGTGAGATAATCGAGTTAGAGGGATTTTGTTTGTACAAGATTTGAAAACTACATTTAAATTTGCTTAATGCATTTGGTTTATGAAAGTTAGGACTTTTATATGGCTTATATAATAAGGTTAAAGACTCTGAAGGAATGAGTGCGAATTTATTTTAGGGGTTTAACTTTACATTCACTATTGATTGCCTTCGCACGTTACCGTCATTTTGTTTCCGTGCCTCTGTAATGTTTTATATGTATTGACAGCTTACCGGTACTATATTTTTTCTGTTTGTTTTGTTTTATAGTTTATAGATTCTATGTGGAAAACTCTTAACTTTTTAATATACCTTTCGCGTTTAGATAGGGTTTTTAAGTTTGTTATCTTACTGGTAGTAGTCTCTCTATTATATTGGATATATGTATGATTTGTCCATATCTCATCATACTCAAACTCCGTAAATAGTTTTGCTATTATGAGATATAAGTATATGGGTTGAGTTATAATAAAAAGATTAGTTTTCCTAGAAATGATAGGAAATAATCTTGTCCATTCATTTGAGAATTGAATGGTTGAGATTAGATTAGAGAGATCATTAAGTGTAAAATAAGGGTAAGAGCATAATAGGGATAACACATTTGTTGACTTTCTCTCTCCACATGCAAGGCACATGTCAAATTCCCCCATCATTTTAAAACGTCCATAACTTTTTTATACTACATTTTTTTTCAAAACAATTTCACCATAAAAACGAGTGTTTTTTTTATCTTTTATATTAGTACCATATTGCTTTATAAAAATTAAAAAAAAATTCGTGGGTTTTTACAAAGTGTGTTTTACCATAATTATGTTTTACAAAATTGTGTTATACAATTTTGTTTTATTTTTTCATAGTGTTTTTTTGGATTGTGTTTTTTACATTATGTTATTTAATTGTGTTTTTGTCATTGTGTTTTTATTTTCATAGTGTTTTTTCCATTGTGTTTTTTTCATTGTGTTTTTCATAGTGTTTTATTTTCCGACGAAATTTCCGAAGACTTTTCCGGCAAGGTGGTGGCGGTGGGTGGCGGTGGGCGGTGGTGGTTGTAGGAAATAAGTGAAAATTTAAGTGTTTTTTTTTAATTAAATTAAGTGGATTTTCAATATTAAGATATTAGACAAAAATACCCTTCCTCCTAACCTTTTTAGGAAAATTATTGGTGCTGATCTTACACTGTTAATTTATTTATATAAACTTCTAAATATTAATCATCTTTCTCTCCCCTGCGAATCTCTCTACAATTCACAACCATTAGAAGTCCCCCATAACCTAGCACCACCATCGCCTGCCATTTTCTTTATACTCTTTCCAAATTTTCTTGAAGGATTCTTAGCCAACGACTCCAATTGTCTTTTACCTATGTTTCTCTTTCTCGACACTACTTCTAATTCTCATATCTCATGTTTGCTTATTACAGCCAGTTCAATCCATTGTATGCCCTGTATGTTGATATGTTATTTTTAATGTTAAGATTCTCATATCATATACAAGATCCAATCCATTAAATAAGATAGAGATATTTAAGCCAGATGCAACAATAATCGTTCGATTAGGCTTCAACTATACTATTCATTTAATTTCTAAGATTCAACGTATGCAATCAAGAAAATTCTTAACGCTTACTGGAACCCTAAAAATCACTAAGAAAATAAATAAAAGATAAAGAACAAGATTTAAAGGGTTTCCTATGTGACGACAAATCTTATGAATATCAAGTTAATTCCTCTTGTGTTGAGATGGAAAAATAGAAAATGAGAGAGGAGAGACTAAACATGGAAGAATCGTCGAACTATACACAAATGACGAGTGAGTTGATGTGGTTGTTGGACCATACACATATGGTGGTGGTGGTGGTGGTGGTGGTGGTGGGGGGGGGGGGGGGCGATTTGAGTTTTAATATTTTTTTTTATTGTTTTGAGTAAATTATGTAATAGTTAAATGGATAAAAAGTCCATTTTATGCATATTTAACAAACACTTTCTATGAACATTAGTGTTAGAACTCAAACATGCTTCAAAATTAATATCATGCAAGTGCGCAACTGATCAAAGTATAACTTTTAAACGTGGACTTGAAAACGTTATTGAAGAAACACGGATCCAGTGAGTCCACAGGGTATAATACGATAACTACAACCACGATATGAGTAACACTTCCCAAAGTCCAGTGACCGGAACCTGCAAAACAGACACCGTGAGTCTCGTTACAGGAAGGACAAGAGGGGGGTCTTCCTGTAACCACCCTCCGGCGTGAGAATCAGTAACGTTCGTAATGAAGAAAGTACTGAAGTACAAAGACTAAATGTAGTCAGAATATAGGTGAGTGAATGTCCATACCGCATACCATTTGACAAGGTATTTATAGCCGAAGGATGAAGGAAGGTGATTGGGGCAGCTGTCCTCTTCTAGAAGATCTCTAGTAACCGTCTAGACACGTGTCCTATTGTGATAGGTTGAGCTATACGTCTCATGTGCATGGGTATAACAATCTGGACACGTGTCACCAAATGATAGGACGGACCACACCCTGGCCATGTGCACGATTATAACAACCTGGCCAGGTGTCCTTTATTCATTGGTTAGTATGTCACGTATTCCCCAAGTAAGAGTCATGAACCTTTCTCTATAGAATACTTGAGTGGTGACAGCTGTCCTGCTGGCGTTGTCCTCCAATTGTTCAAGCGGACAGATGTCCTGTCTTGCGGACGACTTTTGAGGACGCCAGGATGCTTCCGCGTGTATTATGAGGACGTTCCTCCTCACTTTTGATATGCGGGTGACCCGAATGTCCCGCGGGTGATTTACAAGATGGTTCTCTATGACCCGCGGGTGTTACTTAAGGGTATTTGGGTCTATTTGGTATCCTACCTCTACAAGTCCCCCGGTCCAGTGTTTCTTCCGCGTGAAGTCTATGTGCGGGTGAAATTTCTAGACTTAATGTATGTTGAGGATTTTTGTTGTTCAGAGGTTAGGTAGAAAATATCTTCTGTTGTATGGATAATCATGGAAAATGACAAGTTGACCATTCGCAGGCGCGTGAACAGATGATGGAACGTTTTTTACGGCTGTCACTGTACCCGACTGTACAACTTTTTCTCTTTTTCGAATTTCCCGAGTGACGTGTCAGTCGCTGGTTGGGTGATATTCTTCTCTCTCTATATCCCATCGCATTAATTGCGATAAGTATAAATAAGGAGAAACTCCTTCTTTTTGAAGTTTTATCGCTCTTTTCCTCTTGATTATCTTCTTGCTTTCTCTCTGATAAATTACCGATCTTTCTCATCTCCTTAAATCTTTCTATAATGGCGAATATTCAAACTGAGGTTGATGAGATAGAAATTGCATGGGACTATTCAGAGTATGAAAAACTGCTGGAAACGTATGGTATTCCACCCGAGTGGGAACCAGAGTTTCCTTCCATTGGATCTATAGCCAGTTTCCCACCGCCTGGGAAAATGGCTTTGTATGCCAATTATTTTGTTCATGGGAATTTTCGCCTTCCTATAACAAAATTTTTAGAGAGGATTCTGACCGCTTATGGAATTCATTTATCTCAACTACACCCGCATGCTATGACGCGAATTCGTCATTATGAATTTGTATGTATAGCAGGTGATATGATTCCCACATAGATCGATTTCCAGCTTTTTTATCGTCTTACTAACCGTAACGGTTGGTATACATGTCAAGGGTTCTCTGATCGAAGCCTTGGGTATGAAGTTGAAAAGTTGTCCGTTGACTGGCGTAACAAGTTTTTTTGGATATCTGAGGATGTGGTGCCCCTTGCCATGGTTCGCCGTCCAGTGAATTCTGCTCTTCCGGACGTTGTCAAGGCCGCTCATGAGGGTCGTGAATGGTATCGTGTACTCACCATGGAGCCCTCGCCTATGCGTGCTTTACCGGAAGAAGCTTTGGTGTGGGCGGGCATGAGCCGGTTGTGGCCGACGGAGTTTATGGAACTCATTTTTGCAGATCTGCATGAACGTAAGTTTCTCTTGTGCTGTGTCTTCTCTTTTTTGAATATTCTGATGATTAAGTTTCTATCTTTTCAGGTCGAAGCTCCATGTTCAATGTTCTTTTTGGAGACAGGGGTTGTGTCCGCAAGAGTATCCGCGAGGCGGGGGACCCACCCATTCTTGACAAGACTAAATCTCAATTTCTTTTTTCGAAGAAAGTTCGGGCTGAACCTGTAATCTCAAATGCCACCTTTGAAACAGGTGCGTATATTCTAAACCCTCCTCCTCTTACTGCCTTTACTTCGGACGGGATAGTTGCCATCTTATCGTCAAGTGATGACGGTGGTAACGTTTCTATGTCTTTTGCCTCCGAAGAGGAAGAAGATTTCGATACTTCTGAACCTTCCTCTGTCTCACATTTATTGGCAGAATTGGAGCAAAGGAGAGTTTTCTTATCCTCCCAGACGGGTCGTACAATTGAGAAGGCTGCGGATACTGAGGCGGGACCGTCAAAGAAAAAACGGAAATACACCGTCCCAAGAAGCCACAGTATAGCCTTGCTGACCGTCTTGACACTGTTGAAGGTGCATGCGAGCCTTTAAATACTGTATTATTTTTATTAGTATTTTGCTAAGTATAAATCTTGTGTAGATCCATTGATCTTCAATGAGAATATATCGGAGAAGTTATCCACACCAACTCCTCATACTGAAAAACCATCATCCTCTTTTTCAAGAGGATGGGCGGAGGATAAACCATATACTCCGCCTGATGCTGCTATCGTGGAGGATAGTCCAACCTCCCCTTTGGTTGAGGTTACTGCAGACGAGAGGATGCCGACTCCTCCAACTGATGTTTCAACGGGAGGTCCGGACGCTCAGTCCGGCCGTGATACCCGTTTTGACTATTTGTTTCAAGGTGGGGGTGGTAGTGGTTGTTAGCAAGACAATCCTACTGCTGAGGAGGAGCATATTCAGACTGACGAGCTTCCACGTCAACCTCCTCCTCAACAGTCTTCTTCCACCCCGGCTCGCCTTAAACCCTCGGGTTCCCGTTATTACGGGGATACGGGCTTGGGGGACAAACACGAGCTGTTTGTTCCTCCCTGGGATATTACTAACGGTTCTCGGTTTTCCCAACCTAGAACCTGTATGGAGTTTGTAGAACACTGTGCGCCGCCTACTGAAATGGCCTATCAGCGTGACCTTTCCCGACATGACCTCCATACGAACGTAACCTACCATTTGGCTAATGCTCTGGCCGGGAGCGAAGAGGTTCTGAGCGAATGGCGTTCGTTGAGTGGGAAAGTGGGTGAAGCTCGCCGAGCCACTAAGGCTACGAGGAAAGAAGCTGAGGAACATCGCCTTGCTGCTCAAACTGCTAGATGGAAACAGGTTGACGCGGAAAATGCTCTTAGGAGTGAACAGGACCGTAATGCTGAGGCTGCTCGCCGATGGAAAGAAGCCTGTGAAAGGCAAAATGCAGTCGAGAAGTTGATCGGGTGAGGGCCCAAAAGGATAAGGACGAGTTAGTCCGTGTTCAGGAGGCCAATTCAGTGTTGGAAAATCAAGTGGCTCTTCAGGGTGCCCGAATCCACGATCTGGAGGAGGAACTGAAGTTGTAAAAGGAGCGAATTGAACTTAAAGACAGAAGTGCTGCTGAAATTCAAACTGCCTACGACTCTCTCCTTCAAGCTCATGAGGAGGCTATTGCGGAATCAAAAGAATTCTGAGCGCGGGCAAAGCGTGCGGAGCAGGACCGTCAGTGGTTCCTTACTCGGGGAGTTGATGCTGTAAGTTGAACTTTATTATTTTGTTGTTTCACACTTTTCTTTGATACTGGGAACTTATGTTTTTGTTTCAATATGTTGTCCGCCATATCAAAGGAAGTAAGGAGCTAAATGACAGTTTTGTCAATGTGATGGCTGCCTCCTCCTCGCTTGGGCGTGTTACGGGTTTCCATGAAAGAGTGAACTACGCCCGAGGTTGCCGTTCATTTAAAGATCATCCGCTCTATAGCGTGAACGTCAAACAAGATCGTGTTAATCGTGTTAAGGAGCATGACACCTTGGTCTTCCCTCTGCAAGATGTGCTTCCGGTGTTTGCTTCCGTGTTTGACGGTGTGCAACTTTTGAAGACCTATCTTGGGGAGGACTCTGAGGACGACTCCTCGGAAGACACGTCATTAAAGGCTCCGGAAGATCCATCAGCCTCGAACCCTTAGGATAGGCTTTGACGTTCTTTATCTTGTAATTTTTTCTTTTCCTTCTTGTAATTATTTTTCGGATAATTAATGAGGAAGGTCTCTTTTGGTGAAAATATCTTTAAGAAATGTTTTTGATATTTTATATTTCTTTGGAAGATTTTTCTGAGAACTTCGATTTTTGAAATGTTTAAAAGTTTTGGATAACTATGTTGACGTGGCGGAGAGAGAAACTTTTCGAGGACAATTGACAAGACATGTATGACGTCATTGACACTCTGTTAGCACTATCTTGAATTTCCCGCCTGACGTGTCAGTCATTTAGCGGTCCGCCATTTCTCTCTCTTCTGGCACTCCATCAGGCGCATTAACGGCGATGCGTATAAATAGACCACTTGTGGGTTCTATTCAACTTTCATTACTTTCAGATTTTTTCCAAACACTTGAAACGTTTCAACATTTTCTGAGATTTCTTCGTCTATCTGAAATTTTCATTTACCTTGCTATTATTTCGATGGCTAAAGAGAATAACGGTACCCCTACTATTACTGAAGTTAAGGTTTGCCTTAAAGAAGAAGAATTTAACGATGTTGTCAATGTATATGGACTGGCGCCGGAGTGGGAACCAGAACGTCCGGTTAGTGGTTCTATTGCCACTAGTCCGCCTGTAAAGAAGATGGCTATGTATATAGACCATTTTACAACTAGAAATTTCCGGATTCCGGTGACGCAGTTTGTCCGGTCGATCTTGACGACATATGGAATCCATCTCTCACAGATTCATCCCTTTGGGATGTTGAGAATTCGACATTTCGAATTTTGCTGTCAAACTCATAATTTTGATCCCTCTGTTGGCATGTTTGCCGTATTTTACAAAATGACCTTCCGTGACGGATGGTATAGTTTTGCATCTATTGATAAGAAGAAGACTGTTGGTACGGAGTTGATCCGCAGTCTTCATGGTTGGAAACCAAAATTTTTCTGGATCAGAGAGGATGTTATTCCGTTTTCAATGACGAAACGGAAGGCAGAATCTCCTATGCCCATGGTTACTGCTTCCGCTCATGAGAATCTTCCATGGTTCAAGACTCTAACTTCAACTCCTACTCCCATGCGTCCCATCCATGAGGGGGCGATGGTGAGCGCAAAGATGAGCCGTTTATGTCCGTTCCCTGAATTGTAACCGTATTACGAAATGACCAATAAGAGTAAGCTTCGCGTTACATCTGTTTCATTTTTGACTTGTTGTATTGCAAAAATGACCAATAAGATGAGCCATTGTTGTATTGCAAAAATGCCCCCTTTCTGACTTGTTTCATTTTTTGTAAAGGCGATGGTTCCGCCTTCAGCACGTTGTTGGGTCATGAAGGAGGAATGATGGTGCGTCGTCCCATCGATAAAAGGGACGCGTCCTTTCTTGAACGCACCCGTTCTAATTTTGTGTTTCCCACAGCTTTCCGCCCGGAACCCAAAGTTTCCGAGGCGATTTATGCCAAAGGTGAGACATATGTTAAAGATTGCATCCAGAAAGGTGAGGGCCTTTTGAAACCCAAACCTATAACTGCTATTAGTTCCAGCGGAGTGATTGTGCTCTTCTCGTATAGCGAGTAGTCATTACTTTGTGAAGAAGGTAGTTCAACTGATTCTAATAAAGCTATGGACTCGATTGCAGGTCTCACCCGTCAACGAGCCGCAACCGATCAGGCAACTGCGGAGAAGACCGATAATGTTGATGCTACTGCGGACGTTGAGAGTCCGGGGCCTGATGATATTACTGCGGATATTGGACTCCGGTCGTTGACGCGGGCGTTTCCAAAGCGGCAGGCAAGCGCAAGGTTAATCCGGAGAAGACTGTCCCCAAGAAGAAAAAGTCTAAAAAGACAAATCTTTCCGCCTTGGGAGACCGGTTGGAACGTCTTGATGCGGAATACCCGTCATTGGGTATGCAATGTTTTCCTTACTTTTATTATCCATATTGAATTGAAATGTTTCTAACTCATTGTTGATGCTTTTTCAGTGAACCTGGATAACCTTTCTGAAGGTATTTCCGGTTTAAAAGATTCTCCCGTTCGTCCACCACCACCGCCTCCTAATACTGCTGAGGATCCGGTTGTTGTAACGGATGACTCCCCATTAAAGAACAAGGAAGCTGTCATAACTGATAATGCCAAGAAGTCGCCTCCTAATACTGCTGAGGATCCGGTTGTTGTAACGGACGACTCCCCATTAAAGAACAAGGAAGCTTACGTTCATCATTTTAGGGATCAAGGAGGTGTGAGCATATTTCCTTATGCTTCCCCAACTTCTTCTCCTCCTGAGGGGGAGGATCCCACCCCGCACCAGCCTAACTGGTCCCTCCGTCGGGATTCGACATTCCGCGATGAATTTCTGGGGGAGCGTCTCCCGCATGGTGAAAAGGAGAGACGCCGCCTCAGTGTTCGCCAAGAATTGCTGAACTCCCACTCTTATTACTTGCCGAACTCTCTTTCCACGACCCAAGAGATAACCAGGGACTGGTTATCGATGAATGAGCAGTGGGACGAGTTGGCAGCTTCCGCCTCCGATGCTAAAGACGAAGCTCTTAAGGCTATGAATGAGGCTAGGGAGGCCAGACAGGCCCTGGAGGTAGAGAAAACTGCTCGGTCCGCTGCTGAAGAAACCAAGGCTGTTCTCCAGAAACAGTTGGAGGAACAAGCCAAGTTAGTGGAGGCCTTTCGAGCTGAATCGGCGGCCAAGGACAAGCGCTTGATTGATCTCAACGTCAAAAGTCGTGATCAAGCCTTGGAATGCGCCAAACATAAGATGGAGCTTGTCCGCACCAAGGCAGACCAAAAATGGCTGTTAGCAAGAGCCATTCCCAAGGTATGTACTTTCTACTTTTGTATAAATAATCTAAGTGTTTAAAATTATTTATACGTGATTAATTCAACAGGTCATTGCTGATGTTCGAGCAAGTGATGAGCTTGGGAATTGTGTTGCTATCCTCCTCAAATCTTCCAAACAAGCTGGTCGTCAGCTGGGTTTTCAAGAAGGCTACCAGTTCGGCTCAACCTCCAGGCTTCCTGAAGAATATGTCTTAGCTGGACAAGACACTGTTGCTATCCTTAAGCAAAAATCAAAGGATTTTGATTTATTGAAATTCTCTTTGACTGATCAGATATCCGAACTTGCTGATAAGGAAGACAATGTCCAGCAGCTAAAGACTCTTCTTGAGCTTAATGAGGAGGAAGAAGAAGAAGAGGATGATGCGGAACGTGAAGATGCCGCGCCATAAATAGATTTTCCTCTCTTTTTTTTACTAGGCTCCTCCATATTTTTGTAATCCATTTTTGTATGAATAAAGAAGGCTTGTTTATTGCACCCGTCACACTTTGTTTATATATGTATATATATATTTTTTTATATAATATAAGTGTTTTCAGAGAATCTTCTTTGTGTACAAATAAAGGATTATATAATGATACAAGTCTCAACGACTGGAAAGAAAATTTTCATAACTGAGGCAAAAGCCAAATTACAAGAAATGAAATTACAAAGTTTTTAACATCTAGTTAGGCACGCAGGACAAAAGACAAACCACTAAATGTAACATTTCTTCAGTTGGGCCCCATTCCAAGTTCTAGGGACCTCTGTCCCATCCAATTTTTCTAGTTTATAGGCACCTTTAGACAGAACTTTCTGGATTCTATAAGGTCCTTCCCATGTAGGGGCCAACTTGCCAGGAGGCTCTTGCCCTGAGGCTTCATTACTGCGGAAGACATAGTCTCCCGCGTCGAATTCACATCTTTGAACCCGCGAGTCATAATATTTTTGCAACTGTCGTTTGTAATTATGCTCGCGGATCGATGCCATTTCCCTCCTTTCCTCGAGGAGGTCAAGGTTCATCCGGAGTTCATGATCATTATCTTCAATCATAAGGACTCTGGCGGATGGGATACCGATCTCGGCGGGAATCATGGCTTCTGTGTCATATGTGAGACTGAAGGGGGTTTCGGAATTACTGGAATTCCTTTGAGTGCGGAAGGCCCATAGTACATGGGGAAATTCAACCACCCACCCTGTTCGTTTCGTTCCCAATCTCATTTTGATTCCCTCTTTGATCGACCGATTGGTTCTCTCAACTTGACCATTCTCTTGCGGGTGGGCTACAGAGGTGAAGATTTGAGAAATGTGTAACTCTTTTAACCACTCTTGCAGCCCACTGTCCGCGAATTGTGTCCCGTTGTCACTGACAAGCTCTAGAGGGAGGCCAAAACGACATATGATGAATTCCCACAAGAATTTTTTAACACTTGCTGCTGTTATAGAAGCAACTGGTTTGGCCTCCACCCATTTTGTAAAGTAGTCGATGGCTACTATCAGGAACTTGATACGTCCGGGAGCTTTAGGGAAAGGTCCCATTATGTCAACTGCCCATTTCTGGAACGGCCAAGCTGAAGTGACTGGGACTAACTCATTCTTTGGTCGAAGCGTGTTAGGAGCATGACGTTGACATGAATCACACTTTCTGATTTCATTCACAGCATCCATATGCATCCCCGGCCAGTAATATCCAGCGTTCTTTACCTTTGCTACGATCATCCGCGGACCCGCGTGAAGACCACAAATGCCTTCATGAACTTCTCTGATTAAGTAATTCGCATCCTCGGCATCTACACATCGGAGTAGTGGGACGAGGAAGGAACGTCGGTATAAAACACCGTCAAATATCTGGTAGTTCAAAGCTTTGTGTTTTATCTTCTGGGCCGCTGCTTTTCCTTCCGGAAGTGCTCCGGATGACAAGTATGCGGTGATGGGTGTCATCCAGGATTCTACTCCCGTTTGGATCACTAAAACTTGATGTTGCGGAACAGACGGGCGATCTAATACCTCGATGCGGATGTCTTTGGCGAAATGTTCAAAGTTTGTTGAAGCCAATTTACTGAGGGCATCCGCTGATTTATTTTCACTTCTCTTTATATGAATGACTTTGCAAGAAGAGAACCGGATCATCAAATCTTTCGCCTATGGCACATATGAAGCCATGACATCGTTTTTTGCTTCGTATGTGCCATTGATCTGTCCCGCAATCAGCATGGAGTCTACTCTGGCTTCCAAATGTTTAACTCCAAGCTTTTTGGCTATCCGCAAGCCTGCCAAGAAAGCTTCATATTCTGCCTCGTTGTTGGTACTTTTTAAGTCCAATTTTATGGCATATGTAAACTCATGGCCCTTGGGATTAACAAGTCTGAGACCAGCGCCACATCCTTCACTGCTTGAAGCTCCATCCGTGAATAAGGACCAAATCTGTCCCAATTCCGGAGGTGCTTGGGGTTGTTGCTCGATCAAACATTCTTTCTCTTTGTGATGTGGAACTTCTGTCACGAAGTCCGCCAACACTGCCCTTTGATTGCTGGCCTGGGTTTGTATTCTATTGCATGCTCATATAGCTCGATGGCCCATTTTGCCAGTCGCCCAGACAATTCCGGCTTACTTAGGACGTTTATGAGCTTGTACCCGGTTAAGACATTGATGGGGTGCCATTGAAAATATCTGCGGAGGCGTCTGGCAGCATAGACTAGTGCTAGGACAAGTTTCTCGAGCATGGAGTATCTTGTTTCGGGGTCCGAAAGTGTTCTGCTAACATAGTATATCGGTATTTGAACGTTCTTTCGATCTGTCAAGAGGACGGCCCCGATGGCAATGTCTGACGCTGATAGGTATAACGTTAAAGGTTCCCCCGCACAGGGTGCTGTTAACGTGGACAGCTCCATCAAACATTTTTTAACCTCCAAAAAAGCTTGTTATGCTTCCGTAGTCCAATTGAAATGTGCTTTCTTAAGGCAATTTCTTAGTCTTGAGATAAATGGATGAGATTTGGCTGCATGATTTGCCAAGAAACGATTCAGAGCAACCAGTCGGCCATTGAGTGTCTGGACTTCCTTGAGAGAAGATGGGGAAGGCATGCAGGCTATAGCTTGAACTTTTTCGGGATTAGCTTTGAAGCCCGCATCCGTAACGATCACTCCCAGAAACTTTCCCTCTTCCATTCCGAATGAACACTTAGCCGGATTCAACTTCATGTTGATATTCTTCAAAGTATCGAATGTTTCTTCGATATCTCTCAACATTTGATCTTACTCAACACTTTTGATTATGAAGTCATCCATATATACCTCTAGATTTCGACCAATTTGACTTTTGAATGCTATGTCCATCAATCGTTGATATGTGGCTCCCGCATTTTTCAGTCCGAAAGGCATCATTTTGTAACAAAAGGTGCCTTGATCGGTGCGAAATGCTGTTTTTTCCTCATCGCCCGCTGCCATGCGGATCTGATGGTAGCCTTTGTAGGCATCCAGGAAACACTTAAATTTGAATGGTGCCACAGCATCAACCTTGAGGTCTATCTCGGGTAAAGGATAACAATCCTTGGGACATGCTTTATTTAAGTCCTTGAAATCGATACACATCCGCCATGCTCCATTACTTTTGGGGACAATAACCGGGTTGGCGACCCAAGTTTGGTAACAGATTGGACTAATGATCCCTGCCTGTAAGAGATCCTGGACTTGTTCGTTCATTGCTTTTGTTTGCTCCGGACCCATCTTACGTTGTTTTTGAACAATCGGTGTAAAAAACGGGTTTACCCTTAGTTTGTGTTCCGCAATGTTCCGCGGGACACCCGTCATGTCCGCAGGCTGCCATGCGAAAACATTGAGATTCTTGGATAACAACTGTTTCAAGAAAGTCCGCACTATCTCGGAGATAGCAGGTCCAATTGTTACAGTTTGATCAGGGAACTCTTTGTTCAAGGCCCATTTCTCTGGTTCAGTTCTCAAAGTTTGTTTTGGAATCTTGTTAGGATTTGAACTCTCGGTTGCAAAGCAGTGTCGATTGACATGGATTATTGCGATACCGGTACAAGTCGGAACTCTTACTGCACCATGCGTTGTGGACGGGTGAGCGTTGAAGTCACCAATTGCTTCTCGTCCTAGAATAATATCATGTTTCGATGTTGCTGGCAAAACCAGGAATTCGACTTCTTCGGTTCTCGAGTGAACTCCGTCACTTAAGGTAACTGGAAATGAGATTACCCCTCGCGGATGCATTATTTCCCCTCCGAACCCAGATACTGGAGAGTGGATGGGTTTCAACCTTTCTTTGTCTTCCTCGTCGAGCTGGTCAAAACATTGTTCATACATGATATCCGACGTACTGCCAGTGTCGAAGAAGACGTAATGAGAACGATAATGCTCGAAGAGAGCAGTGATGATCAGGGGATTCTTATTATTCAGGCCCCCTTTGATTCGCGGGAAGATTACTGGTTCATTCTTCCATTCTTCATCATCGGACTCTTTTATCTTTTTCTCTGTGTGGTACCCGCCTTGTATCATATGGACATTCAAATCTTTGATTTGCTTCTTACTTGGACCTTGGATGTCCCGAACAGGTGCTTTTCCATTGTCCGGTTTTCCATTTTTACCAAGTGTTTGAGCTTTCCCGATTTCACAGCCGTTTTGATTTCATTTTTCAATGTTCTACATTCATTCGTATTATGACCAATGTCATCATGATACGAACAGTGCTTGGTAGTGTCCAAGAATTATCTTCTTGTTAGTGGTTGTGGCTTTCTAAATTTTATATTCTCCGTAGTGAGAATTTCAGCGGGAGTCTTTGAAAGAGGAGTCCAATTTTTGGGACCTCGGTTTGCGGGCCCTGTTTTGTTCTTGTTGCCTATGAGGGATCTTGCATCAAAAGGTTTTGACACTTCCGCGCTTGGCTGAAGCCTTGACCAGATAGGGCCTTTCGCCTGTCTATTAGGTCTTGGATTATAAAATTCAACTTTAAATTTTTGCTTCGGGTTACCATTCCTCATCATTTTCTCAGTGTTAGCATACACCTTTGCCGCAGTCATAAGGTCGTCCCACTCTTTTGGCATTCCATCCCTACCAGTAAGTGTGCGGACTAAATCATCACATTTAACGTTTTTGCGGAAGGCACCGAAGCATGTCTTTGCTTATCCCACAAATGTTCAAACTTTCGTCATTGAACCTGGTGATAAAATCTTCTATGGACTCGTTATCCCGGCAGACAACATCCAAGATTTTTGATTGGTCTCGTGTATGTTTTTTCTGTTGGCTAAAGTGTTGGGAAAATTTTTTCACCAGATCGTCCCAACTAGAAATTTCACCATTAGGTAACTTTTCAAACCATTCTTTTGTTGCCCCTGTTAGTGTCAATGCGAACATGTGACACCAATAAGGTAGCATCCAACCACTAACACCACCTACCGCAATAAAGTTATGGAGATGATCGCTTGGATCAGTCATACCATTATACTTACCCACCGATGTAGGTATCTTAGCGTTAACGGGAAAGGGTGCTGTGGCAATACTTGCTATGAACTTTGATTTTTCAGCGAAGGCCGCGGGGCGGTATGGTTTAGTAAAGTCTCGTTCCGCATTGCTATGATATTCGGTATGGCGGACTATGTCATGCGGACGGCTGCTTTTTTCCTGAGAACTCATCCTACTGTCTCCGGTATACATACTGTAATCTCCCGGGTGATAGGATGAATCGTAACCATCTAACTCGTCTAAATAAGATGGCATCCGCATATTTATGCGAGGACGAGGACGTAGCCTCGGAAGTTCGCCAAACTCTAGTTCTATCTGTTGACTGTAACGGGTTTGACTTCCGCGCACGGTTGGTGGAGGAGAAGGAGAACCCCTAGGGAATTCCTCGTAATCCAAAGTGTGGGCGTGAAGTTGCTCGTTACGCTTTCTATGCTCGTATTCAGCCACCAAACTTTGTTGTTGCACGTGGAGCCACTCTTCAGGAGTCAAGGCTCCTCTGGATCTGGAATTACGTCTATGAGATCTCACCACGTCAGAGTCACCTGAATCATTTTCTAGATCCAACACTGACCGCTTTCGGCGAGTTTCTTCCGTAATCCGTCTGAGATTACCCAAATTAGAACATTCCGGTGCCGAGGCCCGTCCCACATCTGGGGGGGTCGTATCGGTTGGTGCTATGACGTTCTCTAGGGTAAAACCCCCAGGTGTTACGTCAATGTTTCGTGACCCTGGAGTTGTGACTCGCTCAAGAGTACGACCACTTGGAGTCGTGATGCGTGCAAAAACACTAAGACCCGGAGGTGCTTCTGTGTTAGTTACACATGACTCAGTTACAGGAGTTCCCGTCGGCCCTTCAGGAAGTTTACTCATATCAAACGAACCAAAAAACCAACGAAAACTATGGTTGTTCTAACACAAATCACGGATTGCGCCAATGAAGAAACACGGATCCACTCCCCGGGTATGGGTCCTGGATCCAATGAGTCCACAGGGTATAATATGATAATTACAACCACGATATGAGTAACACTTCCCAAAGTCCAGTGACCGTAACCTGCAAAACAGACACCGTGAGTCTCGTTACAGGAAGGACAAGAGGGGGGGTCTTCCCTTGACCACCCTCCGGCGTGAGAATCAGTAGCGTTCGTAATGAAGAAAGTACTGAAGTACAAAGACTAAGTGTAGTCAGAATATAGGTGAGTGAATGTCCATACCGCATACCATTTGACAAGATATTTATAGCCGAAGGATGAAGGAAGGTGATTGGGGCAACTGTCCTCTTCTAGAAGATCTCTAGTAACCGTCTGGACACGTGTCCTCTTGTGATAGGTTGAGCTATACGTCTCATGTGCATGGGTATAACAATCTGGACACGTATCACCAAATGATAGGACGGACCACACCCTGGCCATGTGCACGGTTATAACAACCTGGCCAGGTGTCCTTTATTCATTGGTTAGTATGTCACGTATTCCCCAAGAGTCATGAACCTTTCTCTATAGAATACTTGAGTGGTGACAGCTGTCCCGCTGGCGTTGTCCTCCAATTGTTCAAGCGGACAGATGTCCTGTCTTGCGGACGACTTTTGAGGACTCCAGGATGCTTCCGCGTGTATTATGAGGAAGTTCCTCCTCACTTTTGATATGCGGGTGACCCGAATGTCCCGCGAGTGATTTACAAGATGGTTCTCTATGACCCGCGGGTGGTACTTAAGGGTATTTTGGTCTTTTTGATATCCTACCTCTACAGTTATTATGATCAGATTATATGGACTATTTATGCAATTAACTCATAAAAAAACTGTTAAATAAAATATCCTTTTACCAATCTAACAATAAATAATAACTTGAAGGTCAATAACGTATCTTTTGGGTGCAATAATAACTATTTTGTGATGCAGAATTTTTGGAATCTTCTGGTTATCAGGCAGTATATTCCACTTTCTCCAATTCTTTCCCTTTATATTCATGTCAATTCCCATTACTTCTACCATATATGATAAGATAGAATAGAAACACGAACAAAATAAAAGTCACAAATGAATATGACAATAAAATAGTTGTCACCATCAGATATATTGTTTGGTTGGTTTATCTTTATGTGATGAAACAATTGGCCTTGGTAAATGGGAACTCATAAACCATCCATTGTAATATCGAAGTCTTTTTTTTGGAATAGTGATTTTTTTTTAAATCATGGTTGTCTGTGGGCACAACCATAGGTGTGTATGTTATTCTTATATCTAAGTGATCTCACAAGATCCTCACATAGAGGTTGTTCAACACTTGATGTAGAATTGAATCTACTTTAGAAAGTATATGAGGTATATATTTTGTCATTTAGATGCACCAGCCACCAACTTGATAAAATATCGGGTATAAAGTTTTGCAATGAATTAATGATACGTGGTAGCTAAGAAGTTAAATATGTATGAAAGTATATGAGGTGTTTATTTAGTCACAATGGCATTTTAGAATGGTTTGATGAATTGCTGATTATAATTGTGTGTCGAAGTATTTACACCGTTTCAATGAAACGATGTAGAGGTTAATTGGATTATGGGTTTTGATGCACATGCCATGCATCAGCTAATTACAACGGTGCTTTAAACTTCTCAGGTTTATATTGTCATATATAGGGGTGCAAACGAGCCGAGCCGAGCCCGAGCTCGACTACGCTTGAGCTCGGCTCGTTTAACTTACACAGAGCTCGAGCTTGGCTCGTTTCGAGCTCTATTTTCAAAGCTCGAGCTCGGCTCGTAAATGGATTTTGAAGCTCGAGCTCGGCTCGGGCTCGGCTCGTTTACTATTTATCAAATATTTTTTAATATATTTTTTCCTATTATAGTTTTATGTTTAAAAGAATATATATTATTTAGTTATTTTCATTTAATTTTTCATAACATTATATTTATTAATTAATAATTATTAAATACATATTTAAAAAAATATATAAATGGCAGGCTCGTTTAGGCTCGCGAGCCGGCTTGAGCTCGATAAGTAAAGCTCGGGCTCGGGCTCGTTTATTAAACGAGCTTATTTTTAGCCTTGAGCTCGGGCTCGATAAAGCTCGGCTCGAACGAGCTTTTTAACGAACCGATTTCGAGTAGCTCGCGAGTAGCTCGGCTCATTTGCACCCCTATTCATATATATTGTTTTTTTACACGTATGTTTGCAGTGAGCAGCAAAACCTCTAAGGTTTGACACACTAATGTAATAAGTTTTACGTAATGATATATTATGATATGCTTAACTCATTATAATAGCTTGCATAAAAGCATTTATGAAATTTATATTTGTTTTTATGTTTTATGATTTTTGTTGTTCTTGACTATATAATTTGAGATTCACATAAAACATGTACAAGACCATATACTTTTATCTTTCTTATTTAGGAAAAGAAATTATATATACTTATAAGATGATCTATTAGGTTCAAGTCTTATATGTAACAATAAAAATAGAGGGTTTCAGGTTGGGCAAAGGGTTTTCTCACCGATGGTGGGTTTCCTTCTGAAAGTGAAATGAAGATGATCAGGTTGGTCAGTGTCGGACAATGATTCAAATGACCGATAAAAATAATATATAAATAAAATAAAAAATAAAATTGATGGGTCATCCCTCTTTTTATAAGCCTTTGTTCCAATGTCGCCAGAGCACACGGGCAACTTGAGGTCACAACTCACAAGCGCGGACCACCTAGAAGCTCTACAAGTATTGTATTCTTATTTACATAATCTACCATCAATGTTTAAATATATTACACAAACATAACGAATTTTCTCGAAATTACAAAAATCCCCAATTTTTACCAAACGTATAAATACAAGACTGATCACTCATAGCAAAGTAGCCGCGTTAGAATACTATTGTAATTACAATTTTGATAAGATGATAGAGGCATTAGTATTTGTTTTGTTGTTGATCTATCTTTAAAATACGACCACGTGAGTTGAGGATGAATGAATTGCATAAATGTATATTTGTAGTGAACTAGTGAACCCACGTGATGCAAAGAAACACGGGAATTAGGTCGGAATCATTAGACTAATAAAATAAACCTAAATAATTTGAGAAAAAAATGTAAAAATAACAAAATGAAATTGAAAAAAAGGGGATGGGTTGCGAACCGTGTAGAAATCAGTAACGTAAAGTGTTTAAAGAAAAAAATTATTAGAATTCACGTGCCATATGATAACTCTATTAAAGTTCGTAAATAAAAATAAATTTAAAATAAAAATTGGGTCTGCGTGACCATTAACCATTGATAGGGATGGCAATGAGTCGGGTTTGGGTCGGGTTTAGGAATTTCCAAACCCATACCCGGTTATTAAAGTCCATCCCAAACTCGTGGGTTTTAATCGGGTAATTATCCGTCGGGGTTCGGCTTTTCCCATCGGGTTTTAGGATTCCTATCGGGTTTTGATAAAATACCAGTCGGGTTTGACAAAATATAATTAATCGATTACAAAGATGGTTATCGTAAAGATAAAATATCTAAAATAATTAACATAAACAAGTTTCAACAAATAATGTATTTGGAATATAGTATATATATATATAATGTAATAAGTTATATCGGGTACATCCGATATATAATAGAGTAAATGAGTTTATGCTATCGGGTAATCGGGTATATTAGAAATCCCAAACCCGCGAAATTTTTAAAACTAATATTCTCAAACCCGTCTCAAACCCGTCCTAAACCCTAATGGGTCAGGTATTACTCGTCGCATTTATGTCGGGTTTCGGGTTTTCCCATTAGATTTCATTGCCATCCCTGACCATTGATGATTTACTATTGTAAATGTAGTTTTGAAATAAATATATATAGGTATAATGTGAAGCTAACTTCTATTGTTGTCCCAATTCATTATGGGCTAAATCTTGGTGTCAAGTTGAACCGTATAGAATGTTTTGAATTGATTGTGGACTAAACCTTGGTCTTAGGTTAAACCTTTAGAACATTCTTGAAATTGATTGTAGACTAAACCTTGGTGTCAAGTTAAACCTTATAGAATGTTTTTGACATTGATTGTGGACTAAAGCTTATGTCAGGTTAAATTGTATAGATTGTTCTCAAATTAATTGTGGACTAAACTTGGTCCCAAATTGAACCGTATAGAACGTTCTTGAAATTGACTGGACCTGAAGTTGTGCACAAAACTCATTAGAAGATAAGACGAGATCGAAATCCTTATCATCAAATATATATAGAAAGTGTGAGAGAGAGAAGGGTTTAAATCCTTATCCTAAAAAATGAGAGTGATGGATTGATGGGCCAAACTCATACCCAAAACAAGGCTCTAGAGTTATACATGTGTTTTGCAGCAAATTCCAATTTACTTCATTATTAGAAAGCGAACAAAAAAAATTTTTAAAAAAAAGGAAAAAGTAAAGCATGGTTGCTAAAAATATTAATATTACAAATGAAATCATAACTTCATCAATAAAAGCACTTTTGACAAAGGGGATTTTCATGCATAGTTTGGTATTTATCTGTCACATGTTCTAGATAAAATTTAAGAAATACATTTCTTTTGAGAATAACTAATTATTCAACCTACTTATAAAAGGCATGATTATGACTCTTTTATATGGATAACTATACATATATAATAAAATAATATTTCCAAGTTAATTATTTATTTATAAAAAAATTGTTAATTATTTATATATAAAAAAATTGTAAGTCAAGTGATCATTGATAACTAAAATATATGTTGATATGCTTAGATGAAACTTTGCATCACACTTTGTAATTTAATATAAAAGATACGACACATAGTTTTATTACAATTGCATAATTTATTAAGGGTGACGTTCATCATCCGCGTGTTTGGCCAACAATCTAATTTATGCAATTATGCACACTTTTAGTATATCCACACTATGGGGTGAACTTTAAATTGTGTATTTCTATTTCTATTCTTTTTTCTTACTAGCGAAATCTCATGTAAGCCATCTAGTAACTTGTGAGATAAATAAACACTCATAATACCATCTCGCAGGACCTATGAAACCATATAAATCACCAACCATAGGCGTATAAGTGATCCCGATAAATTACAACTTATGATATTTAAAATTTGGGGCATCTTTTGAATGATCCCACCTCTTACCGCTCGACCATAGCATAGGTTAGGGTTTCAATTCTTGATATCGGTCACGATAGCATTTGTACTTAATAGTATCCAAGAGTCGGGTCATAAAACCCCTCTAATCTAATATATTGCACAATTTTAACTTTGACTCCTTATCATTAGGTCTTTCGAATGTTTAACATTTCCATTTATTTTTATCACGTGTACTTTATGCATATTATATAGGAGTTGTATATCTCTGTTTTTAGAGTAAACTGTCATTTTCATCTATATGGTTTGGATGAAAGTGACCAAACCATAAAAACCAAAATGAAAGTTTACTGTGGTGTTATATGCATTTCTTGATGTAAAATGGAGACATAAATAATTAAAAGAAAAAAAAAAGTTTAGAAAATGTTGAAATTTTGTTAGTGAATGTAAAGTTACATTAAACCTTTTTTATAAGGAAATTATAATTATGGTTGTATTGTCAAATCTTGTGAATTCAAAACTGGTAGTAGACTTGAATTTGAATTTCTAAATAAACACATGAATTATAAAATTTTATGAACTATTGAATTTTACAATCTAAAGGAAATAAGTCAAATTCACTAGAATGGGAGAAAATCTGTCTTAATTAGATTAGGGTCTTCATCGGAGGGAATGTAGATTAGCGAATCAAGAAAACCGCCTATGTAAGCAACTTTGAGACGATTCACGCATATTGGGCATTAATTGGAACGAATCCTGAATAGCTTGAAATAAATAAAAGCACCAGTCGTGCTTTCTACTCAAGGCATGTCGTTCTTCTAAAAGCATGTGCTTCAAAACTACACAAAGGACATGACGTGGTTTGTGTTGTATAATATCCATGTCCACCAAGACAAAGGTACACATGCCATATATCCTACCCAAAACATGAATCGTGTGTGATTTCGAAGATCTAAGGCCGTATTGATTTCTCTCATTACACGAGAGTGTGCATTGTCAAGTATGATACATGCTTCATGTCAAAACCGTGCATGAGTTGCAACTTGCAACTATAAATATTTAAATATAGTGTGATGAATAGGGGTTTGGTTTATGCTTTTCACTTTTCATCACACTTACAAGTGAGTGAGGGAGGGAGGGAGTAAGCTTGAAGGCACGAACATCAACATGTATGCATGTTTATAATCTAAATAAGCTTAATTATGTTTATAATCTAAATAAGCTTAATTTTTATCTAGACGTGAATTTTATATTTATAAAGTTGTTTGATGATTTTACACTAATATAGTATTAAAATACGTTAGGTGTACTATAGGTCCTATTAGAGGTATACAAAACCCCTTTTTTTCAAACCGAACCGGTTTCAAAGCCTGGTCAAAACCGGTTTGACCCAAACCGGCTCGGTTTAAGAGCAAGAGAGGTCGACATGGTCCAGCTCGGTTTGCTTCAGTTTAGAACCGGTTTAAAACTTGTTTTAACCAGTTTTTTTCTCAAACCAGTCCGGTTTTAAAACTGGTTTGATAGATCATAAGGGAAACCGGTCCCAGAACAAGCGGTTTGGGTGAAACCGGTTTTATTGTCAAACCAGTTCGGTTTGCACAGAACCGGTCCCAAACCGGTTTTTTTAACACCTCTAGGTCAAATACATTAAACAAGTAGGTCAGGCCTGCCTAAAGTTTTGGCCCATCTCGCACCCAATTAACAAAGCAGACGTATATGGACTTCGATCCAAACTACATCGTTGTGTTCTTAAATCTTGGACACCAAAAACTTGGTGTAGAGGAACCGAAAGATATGCCTAAAAACATGAAAACAATGCATAATATGATATACCTAAAACATATGTTTAAAATATGTCGAATAATAAAAATTTTATACATGCAATAATAGAAAAAAGACGAGGAAATTGTAAAATGTTTACGTTATGTTCTAACAATTATGCTTGCGTAACTAACTCATGGCTCGCAACTCAAATTTAATTAGCTCATTGAAAAGTTAGTTCGAGTTGCTTTGGTTCATGCAAGTTTTCACTTGAGATGAAGCACGCTGGAAAATTTTGTATGTTATTGTGTATCAGTCAACACGATTTAAATGTTATGAGCTTGAGAAGTTTAGTTTGCCTCATATTATTAAACATGCTAGTGAACAAATTAGACATATTTGGACATTAAACATGATTTTGGTTCGTGTGGCTAGTAAGACAATCAAAATTGTATGATGTAAAAGAAAATGAAAAATGATGATATATTAATGCCTTTAGGCCAGTGAACTCCATAATTATACATGTTCAGTTTCCAAATTTGAAATTTGAGGTTCGGTTTAACCGAAAACCTATCGAAAAGACGTATATTGATGCCTTTATGTTTACGATACTATTGTCGGACCTACCATACCTATCTTTCACTTACTACTTCTGACACTTCTCTTTTGATACATAATAATCTTTTACAAGTCAGAAAATGAGTAGTTATATCCAATATAACATAATTTTCAGTCTCAGAAAAACTTCATTACTAATCTACGTTTTCAGTCTCAAAAAATACATATCATTAACTTTTCACTTATATAATAACATCGGTTTGTTTGTAGGATACTTCAATCCGAGTACTTGACCCAGCCTGTTTCAACCCGAACTCATTATCCAACACGTCTAACACGTCCATCTTGCAATACACAAAAGCACTTGTTCATATTACATAAGTTTAAAAACTAAAAACACCTGAAAACAAATATATACATAAACATGATGCTGAGACGGCATCCACATGATCTTTTCTTCGAAGATAGCTCACATTTTGCTGAGCTATTTCCATGATTCTTCACAAACCGGTTACTAAAACCTAACAACCAGGCGTCTCTGTCAGCTTCAAACTAACAGGACCCGAGGCACTTGAAACTTTCAAAGACGCAAAGAGACACGACAGTTTTGCAATCACTGGACTCGTTCTTGAAACCCTTGGAACCAATGCTAATTCTTTCCCGTGTGATGGGCTATTGTACCCTTCCAAATCAGCTTTCGTTATCAGCACCGCATCCCCTGAAGAAGCTGACGTGGCAGTTGACACTGATCGCCACTGTTTGTATTCTTGAACCGCCTACATAACATATATACATTTTAAAGTTAAAACACACATATTATAAATCTTATAATATCATTAACACCCAAATGGGAGACTAACTTTCCATTGAGACGGTGCCAATAGCACTCTCGGTCGCCTAGACCGCACATATTCCAATGCAGAAGCCGGGGTCATATGTTTGTATTCAACCTGCAAAAAGTTTAAGACTATTTATTCCAACTCAATACTTCATTTGACACTAATTAATTTAATACATATCATTAAAGCGTACCAAATAACAAAGCACAATCGTTGTACTCCTTCCTCTCCCGGCCTTGCAGTGCACGTACGTAGTCCTACCACGAGTCGCATTCTCTGCAACCAAACACAATAAATATAAAATGTCAAGAACCATAAACAGAGTTGTAAAGATAACAAGTAAACATTAAATAATAAACTTTTACTCACTGTGAATGAAATTTACAGCCCGATCGATGTCCACAAAAGAAGGGGCGAAAAGATAATCCCGCGTGGGAATAACAAGATGGTCTATATCATGAGCGCAATACAACGAAGTGGGGACCAAAGTTTCATACGGCTCGTTGAGAGTGATGACACCGCCAACGTTAATTTGTTTCAACCGAGGGACGTCTTTCGGGAACGGAACAGCACCCAACAGAAGAAACTGTTTAAAATAAATCAAAAAATATTAATATCGATTTAAATAGATCATAATTTTATAATTTAGCAAAAGTTAATGATATCACAAGCAATGAAAAGTCAATACTATTAGCACATGTTATTGAATCTTGAAATACAAACAAAGCAGCAACACAAATTTCTAATTAACAAGTTAAGATAGTCAAACACTCTACCAATAGAATCTGTAATTAACAAGTTTTTGAAGAAGCAATAATTAACATAATAATAATAATAATAATATACCTGATCAATTTGATCCCACCATCTGAACTCTGATTGGATTTTATTACGGAAAACGTTATACAAAAGGGTCGGGTAAAAGAGGATCCGAGCACCGGCTCCGACTAAGGCTCGTTTGGCATCAACGGCGATGATCTGGCGTCGGAAATCATAATCGGTGGTGGTGGAGTCATCTAGATCGTCGATCTTCATGTGACCGATCGTAACCAAACTTCAAATAAAAGCAAAACCCTAATTCCGAGAGAGCGAGTGAATATGTGTAGATAGTGAGACGTAATTGTTATGATTCAAGATGTGAATAATAATAAAATCATGATGAGTAGTATAAGTTGAGACTGATGGAATAGCCAACAGAGAATGATCTGAGTGAGCTATTATAAGGATTGATTCGAAGACAGGTGTATTGGAATCGGAAGGAAGAATCGATTAGAGTTATCTTTTGGAGAGAAAGGGGGAAAATAATAATAATAATAATAATAATAATAATAATATGATCGGACGGATGGATGGTATGAATATGGAAGAGAGTGGAAGGTCCGTATATATGTATGTATGTATGTATATGGGGTAATTACTTTGTGAATTTATTTATTATATGGATTTTGAGTTTTTATTATGGAAATTATTTTGCTCAAATCTTTATCATAATGTATACTCCCGATATAATCTATTTTATTTTTCACCTTTTATTTTACCTAACACGACCAATCCAATCCGCTTTGATAAAACGGTAATTCTGTATATTTATCAACTAATATATTTATCTTGGTCCAATTTCTTTTTTTGCTTTTTTAACCGCAACTTTAATATGACTATCGAGCATCTAGTCAATCACATTTCATTTGGTGAAATTTGGAAGTGAGTTCCACATATTATAAAGGGTGGTTGTGAATGTAAATGAAAAAAATATATATCATTTTTTATCTATATCTAGAAACCTTGGCGGTCGAATTTTATATCGTCAAGGAAAAACACCCTTATCTTCTATCAGAAAAATTCTCATACTATATATAAAGCATACTATATATAAAGCAAATAACAAGAATCTTTAAATCTTTTAAAAGGTACAAAACTATTTACTTTAAATATAATACACAATGCATAAAATTATTAGTTATTAGGGGCAATTTTGTCTTTAATCTCTAATAACTCTTACTAAATAAGTACAACCTTAAACCTTGGTCATTCAACTTCACTAACATTTTGTAAATCTAAG
This sequence comes from Bidens hawaiensis, assembly GCF_021521415.1. NCBI lineage: Eukaryota > Viridiplantae > Streptophyta > Magnoliopsida > Asterales > Asteraceae > Bidens > Bidens hawaiensis. The sequence continues at coordinate 1,391,950 of NW_027491362.1, read as the reverse complement.
GAATAGTTTAACATAGACCTCATAATTGAAAATCAACTACCCTCATGACTTTTAACGGTCATAACTTTTTCACATGTTAAAATTTTTATAAAAAAAGTTACGCCATAAAAACAAGTGTTTTATTCTATTTAATTTAGTATGAGATTGCTATACTTTTTAAGTGTTAAAATTTAACATGTTACATGATTACCAGTTACAGCCAATAACATATCGAGTTGGCGGACCACGGGTCAAGGGTAAAACTGGATTAAGGTCGGAACAAGTTGATACAAAAAGGGGTTAATTTGGTTCGGGTCGGGTGGGTCAGGTTCGAGTCAAAAGGGTAATATCAAAACATCGGGTTAAAACGGTGTCGAGCCGGAATGGGATTTGGTCTAAAATAGGTTGGTTTAAATATGTTTAATTTGAAATTACTGTACTGAAGAAACACGAAATCCCCCTTTAGTCTAATTACTTAGTCTAAGGGTGATGATTAAGTATTTCCCACGATGGGGTTGAATATATACTTGGCACAAATGAGTAATACACCTACAAAACAGAACATCGTGAGCTCGTTACGAGGGAAATGAGGGATCCTCTCCTAACCACCCTCCGGCTTGAAAATCGGTATTGATATATGTATAATACTTTTTAGAGAGTAATAGTGAGTGAAAGTCCCGATCCTTTACCGTTTGGATGTGATTTGGTATTTATAGTTGTTGGAGGAGAGAGAGAAAGGATGTGGCCACCTACCCTGTCACGTTGTCCACCAATCAGGCTCCTTGGATGTGTGCCAAGGATAGTTGGTGGGCATGATGGTTATTTGATGTTGACATGTTGTACTATGTAGTACCATTGATATGGGTTGTCCATTCGTTATCGGCTAGACGTTAATATTCTTTATTTTTGCACCATAGTTTGTGCATGGAGGTATTATATGTTGCGTCGTAGTCTGTGCATGGCGTGTGGCCACATACCTCACGGAATTATATTATGTTGTGGGTAGGTTTGGTACTTTACCTCTGCATGTACATTTCAAATAAGCCATGTGTATATTTCAAGTTTACTTCTTGATTTTCGCCAACGGTTACCCAAATGCCATTGTTTACATGCATTAGGGCTAATAAACGTGTGTCCATCACCACGTAACGCGTGTAACACATTCTTGGTTAGCGCTCAACAAAAACTATGCCAAATGCCCTTTGTTCTTATAGTTTGGCTTTTCATCATCAATTTTCTAATATGTTATATAGTTTTTATAATTTGATTTAATAACCATTTGCTCAAATGTACAACTACTACCTCATATTTGTTAAAAATGACACTGCAAAATATCACCGTCACAGCATCGCGCGAGCATTTTGCTAGTTATTATATAGGAAGACACCATTCACCCCTATAAGAGAAAAAAATAATGATAAATGTATGAAAACTATTGAGAAAAAAGAAAGAAAGAAATGGTAGTGAATTTAAGTGTAATTATAGGAATGAGAATAATGAATGGATTGTGAATGCTCTGCTAATATATTATAAAAGTAAATTGGTCAGAATGATATTTAAACGATCTAGTTCATAGTTTGATTTTGACAGCTTAACGGTTCGAATTGATTATTTTTGAAACTTGGAATTTGCTATATAAACTGGGTCGTTTGCCATAAAATTTTATATTTGTGTATGTTTTCTATTTTTGGAATGTAGTTAGGTATATGTATTATAAAGCCGTCTTTATCATTTTAAAACCTAATTTTCAGTACTAACCCGTTGGTTTGGCCCGACCGACCCATTCAACCTAATCAGTTTGGTTTGCCATTCTACATAATCTAGGGGAAAAAAACTAACTCATCTAGCCAAGAGTTGGCTAGATTTGAATATGAAATCAATACAAGCTTAACATTAGGTTCGGATTGGTATAATGAGTTGATCAACTCGGCTTAGATTGTCATGAGGTTGAATCTAAGTTAATGATGACTCAACTCAACTCTATTGTACCTTGTGATACATATTCAACGTCTGAAAGTAAAACATCATACTTGAGAAAGAGATCACAGTTTTTACTTATTTAGGTTATATTTTTTTTAGAACAACGACTTTCAACCCTCCCGAGACCAAGACTATGTTGTTTTAACTGGGCCCACGCTTGAACACTCGTGAGTTATTTGCGAACGCCTACCACCTACCGGATAAACCCGTCTCCCACGCCGGCCAAATGGCACCACAACGGAGAGCCGGTAAAACCGGTTCAGAATCGAGGATCGAACCTGTGACCTGGGATCCCCAAGTCTTCCTCTCCTTTCCCTAGCCATCTGAGCTAGCCCAGATGGTTACTTATTTAGGTTATATAATATTTCATCTCAAATAATTTGAATACATAAGTTTTATTTGATTTTGTTTTACTTTATAAACTTAATATTATAAGAATTATATATTTGATTAATTAATTATTATTACTATATATAATTTAGAAGTTTGGTGCTGCAAGTGACCTATCGAGCCACTTGGCGGCACCCTATTGGTCGGTGTATTTTGTTTGTTTGTTTGTTTAGTTCTAATACCATATTAAATGTAATGAAAATCGACCAAACTTTATTTTTATTTTTTTTAGTTCTAATACCATAACAAACCTATAGAAACCAAGTTAGTTCATACAGACTTACGGCCTTATTTAAAGCCCATGACCGACAACGCTCCACTTTACCAATGGACAAGTTTACCAACCGACCCCCCCCCTTAAAAAAAATGGTCGTTGGTCCACCTCAATTTTTTTTATATTTTTTCCGTTTTTAGTTCCAGTATCGTAACGTACATAATTAAAGCCGACCAAATTCGTGTCAAGTTACCGCCTCAATGCTCGGGACCGACAACACATGAGTTTTGCCACCGCTCGGGTTTGCCAACCAAATAAATATAATCTTATATATTTTGTTTACTTATATTTAATGGTTTATCTGTTAATTTGACGAATTATTTTTTAGGATTTTAACCCTCAAATTTTACCAATGGTGTCTATATCGTAACGAACGCAGCTGGTACTGACCGAATTCGTGTCGACTCATCATCATAACGCTCGAGTTTTACCAACGCCCGGGTTTCAATGCTGGGGTTCTGCCAGCTGCCCCGGTGCAACGTGCTAGGTAGAAAAATTAGTTACTTACAAAATTCGAATAATACAAAAAATTGTTTGGTAAGCTAACAATACAATTATCCATTTTGGACAATTATCAATCCATCCATCAATTATATGAAAGTAGCAAAAGTGTGGTCCCTGAATTCGTAATTCATGTACTTATAGTAATGCGTCTACCCACAACCTACACTACATGCAAATGCTTTCAATGAAACTGAAAGCTACTTGTATAGTTTAAGATAATTAGACGATCCGTGACGAAACCTAAAAATAAGATAACATGGTTGTACCGTGTACATTGACATAAATATAAAAAAATATCATGTTTCAGTAATTAAGAGTGTGTGATATTATAAAGAAGTCGGTACCATTATCTACTAATGGCTTCAAGTGAAGGCTAATAATCATCCAGCGTGATAGATCTATCATGTCTTTTAAAGAGTTCTCAAGAACTCATCAATGTGAAATCTGGTATGAGAGTGAAAACTATTGATCATTAGTGAAAACTTCGATTAACTTCGATTTGATTTAAAAATAAGGATAAAAAATTAGTGAAGAAAATGGACGGTCCCTCAATATTTACAAAATAATGGTCTTTTTGGTACAAATTCATCAAAAACGCGTCTTGAAAGACTGAATTTAAAGGCACAATTTCCCAAGTTTTTGGAATTTGAAGGGATCTGGTAGGAAACATTATTAAACCGTCGGACAAGACTGTTTTATTATAAGAACATTTAGTGGAAAATATGGACTGGTCCCCCAACATTTTCAAATAACTCGTCGGATTTTCAAAAAAAATTACACTTGTCAGATTTCTATTGATTTAAAGATTTTATCAGATCTCGTCGCCTCAATCCAAATTTAGTGGGCTATTTTGGAAATATTTATAGATTTTGGGCTATTTCTCACTTTCTCTCTCCTCAAAAGGGTTATTTAAAGAATTTTGTCGAATATGAATTTTATGATGGGGATCCCTCTAAGACTAAGCATAGTGGGCGACGAGTTGGGAGAAGATTTGGGCAATAACACCCCCCGGGCGAAATGTGCGGCGATAGGAGGGGCGAGAACATATTGCCGCCGTTGTTGGTGAAAAGAAAATAATAAAATAATAATGTTACATTTGTAAACGGTAAAAAAAAACAAATTTAATTTAAACAATATATATATTATATATATATATATATACATGCACCCTTCTTCTCCAAACCCATATCCATTTCATACACTACACATAACCAAATTCTTCAAAAATACAACCAAAATGGATCCTAGAAACAACCCGAACCAAGCGAAACAAACATTCCCTCCTTTCGGTCAACTCCGAGGTTCCCAAAACCAACCGAACGTAAACATGCAATGGAACCCGAACACCCAAAACCAACCGAACCAAAATTTCCCGTTTGGTTTAGCCGACCCGATCCTAAACATGTACGGCAACTACCTCATGCCCCAAAACCTCATGTCGGCGTTCGGGTCTACCCAACCGGACCCGGAGACGGTGCTGGAGACCCATACGGCACGGGCCTCCATTTCTAGCCAAAAGCCGGGGCGTAAACACAAAAAAAAAACAACCGGGTGAGCCAATGGCGCAACGTGATCCATACAAACAATGGACCGAGGACGAGGAAGTAGCTCTCGCGAGGGCTTGGATCGTCTTTTCGGAGGATCCCAACGCCAGTAGGTTTTTTAATATTAACTATTTATATAAATTTATTCATTGTTTGTTAAAAATCTATACTAATTGTGACAAATAATTTTAATTTGTAGCGAACTTTCAAGCCATCGGGTTATTTTGAAAGAAAGTTTTTAAAGCTTGGCTCGTGATAACGGGTAAACCCGAAGACTACCGGGGTAAAGAAGCGGTTCAAGCCCACTGGAAGAACCTTAATTCGGATTGAAAGTTTGTCCGGATATACAACCGCTTGCGCGGGTCCGGTTGACGTAGCGGGCAAAGCGACGCCGGCATCCAAACCCAAGCGTTAACCGAGTTTCGATCTCAAGGGCATCCCGAAGGGCGGCTCGGGAAATCGTTCAAGCAACTACGATGTTGGGAAAACCTAAGGGTATGCGCGAAATGGAACGGGGCACCAACCGTTTCGGTCGCTCGACGAGCCAGCGCATCATCTCGGCCTTCAAAAAAGTCAAGGACATCGTCGTCGACAAATCCCAGCACACCAAACACACCCTCCAATGCCCGTAACTTTAACCTCGTTGACGAATACGGCGCGGTGAATTTAGACGACGAAGTACCTGAGTTGGCTCGACCCCGCGGCAGAACAAGAAAAAATAATAGAAATACAGGGGAGGGTTCGTCGTCGCTTCGAAACACGTGTCGAGGGTATGGGAAACGACATGAAAGCAACCACCGAATATCAGGGAATGGTAGCCAAGACGCTTCTACTAAAACAAATGAAAGAAGACTACGAATCCCTCATAGCGGCCGGTGAACACGAAGAGACCGCATTATTGCAATGACGACGACTTCAAAAAATGCACGAATATTATGGATATTAGTTTTTTAGTGTTTTTTGTTATGTATTTTTTTAATGTTTCTTTTTTAATTTTAATGTATTTTTATTTAATTATTTAATTTAATGGGTTTTATTTGTTTAAGTAAAATTATTAAAAGAAAATAATAAAAAATGGTGACGTGACACTGGAGGGGCTACAACACCATTACACCTAAAAAACAAATTCCAACCCATTGCTGACTGGGTATCACGTGTCGCAATTCGTTCAATTTATAGCTCATTCAGTACGCATAACCTAATGTCTTGATAGTGACCTTCCTTCTATTGGTGGGTGTGCACCCCACTTTCCTTTTGCCTATTTGCCACGTGTCTTTGTTGATCCATTTTCTTATAGCCGTTTTTATTCTATCTAGAGGGTAAATTCACTAAATTGTCTACCCTCTAGTACATTGTAAGGTGTCATGAGTCTTCTTCTCTTAACTATTTTATTTTAATACTGAATTACATACGATTGTATTTTATTCTAACAATACCAAAATGTAAATGCATTAATAACTTTTAGATGGTTTGAATATGCTAAGTCATGCTAATTTCAAGATTCAAAATTTCCATTGGATGATTAAGCTGTGTTAGTTATAAATGTTTTGTTGGGTTATCATATCATAAAATGAAATAATGAAAAACATTACTCTTGGTCTTGTAGTGTATCATGCTTTGGTTCTTTTTAAAGTTGACTCTCTTTATCAACCACTCACCCACATAGGCACATACTGTGTGGGAGGCACCCCATACTCAGGTGCATGTGCATTTTAACTTTAGAGCATGGAGGTTGGCTGCAAGTACCCATACAGTATTACAATGTCAAATCACTCACCTACATATTGTATGGGAGGCATACCTTATTTTGGTAGAAATTTGATATCTTTCTTTCAAGTGAATTTAGAACATGCAGATTAGATGATATCCATACAGTATTACAATGCCTACTTGCACACTTTTTAGTTTTATTATAAACAAGAATTACCATCTAACAAAAGAATCACATTTTTTTCTGAGCAGTGTTGAATTTACCACTACAGATATGAAAGCATGTAACAAACACAATTTGATTTTTGTGACAATTAAAACCTGTCCTAAAAAGTTAAAACACATCTACATAAAAATGATACATTTAAAGGTAGAATGAGTGGGGCTCAGACGACCCGGTAACTATTGATACCGACAGGACAGTCACCCCACGGTAGTCGTTACCAACGCAAAAGCATCTCAAGCAGAAACTGCACACCAATTTGGAGGGGGTGTGGAAAAAAAACAAGAATAAAATGTAAAAAAGCAAGCAAATAAAAAAATGGCAGCGGGAGAGGGAGAGAAGGTCAATCAATGACCATCCATCAGACCGGAACTCAGTTACAGCATCAGGCATCAGCAATCTTTTTTAAAAACCCATTACACAACTTTTGCTAACTAACAAGAATCTTGATGCAACAAGTGCTCAGTAGCAACATTTTTCAAAAACAACTTACCTCTTTGCTTCATTTAACAGTTTAACATTTAATTGGTTCCATTGTATTTAGAGTCATTAATATTCTTTCATTTGTGATATGCACAAACAAACAATTCCAAAAACACAATGCATTCAACTCTTTTCAAGAAAAGACCAATAAGCATAACCATCCATAAAAAAAACAGTAAATGTTATAGAATCCAAACAAAAGATAAAGATAAGAAACTAAACTCTGCCTGAAGTTTTAAAAAGATTTGACTTGATGAATCAATCTTCATCATCAATAATCTTGGTACCAAGCCCCTTGAGTCCTTCGGTTGGGATCTCCGCAACAGTGACGAGCGAGTATAGTTCTTCCTTAGCATCCTCATCATCATTCCTCTTTCTTGCAATCCTAACTCTAACCCTCCTTGGAACGCTTCTGATTCCTCGGCTCCATACGAACTTGTTCAGCTTCACATCAACTCTTACGTCTGTTGTCCCCATTGCATTCTGTGCAAACTTCTTAATCTCCTTAATGGCCTTTGGTGCCTTCTTCTTGAATGTGCTGCAAAACATTTCAATGAAAACTTTCAAAACCTAGGACGTATTATTGTACAACAAAAAAATGTTAAATTTAATATTTGATTATTCAATGTCTTGCAAATTAAAAAAAATATAATCAAAACTCATAAATTATGCAAAAAAATAAAAACAAACACAAGTAAATGATAAAACTTTGCCACACACAAAATTATTCTTCATCTTACAACAACTTGCAAATGAAAGACATAATACTTACAGTTTAACTATACAAAATTTGGGCTAATCAAGATTAACTAAAATGTGCAATAATCTTTATGATATCAAACACACTTCTATGCTTGACTTTTTTTCACATTAACAACTTTTCCAACTCTTTAAAAACATTTATTTAAACAAGTATGTACAAATTATAAAGTAACCACTAGCAAAGAAAAGTACTTACCTCCATCCAATCTTTGTTGATCCATAGTGGTTCAACAAAGATTGAAAGGTGATGTGTGCTTTTATTTTAAAGCAATTACCTTGCAAAATGTTCAGTGTTAAAATAAATACATATAAAAATTTGAAATTACTAATATAAAAAAATAAGTCAAGTGAAGAAAGTGTTTCTGCATTATACAACAATACTAATAATATTTCACTAAATTCTTTGTATAACAATGAAACACATAAAAATGAAAATTAGTGAGAAATTATTAATAAAAGAATAATAAAGGATAAATGTGTTACCATCCATGGAGGCGTTTGTGGAGGTTGATGGTGTACTCCCTGGAGACAACCTCTTGTTTTCTTCCTTTAGTTTTCTCCATTACTCTCTTACCTGCACCACCAAAATAACAATAATAATAATGAAATCAGTACAGTATTAATCAAATTATGCAAGTAATAATATGTCTAAGGTACCTGGGTTGAGGCTGAGAAGATGAAAACAGAGGCGTTGAAATGATGAGATGTGGGAATAAAAACCCTAATTAGAGGGGGCTAGGGTTTCTTAATGTTTTGGGCTTCAATTGGGTCAAAGAAAGAGGCTCGAGGCCCAAAGACAATAGTTCCTAGTTCCCACTTCGTATGGTCAATGAAATTAGAGGTGCACACAATACCCGGTTCCTGACCGATGGTGACCGGTGTACTCGACTCGAAACTGGTTCCTACCCGTCCTGACACGCGGGTACGACTTGGTATTGCGTTTCTCCTCAGAACCGGTTCAACATTTACCCGGTCAAAACCCGACCCGACCCAGATTTAGACCTTACCCGAAACCTGAAAAACCCGGTCAAATATCTGACTATACCTGAAACCGGTTCCTACCTGACCCGATTTTGACTTTTGTTGACCATACCAAGAACCTGTTTCGGTTTCTTAAAATACCCGATTTGTGCATTTCTATGGTTAATGTAGGATTTAATAAAAAAAATTCAAATTTTCAAAACAAACTTTAATAATGTTAAAACTTGGATTTAATAAACATGAGGTGAAATTGGAATTTTTAACAAATTCAATAGCCAAAATATAGTTTTGATTTTAACAAAATTTACCAATAACTTTTCACTTTTTGGAAAGTTAAAATGCTTCATTTATAATATTTTTATATTTTTTTTAACAACCATATGGATTACTGACAACCTACTTACCCATTTAAGCATGGTCGTTTCACGCTCAAAACAATTTGTAGTGGCATCATGGGAATATATTTGTGCTGAATAAATAAGGTGGAAGAATAAGGTAACATTTATGCCATTTAATTGAAGAAGTGGTACAATGATGCAATTTAAATAAAAAAGTTGGAGTGAGTTTTCTTAGATTCTTTTCTCATTAGTGAAAAGGAGGGAGGATAGAAACCAAGAGAATCATGGAGGAAGAACAGCATGGAAAATGGTGGGGGGTTTTCTATGATTCCTATCTAATCGTATATATGTTGGAATTATTCTTATGGTGGACCATGATGTGTTATTATTAACAACTATGAGACAAAACTATATATATCATCAATAGTGGATGGATTCATCGAATAAAAGTATATCATCAACATTCAATATGAATAGAAATTGTCAGTGTAATAACCTCTTGACTAAGAGGTAGGTCCCAGCAGAGCCCAGTTGGACCCGCAAGACTCACCTTGAAGAGAGACGTCTGCCCAGAAACCAACTGGATCCGCAGGACCCACCATGCTCAGAGACGTGACGTCCTTACGCGCAGTACGCAAGCTGTTCCCGCAGGAAATGCCTCCCAATGGTGAAGTACTCTGCCTATTCCCGCAGCTGCGGATACAAGCCATCAGGGAAGGCCACCCGCGCAGCAAGGCTACACGCACAAGGCACTTAGCTCTCACTCAGTTGTCACCTGAAGGAATGAGCAAAGCCGGAAACAATCCCGCACAAGGCGGGAGGGGGAATACTCCCGCCCAAAAGCCAGTCCGTACGATACGGGAAGATCTTTTGTACTGTACCTGACGAGGTATGGGCAAAAGATCTGACTAAAGATACGACAGCTTATTGACAACAGTATGGCGAGCAGCATGCTCTTGTACTGTATGTCACTATTAGCCGCTGCCTACTCACCAACTCCTGTCATACCACGTGCATAGCCGGCAGTTAGTGGAAAAGGAATAGTACACAGCAGGCCTGGTCACTATCAGCCGCTGCCTACCCACCAACTACCAGCAGGGCACGTGCGTAGGCCACAGTTGGTAGAACAGGAATACTATTCAGCCGGCCACACCTCCTTGGAAACCTACCTTCGGCTATAAATACCCCAAATGGTATGATCATCTCATCTTATCACATTATCATCATATTATACCTGATATCTGCTCTAGCAATCTCTTAATATACATTTATATTTAAAGAGCAATCTAGTCTGATTCTCACGCCGGAGGGTGGTCACAAGGAGGAACCCCCCCTTCTCAGTGACGAGCTCACGGTGTCTGTTTTGCAGGTTATCAGAAGAACCATCTTTGCCGGGTCTAACCCCTAGTGGGAAACATCTATCTAACCCCCAGGTTACCCGTAATCTGCCCGGGGTCCGGTTAGTGTTTCTTCATTGGCGCCATCCGTGCATAAAAGCTATAACTTCATTTCTTTTTAGTTTTTTCAAAACTTCTGGAAAGATGGTTAAAGAAACTCCGGTAACCACAACCCCAGCTACTGGGGGGAATACCGGCTACACAGTTTTTACAAACACTACCCCGGTTACCCAAGCCTGGGCAAGTGAAGTAAATTTTACGAACACTACCCCAGTTACCCAAGCTGGGGCAAGTGCAGTATATAATCGCTCACTGGGATTCACCGATACCCAGTTAGAGAAACGAACGAAGCTCCCCCGCCAAACACTCGATGAAATTAAAGCGTGGGCGGAAGCACGTCAAAAGGAATTCCAAGCTGAGTTGGACGAACGCTTGCGTTCCGTCCAACAGGCTGACGAATTTGGAAGCACTCAACAGCTCAACATGAGTAGTGAGTGCGAATACTCGGAGGAATCCGACACCGACGCGAACCCTCGCCATAGGGCAAAAGGGAAGCGTAAGGAAACGGACTCCCAACCGAGAAGGCGTTTTGGAGAAGCCTTCAAACCAAAAAACACAGGTGGAAGTCCACGTGACTTCTCGAAAGCATTTACACCAAATGCTGCAAAGGCGAGAACGTCCAAATTTGCAAAGGACATTGCGGAAGCAATCGTCCCGAAAAGTGCCAAACAGATGTCCAACATCGGCACTTACGATGGTATATCTGATCCAGACGATCATTTGAACAAGTTCATAGCGGGGGCAACCGTCAGTAGTTGGACGGAACCTACGTGGTGTTACATGTTCCAAATGACGCTTGTTGGGGCTGCTAGAGCATGGTTCGATCGTCTACCGGTCCACCACATCTACGGTTGGGAAGACTTCCAGCAAAAGTTTAGCCAACACTTCAGCCAGCAAAGAAAGTATACCGAGGAACAATGGACAATCCTCAAATGCATTCGAGAGGAAGATGAATCTTTGCCAAACTTCATCACTCGCTTCAACTCAAAGAAGCTAAGTTTGGGTAATATTAGCGAAGATCTTGTTCGCGCTGCCTTTATCCAGGGCGCGAACGACCCAGAGCTCATCCGCACCTTAACGGGTAAAGATGGCATGCCATCTGTCACACCCGGCCCTGAGCGGCGGAAACAGCCGGGCGCGCACGAGTGGGGATTGATAATTAAGCACGGGCCATTGCAAAACATTCAAAGATTTTTATTGCGCATGAGAAGTTTAGTACAAACACGTTACATTGTTCAAAGATTACAAAAAAAAACATCCAAGTATAAAACTGAAGATTTCCTCGCCATATCCCCTTGCGCGGCGGGTAACCGTGCGCATCGAGGGGATAAAACCAAAATCTTCCAAAAAGCTTGTTTTAGATGTTCAGCGTGTGGTGCTCTAAGTGTGACTCCATGCGCTACCTAGTTATCTCCTGAAAGACACGTAAAAACATTTGAATCAGTATAAACTGAGTGAGTTCACAAGTTTTAGTAACTTGATAAATCGTATCATAATCATTCTGAAACATAATTCTGTTAGCATCATTAAAACACATGCTTGGTAAAACATAGCTCTATCAACATATTCTGATAAAAATCGTTCCGCGGGTTACGCGCGAACATTTCTGGGAACTGTGCTCGTCTGTGTAAGTGGCGCTGCCACTACGAGCTAAAATAACGTAATACCGTCCCGCGGGTTACGCGCGGACACTTCTGGAAAACTGTGCTCGTCTGTGTAAGTGGCGCTGCCACTACGAGCGAATATATGCTGTAATACCGTCCCGCGGGTTACGCGCGGACGTTGTGCCGGAAAACAAGGCGCTCGTCTGCGTAAGAGGAGCGACCTCTACGAGCGGGCTCAAACCCATAGTACTGCCCCATGACCATACTAGGCACTCGTCTGTGTAAGAGGTGCGACCCCTACGAGTGGGCGGATCAAACCAGCAGTCCCTACCCTTAGAGTTCCAATGGTAAAGTGATCACTTACTCGAATCTGGTGCACTATCATCGAAAAACCATAGATAACTGTTCGCATTGCTCATCATGAAACATAACTTAAACACATAATCGTTTGCTTAGCTTGTAAATATACCATGATAAAACATTATTTAAATACGTGTCCCTCGCCCCGAAAACAGTTTAAAATGGTGAAAACAGTGAAAATAGGGGCTGTGAGACTCACCTGTGGTTCTTGTTAAGGGATTAATCGAGATTCAGGTTTTCTTGGTGTTGGCCTCGGAATCGAAGGTCTAGAATACGATTAAATAACAAGTATATATATTAAGATCAAGATATAGGGGTTGGAAAGTAGATCTCAAGGTTATAATCTCGGCTTACCTAGTAACAGGATCGGAGCTGGAAACAACGGATGCTTGGGAAAGGATTAGTGCAAGTTTGTAGTTCTTTGAAGTGTGTTTTGGGTGATAATTTAGGCTACAAATTTATAGGCAAACTCAAGGGAACATAATCCCTTGCTTTAGGGAATTGTAATCTTTTGAAATGATGATAAAGTATGGAAATTATTATTATTTATTAAAAAGAGTAGAAAAGTAGATTAAAGATTCTGATTTGATATGGACAGGACATGCAGGGCTGTGGCTGGTGAGAGTGGGTGGCTGGCAGTTGACTTTTACAGTTTGCTTTTTCAGTGCTTTAGACAGTGTACAGTAAAAAGTAGAAGTTTTCTGAAACACGCAACCGCCCTCTTTTGGGCGGGGACAATTTCCTTAAATCTGATCATTTTGACTAAGTGTTCTGCGCGTATAACTTGGTGCGCATAGCTTTCTGCGTGTAGAACATTTCTTTGCTGCGGGTAGGTGCGTAACCTTCTCGCAGTTAGGGACATTTGAGTTTCATTTGTAGATTCTCCAGGTGGTTTTGGTATTTCAACATAGTGATCAGTCATGTTGAAGTCAATTCCATCCTGGAGCTTCAGACAAACTAGCTCTCAACGTTCCCGCCATGCGGGTAGGTTAGTTCCCTTCCGCACGCGCATAAACGATGTAGGATGCACCCGCCTTAGCATCATGCGGGATGGTCAACCCATAGACAACATAACGTTTAAGTTACATGAAAACATAAGGCCAAAACGTTCACGCATGGCGCATATAACATATGCTCACGCTGGTTCTTAACATGGTGCGCTCGCGCAGGGCGCACATAACACATGCACGCGCTGACTAACATGGCGCGCTCGCGCAGGGCAAACATAAATGCCCGCGCTGATTCTAACATATGCTCGCGCCGGGCGCACATAATGTGCCCGCGCTGATCCTTAACATAGCGCGCTCGCGCAGGGCGCACATAACAAATGCACGCGCTGACTATCATGGCGCGCATAATATTTACAATCACCTAATTATTAGGTTGATTACTTAGTTTAAGGGGTTGGGAATTTACCGGGTGTCACATTCTCCCCTCGTTAAACGAATTTCGTCCCGAAATTTAGGAGACGTTGCTGGCAGAAGCCATGTTCTGAAAGAGGTGTGGGTATTTTATGCGCATCTGATCTTCTCTTTCCCAAGTGAATTCAGGCCCACGCCTTGAGTTCCATTGAACTTTTACCAACTTGATTCTGCTTCTGCGCAACCTTTGTTCTTTCCAATCGGTTACTGCTATAGGCTTTTCTACGAAGTGCAGCTGTTTGTCAATATGAATTTCTTCCACCGGTAAAATCAACGTTTCGTCAGATAAACATTTCTTGAGGTTGGATACATGAAACGTATCATGAACTCCACTGAGTTCGGCGGGTAGACGGAGTTTATAAGCAACTGGACCGATCCTCTCCAGGATCTCAAAAGGTCCAATGTAGCGCGGATTTAGCTTTCCTCGCTTACCGAAACGGGGGACTCCCTTCCATGGAGAGATTTTCAAAAGTACTTTATCCCCTTCTTGAAACTCCAACGGTTTCCTTCTTATATCAGCATAACTTTTCTGTCTGTCGCGTGCTGCCTTAAGGCGATCCCTTATCTGAAAAATCTTGTCTGTTGTTTCTTGGATCACTTCTGGACCAGTCATTTGCTTGTCGCCCACTTCAGCCCAACACAGTGGGGATCTACACTTGCGCCCATATAAAGCTTCGAACGGCGCAGCCTTAATGCTTGTGTGATAACTGTTATTGTAAGAAAATTCAACCAACGGGAGGTGGGTATCCCAACTACCTCCAAAATCGATCGCGCACGCGCGCAGCATATCTTCCAATGTCTGGATTGTTCGCTCGCTTTGCCCATCCGTTTGAGGATGATAAGCTGTACTCATATCAAGGCGAGTACCTAGAGCTCCTTGTAACGATCTCCAAAACCTTGATGTGAACCGACTATCTCTATCAGAAATGATGGACACTGGGACTCCATGCTTTGAAACTACTTCTCGAATATATAGTCGGGCTAGCTTTTCCATTTTATCAGTTTCTTTAATCGGCAGGAAGTGTGCTGACTTAGTTAGCCGATCTACAATAACCCATAACGTGTCATAACCCCCAGGTGTCCTTGGTAGTTTGGTGATGAAATCCATAGAGATTTGTTCCCACTTCCACATGGGAATTTCTGGCTGCTGAAGCAACCCCGATGGTTTCTGGTATTCAGCCTTTACTTTTGAACACGTCAGGCACTTACTGACATACATCGCGATGGCGCCTTTAAGATTGGGCCACCAATACAGTGTTTTAACATCTTGGTACATCTTGTCTGCGCCAGGATGTACGGAATATCGCGTCTTGTGAGCTTCGTTTAATACCTGCTCGCGCAATCCTCCCTTGAGAGGGACCCATATGCGGTTGGCAAAATATCGAGTGTTGTTCCCTTTAAGTTCCAAATTCTTAATCATACCCCCAAGGCATTCGTTTTTAACAAACTCTGGTTTCAAGGCTTCTTGCTGAGCGTCTCGGATGCGGGTAGAGAGATCTGCGTGAATGGTCAACCTTAGAGCCTTGACTCGTAGCGTTTTTATTCGTTCCTTCCTACTTATCGCGTCTGCTACCACATTCGCTTTCCCCGGATGATACTTGATCTCGCAATCATAATCATTTAACAATTCAACCCATCTTCGTTGCCTCATGTTTAAATCCTTCTGATCGAATATATGTTGAAGGCTCTTATGATCCGTAAAGATTACACATTTCGTACCGTAGAGGTAATGGCGCCAAATCTTTAGCGCGAAGACAACAGCTCCAAGTTCTAAATCATGCGTTGTGTAGTTCTTCTCATTGGTCTTAAGTTGGCGCGAGGCATACGCTATAACTTTGTCTCGCTGCATAAGGACACATCCGAGTCCCTGGTGTGAAGCGTCGCAGCAAACAACGATGTCATCTGTCCCCTCGGGCAGGGATAAGATTGGCGCACTACATAACTTCTGTTTCAACATTTGAAATGCCGCTTCCTGATTCTTGCCCCAAATAAACGCCTTGTCTTTCTGAGTTAGCGCGGTCAGAGGTAGAGCTATCTTGGAGAAGTTCTCAATGAAGCGTCGATAGTAGCCAGCTAGCCCAAGGAATTGCCTCACCTCAGTTGGGGTTTTTGGCGCTTCCCAGTTTTCGATGGCTTTAACCTTAGAAGGATCGACGTGTATTCCTTTCTCGTTTACAACGTGACCGAGAAAATGAACTTCTCTAAGCCAGAACTCGCACTTGGAAAACTTCGCATACAACTTTTCTTTCCTTAACAATTCCAAAATCATTCTCAGGTGTTGCTCATGCTCGGCTTTGGTTCGAGAGTAAATCAAAATATCGTCTATAAACACAATCACAAACTTGTCCAAGTATGGTTTGCACACACGGTTCATCAGATCCATGAATATAGCTGGCGCATTAGTTAGCCCGAAAGGCATCACTAAGAACTCATAATGGCCATATCTGGTTCGGAAGGCTGTCTTTGGTGCGTCTTCCTCATGGACCCTAAGTTGGTGGTATCCTGACCGTAGATCTATCTTCGAATAATAACTGGATCCCTGCAACTGGTCAAATAAGTCGTCAATCCTCGGTAAGGGGTACCGATTTTTGACTGTCAGCTTGTTCAGCTCCCTGTAGTCAATACACATCCGGAACGAACCATCCTTCTTCTTTACAAACAGTACTGGAGCTCCCCAAGGTGAAAAGCTTGGGCGTATGAAACCCTTATCCAATAGTTCCTGTAACTGATTGGATAGCTCTTGCATCTCAGATGGAGCTAAGCGATAAGGCGCTCGAGCTACTGGCGCAGCTCCTGGGACCAAATCAATACGAAACTCGACTTGTCGCGGCGGCGGTAACCCGGGCAAATCTTCAGGAAAAACTTCTGGAAATTCGCGTACTACTGGTAAGTCTTCAATTCTTCGCTCATCTCCTTTCTCTACTACATGCGCCAGGAAGGCGTAGCACCCTTTCCTTAGGCACTTACGCGCCTTTAGGCATGAAATCAGTTTCGTCGCAACCCCCCTTCTTTCCCCTTGAATCATCAAAGTTTCTCCGTTCATCAGTGGAATTCGAACCTGCTTCTCATGACAAACAATCTCCGCGAGATTTTCGACCAACCAATCCATACCTACCACAATATCGAAACTTCCCAAATCTATTGACAACAAGTTTATATTGAACTCATGACCTCCCATGACTAACACACATTGCTCAGTCCTTTCATTCGCGCATAACTGCCTACCATTGGCTAGTTCTATAGTATAAGGTTTGTCTAACCTACTGGTCGCTAAGCCCAGGGAGTTTTTAAACTCATGGGATATAAAACTTAGGTCAGCGCCAGTATCAAATAAGACAGATGCATAATGACCGTTAAGCAAAAACGTACTGGTTACCACATTCGGTTCTTCCTTTGCTTCACCCGCGCCGATCACAAAAGCTCTCCCGCGAGCTTGGTTTCCTTTCTGTGGGCAATCCCGACTGAAGTGTCCAGACTTCCCGCATGCGTAGCAGTTGTCATTGGCTCCAGCTTCTTTAGCACGGCAATTCACCGTCTTGTGTCCTGGTCTGCCACATTTGGCGCACGTGACGTTCGCGCATTCGCCTTCGTGGTGGTACTTGCATTTGTTGCACCATGGGTAAGGCCCGCTGTATCCTTTCCTTGATGGTTCCGCGGCCTGAATCGCGTAAACCCTTGTGCTTTCCTGCTTCTTGGGCGGTGGCTGCTTGAAGTCTGATCCTCGGTGGGAGTTCCATTTCCTCTTGGAGTCAGAGGTTCGCTGCTCGTTCAAGCGAGCAGTCAACATACCCGCACGAACCGTATCCCTTGTAAGGGTGATGGCTCGCGCAACCGCCTCGTCAAAGGTCGGAGGTGCGGCGGCGTTGAGCGGGACCCTAACGACAGGAGGTAACCCAAAGATGTACCTCTCGATTTTCTTTTCTTCTGTGTTTGCCATGTCTGGCACCAGCTGGCAAAGCTCGTTGAAACGATTGGTGTAGGCATCGATATCCGTTCCTACCATGGTGTGGTTCCAGAATTCTTGTTGCAAGCTCTGAATTTCTGCGCGAGAGCAGAACTTTCTCATCAACATTTCTTTCAATTCTTCCCAGGTCTTGTGAAGAGCAACTTCTCGCCCCAAAGTCTTTACTTGGAGCTTCCACCAAGATGAAGCTGCTTCTTGGAACATGCAGGTCGCGTAAAGGACCTTCTGGTTTTCACTACATCCGCTGATGGAGAGAACTGTCTCCATCTTGTCAATCCAATTGTAGAGCCCAATGGCTCCTTCGGTGCCTTTGAACGGCCAAGGCCTACAGGCCATGAATGTTTTATAGGAGCATCCTTTGTCCAAGGCTCCTGATTCGGGTTCTGGGGTCTCGTTCTCTTGGCGACCCTGACTAGATTCGGCCTTGCTGGCCTCATGCGTTGCAATCGCCTGCGCGATTATTTCTGCGAGCTCCTCGGGTGTCATGGTAATTCCCTTGGCTCTGGTTGGAGGCATTCTTTTCATAAAAAGAAAATATAACAAACTTAGCGCATGTACTCAGAGCACATAATGTTCTTATCTCTAGACACTGTGACCCGTGTTCCTAAGTGCGTGTGTGATTTTTCTTTTGAAAATATTCTTTGAAAAATATTTCATGCGATTCCCCAAAGGTTATAGTCTAGGTTAAAAACTTCTTTTCCTAGTTCGCTATAACCAGTGCTCTGATACCAATCTGTCACACCCGGCCCTGAGCGGCGGAAACAGCCGGGCGCGCACGAGTGGGGATTGATAATTAAGCACGGGCCATTGCAAAACATTCAAAGATTTTTATTGCGCATGAGAAGTTTAGTACAAACACGTTACATTGTTCAAAGATTACAAAAAAAAACATCCAAGTATAAAACTGAAGATTTCCTCGCCATATCCCCTTGCGCGGCGGGTAACCGTGCGCATCGAGGGGATAAAACCAAAATCTTCCAAAAAGCTTGTTTTAGATGTTCAGCGTGTGGTGCTCTAAGTGTGACTCCATGCGCTACCTAGTTATCTCCTGAAAGACACGTAAAAACATTTGAATCAGTATAAACTGAGTGAGTTCACAAGTTTTAGTAACTTGATAAATCGTATCATAATCATTCTGAAACATAATTCTGTTAGCATCATTAAAACACATGCTTGGTAAAACATAGCTCTATCAACATATTCTGATAAAAATCGTTCCGCGGGTTACGCGCGAACATTTCTGGGAACTGTGCTCGTCTGTGTAAGTGGCGCTGCCACTACGAGCTAAAATAACGTAATACCGTCCCGCGGGTTACGCGCGGACACTTCTGGAAAACTGTGCTCGTCTGTGTAAGTGGCGCTGCCACTACGAGCGAATATATGCTGTAATACCGTCCCGCGGGTTACGCGCGGACGTTGTGCCGGAAAACAAGGCGCTCGTCTGCGTAAGAGGAGCGACCTCTACGAGCGGGCTCAAACCCATAGTACTGCCCCATGACCATACTAGGCACTCGTCTGTGTAAGAGGTGCGACCCCTACGAGTGGGCGGATCAAACCAGCAGTCCCTACCCTTAGAGTTCCAATGGTAAAGTGATCACTTACTCGAATCTGGTGCACTATCATCGAAAAACCATAGATAACTGTTCGCATTGCTCATCATGAAACATAACTTAAACACATAATCGTTTGCTTAGCTTGTAAATATACCATGATAAAACATTATTTAAATACGTGTCCCTCGCCCCGAAAACAGTTTAAAATGGTGAAAACAGTGAAAATAGGGGCTGTGAGACTCACCTGTGGTTCTTGTTAAGGGATTAATCGAGATTCAGGTTTTCTTGGTGTTGGCCTCGGAATCGAAGGTCTAGAATACGATTAAATAACAAGTATATATATTAAGATCAAGATATAGGGGTTGGAAAGTAGATCTCAAGGTTATAATCTCGGCTTACCTAGTAACAGGATCGGAGCTGGAAACAACGGATGCTTGGGAAAGGATTAGTGCAAGTTTGTAGTTCTTTGAAGTGTGTTTTGGGTGATAATTTAGGCTACAAATTTATAGGCAAACTCAAGGGAACATAATCCCTTGCTTTAGGGAATTGTAATCTTTTGAAATGATGATAAAGTATGGAAATTATTATTATTTATTAAAAAGAGTAGAAAAGTAGATTAAAGATTCTGATTTGATATGGACAGGACATGCAGGGCTGTGGCTGGTGAGAGTGGGTGGCTGGCAGTTGACTTTTACAGTTTGCTTTTTCAGTGCTTTAGACAGTGTACAGTAAAAAGTAGAAGTTTTCTGAAACACGCAACCGCCCTCTTTTGGGCGGGGACAATTTCCTTAAATCTGATCATTTTGACTAAGTGTTCTGCGCGTATAACTTGGTGCGCATAGCTTTCTGCGTGTAGAACATTTCTTTGCTGCGGGTAGGTGCGTAACCTTCTCGCAGTTAGGGACATTTGAGTTTCATTTGTAGATTCTCCAGGTGGTTTTGGTATTTCAACATAGTGATCAGTCATGTTGAAGTCAATTCCATCCTGGAGCTTCAGACAAACTAGCTCTCAACGTTCCCGCCATGCGGGTAGGTTAGTTCCCTTCCGCACGCGCATAAACGATGTAGGATGCACCCGCCTTAGCATCATGCGGGATGGTCAACCCATAGACAACATAACGTTTAAGTTACATGAAAACATAAGGCCAAAACGTTCACGCATGGCGCATATAACATATGCTCACGCTGGTTCTTAACATGGTGCGCTCGCGCAGGGCGCACATAACACATGCACGCGCTGACTAACATGGCGCGCTCGCGCAGGGCAAACATAAATGCCCGCGCTGATTCTAACATATGCTCGCGCCGGGCGCACATAATGTGCCCGCGCTGATCCTTAACATAGCGCGCTCGCGCAGGGCGCACATAACAAATGCACGCGCTGACTATCATGGCGCGCATAATATTTACAATCACCTAATTATTAGGTTGATTACTTAGTTTAAGGGGTTGGGAATTTACCGGGTGTCACACCATCCACATGCGATGCCATCATGACAGCAGCTAAACGCTTTGCGGAAACGGAGAAGCAACTGGGTAGAGATCTCCCCCAGAGCACAAACCTCTACACCTAGAAAACAAGAGAAGACAACGTCCTTACCGCCCGACTAAACAAAAAGCGGAAGCTAGGCATTTGGCAGTCAAGGGTAAACTTTGACACCTCATCCGGCTTGCAACATCGGTTAGGCGGAAGGGATAACGTACAGTCAAACAAGAACTCCAGATGGACGCCACTCACCAAAAGCGTCACCGAGATATTCGCCACTGAGGAGCTCCCATGGCCAAAGGCTCCAATAATCCGACATCGTCACAATGCTGATCGGAGCAAATACTGTGACTTTCACAGGACAAAAGGCCACAACACTGAAGAATGCATAGACGTAAAGGACATGGTTGAAGCATTTGTCAGAGATGGGACGCTCGCGCACCTCGTGGCGCAATGAACGCTGAGCGGGCTGATGCGTGTAGAACCCCAGCTGGGGAAAACACGAATAAAATTGCAGCTTCAATGTGGATACTACATGCTGCGTAAAGAACGAGATCTCGAACCAGGTATCGGCTCGATGGCACTCCCATCCCAACATGGAAGGGAGCTCAATTACACAGTTTGCATGTAGATCAATTCCAAATTTGTAAAGGAAAGGCCCAGAGCCACTTCTAATGGAAATGATTCTCCTTATAACATCGACGCTGATGATTTTACATTTAATACTTTATAAACTTTCAACACTGATGCCGGTTTTCACCGCATAATTACGTGGAAAGTCGTTGCGTGGGGAAGGCGGCAAAACCCGCATAAACCCAAAAAACGACAAACCTTCACGCAGGTCAGTTGAAGGGTAAAGTTCAGTCATCCCACTAAATGAAAGTGCCGGTCTATCCGCATGAATCATGATAGAGGAAACTGAACACTAACCTATTAACAACCGCGCGTCGAACGGTTAATTTATTCAACACGGATATGCCGGTTTTCACCGCATAATTAAGTGTGAAAGTCGTTGCGTGGGGAAAGCGGCAAAACCCGCATAAACCCAAAAAACGGCAAACCTTCACGCAGGTCAGTCATAGGTAAACTTTGGTCATCCAACTAAATGAAAGTGCCGGTCTTAACCGCACAAATCATGAGAGGAAACCGAACCTATTGAAAATTGCGTGTCGAACGGTTAACTTATTCAAAATACTTTAGAAAATTTCTAACAGAGAGATGAGGAAAACCTCTACGCAGGTCAGATGTAGGTAAAGTTTAGCCATCCTACTAAGTGCAAGTGACGGTCCTACCCGCACAATCACGAAAGAGGAAGCAAAACTTCAACCTATTATCTACCACGTTCAAAGGTTAACTTATCCTAAACACTTAGAAATTTCAAAAAAGATGAGGAAAACCTCCACGCAGGTCAGATGTAGGTAAAGTTTAGCCATCCTACTAAGTGCAAGTGACGGTCCTACCCGCACAATCACGAAAGAGGAAGCAAAACTTCAACCTATTATCTACCACGTTCAAAGGTTAACTTATTCTAAACACTTGGAAAATTGCTAATTTAAACTAAAGTATGCAACTCATAACGTTTATAAAGCAAGGAATCCAGTGAAAATAGCGGTCTTAACCGCACAAAGATTTATATTTCACAATATTCATTACAAGAATGGCCGGGTAACTACCCGCCTACAAGAATATAAATCTATACAAGCTAAACCTATCCTAACAGTGGGAAGGGATCTTCAGGATCAAGCTTCAGGGCCACTTCCACTTGGACCAGCACCATCAGTAGAGCGTGGCGGTTCAAGGAAAGCTTTAAGGATAGCTAGCCCATCATCAGCAGCAGCAGCTTCGTTCACCTTCTCCACCACCGGATGCGGGAAGGCGGCATACTGATTCACTGCTTGGTCGTATACAGCTTCAGTATCCACATCAAATAAAGGGAAGTTGGAAGGCGGGATGCCTTTCTCAACGAACCCTAGACCAAGCAGGAAGCCGGCCTTTTCCCATCCTCATGAGAAGCGTTGAGGGCTGTGCTCATAGCATTATCATAAGACGTCTCCGTGAAGACCCGATGCACAACCTACAAAAAAGAAAATATACAAGTATCAGAACCTTTTCTATTTACAAAGAAAAGCGTAAAGACATGAAAAGCATACCTGAGACAACGCTTCTCGAAGAAGCCATTCCTTGGCAACCAGAGCCTCCTGGAGGGCAGCTTGAGCTTCGTTACGGGCGCGTTCGGCTTCACTCTTGTTGAGGTTGGCAAGCAACACTTCTTTAGCCGCAGCCTCTTCGACGCCCTTTAGCTTCCGCTCAGTGTGGTCAAGCACCCCCCTCTGGTCCAAGATCTCTTGGAGCTTTTTGGCGTCTTCCATCGCCAAGGCATCATGAGCCTGCTGGAGAGCCTCTAATTTGGCTTTAAGCTCCTCATTCTCCACGCGTAGAGGCTCAGCAACAGCTTCAGCCTTGGTGGCCCTCTCGGTTGCGTTCCTTGCAGTTTCCTTAGCCAGCCGAAGCTGTTCGTTAACAGCTTGGGCAGCCTTGGAACGGGCCTCGAGCCGGGCCTGAACTTCAACCTCGAGGGCCTTGAAGGCCTTCTCCTTCTCCGCAGCCACTGCGGTAAGCTTTACGTTCTCCTCCCGGACAGCCCGCGCCCGAGCTACTTCCTGAAGGCGAGCTGCTTTTAACTTGTCGTTTTCACGACAAAGAAGCTCGACGCGCGGCTGCATCCGGGCCAGGAGAACCCGAAGCTCATTGGTTAGCCTACCCTCCTGGTAGCTAGCCATGGCTTCCCCCAACGCACCACTGGGAGCTGCGTGACGAGCCCACTCCACGCACTCCACAGGTGTGCGAAGGGTTGTTCCTCGGCGGATGTTCCATCGTGGAACATACACTTCATTGGAATCCGACACTGCAAAAAACATAAAGCAGTTAGGAAAAGATGATAAAAATATGAAAAGGGCCAAAAGAACCCTACGCACCTGTAGGGTCAACAACAGGCCGATAGCCGCCAAACCCATCACCTGAACCCAAGGGAAATCCATCCAAGAGGTCAGGCAGATGGGAAGGAGGCAGAGGTTGGCGATAAGCCCCATGCATACCTAAAGGATCGGCCGTCGTTGCCGATGACGGAGGAGGCATGGTAAAAGCCGCCGCGGAATCCGCAGCAAAAGTAACCGCCGGCTCAGTGAAAGATGCGGTAAAAATGGCACTGACAGCCGGCGGTGATGTCATCACAGCTGGAACAGTCGGCTCAACGGAGTGAGCAACTGAACCAGCGGAAGCAGGCGCAGGCGCAGCCGCCTGGGTCGTCGCCTCAGGTAGGCTGACCAAGCCCACCGTCATGGGTGGAGGGGTACTCCTCTGGGTTCCACCCTGGAATGCGTCAACATCCACGCCTGCACAAAGAAGTAAAGTGTTAATGATGGAAAGTTAAGTTAAAAATAAAGGAAGTTTGTACTTACGGGTTTTCTTGAGCCTAAAAGTGCGGACAGGCGGGGATGAACCCGATGGAGCCGGCCTCTTCACGCCGCTCACCATTGTCATCTTGGGCTCTCCGGAGGTAACAGTCGTCGCAGCCTCCGGAGCGGTGGTCTTATCACCACCGGGGTTCCCCGCCACCTCCTCGCTCTCGGCCTCTGAGTCAGACCGAGGCACCGGATCGACAGTGGAGGCCACCTTCTCCTTCCCCTTCCCGCCGGCAGCCTTCTTCTTCCGCACCAACGGAGGACCATCTGCGGATTCCTCATCAGAACATAAGATTAGAGGAATTCCAGCAGAGGTTTCAACATTGAGGGGTCGAGGGTTGAATAGCGCCTTACCTGGCCGCCTGGCGCTCAGGATCTCGTGGCCTAGCGGGTAGACCTCCACGAACCGATCCGCCGTTTGTTCTAGGATGGGCAACTCGTTCTCATCTAGAGCACGAGTACCCATCCGAGCGGGACTGTCAGCCTCCCGCGGATACAGGAGCGACTGCAAGTCGTTCCCCTCTGAAATAAACAGGAAAGAAGTTAGAAGAGATTCTAAATCAACAAAAAGTAACAGAGCATACCGTAAGGAACAGAGTTCAAACCGTATTCGAGGACGATCGGGATCTTTCGCGCATCCGCATCCTTCCACACCCGGCTCATCCCGAGCATCACCATCCCGGACTCCGCAAACCGGTAAACCGGAGATTGGACTCGGGATATCTTCGAGAACCATTCCGCCTCCTGGTAGTTGGAGGCGTAAAGGCTTGGGAGAGCTTGCCCATTCTTAAATTTCATGGCAAGGGGGATGGCGCGAGCGGAGATGTAGAAGAACTCCCGCTTCCACGAACGAAGACTGCGCTCGGTTGCGCAAATCTTCAAACCCTTGATCCGGGTTATCAGAGTATACCACCCCTGGATGCACCTCCAAGAGTAGAAGGTCATCAGGCGGTCGACATAGGGCTCAATGCCCAGAATCCGGCACACCCACTCGAAGTGGCGAATCTTGGCGATCGCCATCGGGTGCACCTCGGTCAGGTGTACACCGTGCCTCTCCAGGACACGGTACACAAACTTTGTCAACGGAAACCTAAGATTCCCATAGACAAATAATGCAGCATATACCCCGATCTTGCCTCTGGGGGCATCATACACCGTCTGATGGGGTTCAGGAAACTCAGGCTCGAGAGACTCGAGCATGAACTTCCTGACGATGTACTGAT
Source organism: Bidens hawaiensis (assembly GCF_021521415.1). Classification (NCBI taxonomy): domain Eukaryota; kingdom Viridiplantae; phylum Streptophyta; class Magnoliopsida; order Asterales; family Asteraceae; genus Bidens; species Bidens hawaiensis. The sequence continues at coordinate 1,366,253 of NW_027491362.1, read as the reverse complement.
ACAGATCGACAGGCAGAGCACACTGGCACTCGCCAGCAGTACTCTTGTCATCGGCGAACACCCCAGCCTCCTGGGCTGTAGCTTCGAGATCGTGAGAAGACATCTTGCAGATGAAAGAAGAAAGCGATTTCAAGAGAATGCTCGACTGAAAAGATGAGTATTCGCCGGAAATCGTCTTGAAGATGAAGAGAAAAGTGAAAGTGTGGATTACAAAGAACCCTCTCCCCCTTTATATACTAATCGCAATTAATGCGATGAATTTAATGCGGAAGAGAGAGAAATCGAAGGTGCAATGAAACTATGACACGTGGCAAAAAGCAAGCTGGCAACAGCTATTGAAAGGACGCGTACCATTAATTTCGCGGCCACGCGCCCGAAAAATCGCGCCCACGCGCCTGAAAAGGCGTCTGGAATGACCATGTACTGTCACGTCACCATAATTTCCTGCACGTCCTGACACAGTCAGAAGAAACCGTCGCACGACGTTTCAGAGGTTTGGACTGTTCTTATCCTTTCACCAACCCTTCGAATTTCAAAAATTCAAAAAAATTTAAAAGTAAGCGGGAAAATACCCCTTACCTTGGCAACAAAGTAACCATAAGACGGGTGCGGGTACAGTGTTAAGGCAAAACCCTTCACATACCTAGCACCCGCAGGGAATTGAAGCCAAGAATACCTTGGCAACCAAGTAACCATAAGACGAATGCGGGTACAGTGTTAAGGCAAAACCCTTCACATACCTAGCACCCGCAGGGAATTGAAGCCAAGAATACCTTGGCAACCAAGTAACCATAAGACAGATGCGAGTACAGTGTTAAGGCAAAACCCTTCACATACCTAGCACCCGCAGGGAATTGAAGCCAAGAATACCTCGGCAACCAAGTAACTATAAGACGGGTGCGGGTACAGTGTTAAGGCAAAACCCTTCACATACCTAGCACCCGCAGGGAATGGACGCCAGGAATACCGTGGAAGTAAAGTAACCGTAAGACGAGCGCGGGTACAGTGTTAAGGCAAAACCCTTCACATACCTAGCGCTCCGCAGGGAATTGAAATCAAGAAGGATCTTCTGGGCAATGCTTGCGGAAACGGGAATAACATCCCCGCATAGCGGGAACGTCGAGAACTACATTGTTTGAAGCTCCAGGATGGAATTGGTGGTTTTAACATAATTGATCACTATGTTCAAAACTACCAAAACCTCATGGAGAATCCACACAAGTGGGACTCAACGCTCCTGACTTGCGAGGAGGTTACAGACCTACCCGCATCATACCCAAAGATCAAGCAGGAAAGTCGGGAATTTCTGCAAGTGACATAAGGACTTCCGCGGGAAGAATCCCCATGGAAAACCTTTAAACTAAACCCTTTTCAAAACCCTTTGCTTAAGTCCAAAAGTTCACCTCACTTTATTAAACATTCATGAGAAGAACATTGGACTGGGGGGACTTGAAGAGGTAGGTCCCAGCAGAGCCCAGTTGGACCCGCAAGACTCACCTTGAAGAGAGACGTCTGCGCAGAAACCAACTGGATCCGCAGGACCCACCATGCTCAGAGACGTGACGTCCTTACGCGCAGTACGCAAGCTGTTCCCGCAGGAAATGCCTCCCAATGGTGAAGTACTCTGCCTATTCCCGCAGCTGCGGATACAAGCCATCAGGGAAGGCCACCCGCGCAGCAAGGCTACACGCACAAGGCACTTAGCTCTCACTCAGTTGTCACCTGAAGGAATGAGCAAAGCCGGGAACAATCCCGCACAAAGGCGGGAGGGGGAATACTCCCGCCCAAAAGCCAGTCCGTACGATACGGGAAGATCTTTTGTACTGTACCTGACGAGGTATGGGCAAAAGATCTGACTAAAGATACGACAGCTTATTGACAACAGTATGGCGAGCAGCATGCTCTTGTACTGTATGTCACTATTAGCCGTTGCCTACTCACCAACTCCTGTCATACCACGTGCATAGCCGGCAGTTGGTGGAAAAGGAATAGTACACAGCAGGCCTGGTCACTATCAGCCGCTGCCTACCCACCAACTACTAGCAGGGCACGTGCGTAGGCCACAGTTGGTAGAACAGGAATACTATTCAGCCGGCCACACCTCCTTGGAAACCTACATTCGGCTATAAACACCCCAAATGGTATGATCATCTCATCTTATCACATTATCATCATATTATACCTGATATCTGCTCTAGCAATCTCTTAATATACATTTATATTTAAAGAGCAATCTAGTCTGATTCTCACGCCGGAGGGTGGTCACAAGGAGGAACCCCCCCCCCCTTCTCAGTGACGAGCTCACGGTGTCTGTTTTGCAGGTTATCAGAAGAACCATCTTTGCCGGGTCTAACCCATCGTGGGAAACATCTATCTAACCCCCAGGTTACCCGTAATCTGCCCGGGGTCCGGTTAGTGTTTCTTCAGTGCTGAATAAATAAGGTGGAAGAATAAGGTAACATTTATGCCATTTAATTGAAGAAGTGGTACAATGATGCAATTTAAATAAAAAAGTTGGAGTGAGTTTTCTTAGATTCTTTTCTCATTAGTGAAAAGGAGGGAGGATAGAAACCAAGAGAATCATGGAGGAAGAACAGCATGGAAAATGGTGGGGGGTTTTCTATGATTCCTATCTAATCGTATATATGTTGGAATTATTCTTATGGTGGACCATGATGTGTTATTATTAACAACTATGAGACAAAACTATATATATCATCAATAGTGGATGGATTCATCGAATAAAAGTATATCATCAACATTCAATATGAATAGAAATTGTCAGTGTAATAACCTCTTGACTAAAAGTAGAAGTTGTTGACGTTATTTTCATGATTAAGCTCGAGTAACATGACTAAGGTAGATATCCTTCACGTAGTTTAATTCCATGTACTTTGATACTTGTTTTAACTTTGTTATCAAGCGTTTTGTTTGTTTAGTAATGCAACAAGAAAGCTAACTTTTAACACATATCATATATGGATGAGTAGTTGCAAAATAAGTTATGAAGTCATGTCGTATATGTATTTTATTGTATTAAAAATAACACAGTTAAAGAATTATTCACAATATCAACGTCCCACCATGCATAGTTAGGTTGAATAGTGTCATCGGTAGATGAACGACATCGATCTAATATATTTGTAGAATCAAGAACTTGTCAAAACATGTTGATAGATCCGCATGACGCATTGCATACGTGGTAATATGTTGTTTTTCAGTTTTAACATTTGTTTAAGAGAAAAGTAATCAAACAAATTCATAAGGCATGGTATCCTCACGATATTAGAAGTTCGATGATTTGGCCGCCCACGCTTTATTGTGCATCGGATGTTTACTGAAATGTATTTTAGGATGATGGAAGATGAAGCTTAGTTGATATGTGCCTTTTGTGTTGTCTTTGCATTTTCAAATGGGTCCTCGTATCCATTGGCATCACATGTTTGATTGATGATCATCGTCATCCTACGGATACATTGTTTAAGATCCCAAAACGTTGTTGCATGCCCAAATTAATAATCGGTACATGATAAAATACTTATAAAAGCCGTCTAACAATGTTTTGACATTGATTAGTCAGTTAATATCTACTTGAATAATATATTACAGAAATTTGAAGACATGTGAAAAGATAAGGAACATGAAAAATATATGAAACATGAAAAGATAAGGAACATGAAAAATATATGGAAGAAAAACCTTAACCTTAAGATATAAAGTAGATTTATAAAAATGCAGTTACTGCATCATTTTGTGACATTTATTATTATTATATAAAGAATTTGTCTATACTACACTAGAGTGCTGCCACACTATATTGCGGTAATCACAGACACTTCACATCAGTAATCATGTAGCATGTTATTTTTTATTATCTAATCGCCTTAACATTTTTTTGTTTACATATATTTTCTTAACTACAAAAACGGTAGGACGTGCAATTCATTTAATAAGATACAAAAATAAAATAGCACTAAAAAGATTTATTTTAATAAATTAAGATGTAAGAAAGCATTTGTATACACTTTAGAACAACTTCCTAACTGGTTTATATCTACATTTTGCTCTTTCGTTTTTATTTACTTGCTTAGACGCCTCCAACGCTACGTTTGTAACCCATCTGTGGCTGATGTGGCCACTGCATCTGGGAGGGCAGTGTTAAGGGGTAGCTGCACTTGGGGTTCCGTTCATAGCTACGTGCGGTCTTAGTAATTAAGTCAGTAGAATATATAGACCAAACTAACTAGTTCTTATACTATACTAGATAACATTATACAAAACCATGTGTCAAATGGTCAATGGTATAAAAGCTGAAGGCCATACAAATTAAGTGTTGGAGATGCACGAAGTAAATGCAAGCAGAGATTACCTAACTGGTCCAGGTTCAAGCGCACAGCCGTTTTGAAGCCTGATTGCCTGACCCAAAACTATTTAGGAAACCCCTTGAGTGTAAGAGGCTTAAGACTGGTCACAGCCGGAGCTCGGTCCTGAACCACAATCGATTAGCTTTGTGGTGATGAACAATCAGGCTGCATTGTATTTGAAGTGATGACGATGAATAAAGTTTATAAGCATCAAATAACAAAATCAGCAAACAATAGCTTCAAGTCTCGGGATTTGAATAATCTCCTAGCACCATGGGATTTGAATATAGTAAATAAACACTAAAACATTCACTAAAACATTTTTTTTTCATAAATCTAGTGACAAGTTCACCTCTAGAAGTCTGCCAAGTATCTTTTATCTAATTTCCAGATGTGGCCAATTAATGTTCAAAATTTCTAGGTTCGAGCAAGCACTCAAAAACTGACTCATGATTTTGATGAAGTTCGTGAATATCTCCAGATGCAGAAAGCCAAAACAATCAGACCAGCAAATCCAAATTGAACCTGCAACCGCAAAATGAATTGCTTGTTAATAAAGTTTAAATAAATGGAGCCACAATTCAGCCCACCAAGAGGCATTTTCTGATATTTTAAGCTTGCTACCGTATTAAGCCAATATTTTTTTTTAGCTTATAGATTTCCTTAGCTAAAATATCTTTTCATTTTTACGATAAAAATAACCTCAAATTAAATAGGTTTAAATTTCCCCTTCTAGTTCTACATTATTAATAGATTAAAAAACCGAATGACTGCATACGAAGTTTAATAAAACTTGGTCTATAGACACGTAACATAGTTAGTATGGTAACATTTTATAACTGACCTTTGCATTGGAGACGATTGACTTTAGCAATGGAAAACGAGAATCCTGAGGCATCAAAATTACTACTGTGTACTGTCTTTTGCAAGGGAAGGGTAAAGTCTTCTGCAGTGCTTGCTGAGCTGTTGATGGTGTTAAGATTTTCCTAACATCTGACCGACTGACATCTTGAACCTGCATAACAAAATATCACTAATTATTAGTATAAAATCTTGATTTCAAACTACCCAAAACAGGACGGAACTTGTTTAACAAATTATTATGCCAGACACTGGATATATAATTGCAACTTTATGTTATATTCGAATATGAAAAGTTGAATCTGTAATATGCATGCAATATCTTTCGGGAACTTGTAATGAAAATTCATTCAAAACAAGACACATGCAGTCATGCGAGAACACATTCCTCAACCAACCAGGCTTAAAACTAGAAAATATAAACCTTATGAAGTAAATTCATACAGATTAATCATTTAAGTGTCAACTGCAATTCGATAAATTGCAATAAGTCATAAGCAAATTCATTTTATCTAAACATTTAAGTTCAAAATGACAACTTGTCACTTTTTAGCAAGTAGCAAGCAATGAACTTGTGGAACATTTCAGCGATAAAAATGCAGGCTTGTTTCAAATTAGATAAACAAGAAACAAACAAAATATTTCAAGCGATAAGCAACAGTGATTAGACAGTGTAAACACAAACTCACAGCAAAAGAGGCACCAACATCCCCAGAATAGATCCTAGATTGATAACTGTGCAATATCCGATCAAGCCACCAATAGTTCTCCTGAACAAACACATTATTAGCAATGCAAATATTCAGTTTTCACAACCATAATAGGAAAGTGATTTTCTGTACTTGAGGAAACAAGCAAAAGTTCTAGAACCCATGACTGCTTAGGTTTAAAATTGATAATATAGGGGTGGCAAAATGGGCGGGCCAGATTGCATACAATTTAGTACATGTCAGGGTTGGTTGGGCAGGGCAAACATCGTCTTATTATTATTATTATTATTATTATTATTATTATAATTATTATCAATTGTACAAATATATAACATGTTAAATATGATTATACAAGTTTAGAACTGTAATTTTGTATAATTTTAATCTACACATTTTACAATAAAGCATACTAAAAAATCTATGCATTTGAGATGACTTCCAATCTGTTTTGACACACGAGATCCATATCCTTTTTAGGTTGATCTTTAACCTTAACCCAATTGATTCATTACAAATAGAATATTTCCCAGCTCGACTCATCTGTTTATAATGGGTTAAAACTGGCACATCTACTAATAACCTAGTTTGTCATCCTCTTGTTTTCCTTTTAATCTACTTTTAGAAGATGAAAAACATCAAGTTTGCTTGTGGTTTTTGTTAGGTTTAATGTAAATGTCATAATGATATCTTCTATTCAAGTCAAAGGTAAATCCAGTTGACCAAAAACAGTTCTGCCATTTCTTCTTGTGAAATGAAGATAGTATCAGTAGCAGCAATTTGAATTAGAATCACCTGTAATCCGTTTTCATGGGCTCGCTGTTCAATCTCAAGTACTGTTGAAATATCCGAATCCGAGGGCCCTTCCTCTTGAAGGCGTAGTATCTCATCTAAAGAAAGATCAACCTGCAGAAAAATTTGCAGCATCTTAAAAAAAATCACAATGATTTTTAGCAACCTAGATGTCAACAAACATACCAGTGCTTGAGCGACGTCTGGATCGCAAGAAAAGTTCACACTAATATCACCACGAGCATTACCAACACGTGAAGGTTTGTTACCACCAAGAAAAACAGAAACACCAGCTGAGTATATCTGGTAGCCAGGCATCATAGCAGAAATCAATCTATGGAATTAATTTGACTATGGCCAAGGAATATTACAAATGAATCATAGGCACAAACCTGTCCATGTTTGAAACGGAGAACCTGAATTATTTTTGCTTCTATGAGTTTGCTCAAAAACCCAATGAAGTGAACGTCCTCCATCTATCATGGAAAATGATATCACAACATTTAACAACAGAAGTCAGAAGTAAGGTGTAAAGTGGGTGGGTCAAACCGTTGGGTAACGAGTCTAAAATCAAAACAGGTAAGTTTTGGACCAGATCAGGTTAGGTTGGGTTGACCTAAAACACTTTTGTCCAAATTTTTTGATTTTTTTTACTTATAACTAGTGTGTTAATTGTCAAATATAATTTTACAAAAGTGCATTATTTCAAGTAATTTTATAACTTAATGTAATCATCATCATCATCATCGTACTCAGTATATCCCACCAATAGCAATGCTATGGTAGGGTCTGAGGAGGGTAAGATGTAGACAGCCTTACCTCTATCCCATAGGGATAGAGAGGCTGCTTCCGGTGAGACCCCCGGCTCGATAGTAGTTTTGCATCAAGCCTTGGACATAAGGCACATAGCACTCAATCATCGGGACACCGGCTGATCGGTGCATGTGCCCTTGTCTTTCGGCTATCAACGCCACCACATGATGCCTGATTAACCTTCCGCCACTTTTAACGTTATTTTCACGAGATTAGTAAAATAACGTCAAAATTAGTGCAATTTTACTTTTGCCCACCCGAGGGTTCACACATATATACATTATATGCGCGCACCGCAAGCAGGGCGTGTATAACTTAATGTAATAAATGATGTAAATACTTTTGTGCATTAAAAATACACGCTAGCTTTCTTTTATGTCATTTAACCTATTTGGCCTGTTTTCTTTTAAGTTTCTCTTTAATGTCACCCGTTGGACCCATATAAGCATAACCAAAATCGACTCGTCGTAAACAAATGGGTCAAAATCGCCACAATATCTAATAAAAGGTAAATAAGGCAAGTACCATTTTCTCATTCTTTAACTCGACAGGGAAGCATAACTGGACAGAACACTGTGCTTCCACCATGGGGCTACGAACAACTTCTCTACAAACAAAACCATACACTAAATTAACATTTTGTTGTTATTAAAGGGGAAAAATAAACATTACGAGTGCATATTTTTAGAAGAAAAAAACCTAATTATGGTAGTGGGGAAAGTAAATGGCAAGCCTTTGAGGTCATCACGGTTGTATTTTAGAATTGGTTCAGATGGTCTTGGAATTCCACCCTGCATAAGAAGTCCAGAAAACATTCACATTGACATAATCATATGTTCTAAGTAAAGAATAAAAATGTTATCCAACATTTCAACTTACCAAATATTGTAATATCAATGGTCTTGCAATAGTAGGATCAATATTCCCAACTATCACAACACTGAATGTTGAAGGGTCCTTGAAACATTTGTTGAAATATTCACAGGCTTTAAACGGGTCGACTTTTCGAAGGTCACTAATTCTTGTTGGCTGTGGGAAAAGAAAGAATCATTAGATGTACTTGACAAACCATAACTTAAATAAAAACTAAAACTTACTCTGAAAAAGTAAGAATTCCCATAATTAAGCTCCCTCACACGATTTGCAAAGACTGCATATGGGTCTCTTTCCTGAGCATTAACAGACTCTTCTGACATTTGCATCACAATTTTTATGTCTTCTTCACCCGGTATTACTTCTGTTGCAAAAAGTTGGTAGACCAGCTGGCAGGAAGCATAAAGAAAAGGTTAATAATTTTTTTTTATAATGATGATCTTATTATAACAGGAGAATTCATTAACTAGTAGCATTTGTGATTATTATAACAAACCTCCAAAGCAGTTTCCAAGTCTGTCGGTGAGCAATCACCATAGAAAGTCCGCATGTATGCTCCAAGCTTTGTACCAATTTCAGCTCTCTTACCAGCAAGCATATCCATCAGTATTGATGGTCTATAACCGAATACACCAATTTCTCCAGCAATGGTGGATCCCATTGAACATGAGATGTATTCACTTTCTGGAAGTTCAGATAAACCGCCATATGCGTATCCTGTAAATAAAACCTGTTCAAATCGAACAAATCAATCACATAAACACCATCATGAATGAAGGCAGTCTAACATGTTAATCAGTGATGTAAATCTAATTTGAAGCTAAAATGTGTGAGTGTTTCAGAAAGCAGAGATTTAATAGTTGATGCATATTTTATGGATATAACTTTCATAAAGAGCTTAAGATCAACACTAGTCATTGTCCTATATTTGAAACAAGTGATCACAATACTCTAGTAGCAAGAGGCAAATCACAAAACAACTTTATAAGCACTGAAGCACTGGATATAACTTTTTGAAAATGTTGAAAACTATCATACAAATGAACATGACTATATACAATTGTTATTAACTATCATATCGTTAAGATCTGGTTATATATGGTTGGTTAATTTTAAAGAGCTAAATACAGGTGCCAGTCCATCAACAAAAGTAAACATAACAAACATGTCACAACTGACCAATATATGTCACTTGAACGGAGTAATAACAAATAGCATCCAGCTAATACAAAGTACCAACATGTAGTACCTTAAGAAAGAAAAATCTAAGACTACCGACGTGGTTCAAAAGTATAATGTATTCACTGTCTCAATTAATAACAAATGTGCAGATAGTAAGTCTTACAACTAATATTGGGAGCATGAAAACAGACCTGGTCTTCAAGGAAGTCTGTGCACTTATAGCAGACACGCATGCCATTTGACAGGATCAGCTCAGTTGCTCCAATATTAGGATATTCAGACTCTTCCACTACATTCCTGCAACAGGAAAAAGATGGAGGATGTTAAGTTACCATAAAATATCATTAATGACAGACAAACATCGACCTGAACCAAGCGCTTAGCAAATAAATTAAGACGTATTCTGCATGAATACCCAGGGTTTGGCTTTAAAGTAACAATCTCTTCAGGAATATGATCTTCATCCCAAGGAGAAATACTGCCATCTTCTTCTAGTGGATTTATCTTTAACACAACACTTTTGAGATTGTCCACCGTTGCAGCAGCTCGAGGCTCGATTGCCTTTATAACACAACTGTGTGTAGTATGAAAATTCTCTAAATATTTGGATACTTCAGATGCAGATATATCTACAACATCAAAAAGTAATAAAGTAAAGCCATCATTTTTTACTAATCTCTACAACTATATAGCAAGAACATTCAAAACCAGAAATTAATGACATTTAACAACTTACGAGGTAATATAGTTTTCTGAAGCTGTGCCTCGTACTCAATCCCAACAACAGGTTCCTTACGAAGAAAATGCTAAAAAGTAGAAGACAAGAATTAGACAATGGAAAAAGATAACCAAATATGAAGATAATGATTCAAAGGTACTGCTGAAATACATGTAGGTATTCCTCCCGTAAACTGGTTGATTGCACTTGGTCACGCTCCAAATAAGCAGATTCAATTTCAGACATCATAGTTGCACGCGCAACAGATATTTCCCGCTCAGAAAAGCCATGTAACCGAACCCTGGCAATCTGAAAGAAAATACATCAGTGAATCAAAAAGAAGGAAAAAAAACACTAGTGAAAAGACACTTGAAGATGAAAATGAAAATCAAACCTCTGTTAGCATTGATTCCAAGGCAATAAGAGTTCCTTTTTCTTTACAAGATGAAGTCATTATAAAGGCCTTAATTGGCTGAACAACAACATCTGCAGCAACAGAGCATGAAAAGTAAGGTGGGTCCTTCTTGCGTGATATTTTAAAGAACCGTTGGTTCATTGCGTGATAAAACATGGCTTCAACAAGTAAATCCCTGTAATCCTTTACGGTTCTTAGTTCAGTTACTGGTGATTTGCAGCTGATCATGACTGCTGACTGCAACAAGTAGAACAAGGAATTATGTTTACATAAAATGGTGCTACTCATACACCAATAACCATAATCTATATTAGCTATATACAGATTTATTACATTGGAGACTGTAGAACACTAACCCCAGCAGCTTCAGATTCCACAAAACATGAAATACGAGGCTCCTCGTGAGATGGGACTAGAAATCTAGGTATATCCAGGTCATTAGTGGCTGAAACTTTACTACCAAAGTGGGTCTTTATTAATTCAACAACACTCTGCTAGAAAGAAAGAGAGAAAGGGATTAACTGTTGATATCATATGGCGATAATTGTAGGCAAGCATTTATATTATTCTGACCTTCGTATCAGAAAAGTCTCCAACAGCAATAACAGCCATGTTCTGCAAATGGTACCATTTTTTGTAGAATCGTTTTACAATCTCAGGAGAAACTGTCCGGATCACTTTCTCCAATCCAATTGGTAAGCGCTCAGCATACTGCAATTGATAAATTTAAAAATGTATAATGAACCTAAAACAGCACTTGGAGCAAGAAATACATGTAACTATGACCAATTACTAATTTACTACCATATAATGAAAAAAATACTAAAACTCCCAGCAGTAACAAGCATGTCTATAAAGTATATTAGCTCTATAAGAGATGGCAGGAAAAATGCTCATACATGAAAAAATCTATTAATCTGTCTACATACATATGTGTGCATCTCAATATTTTAAAGTATATCTGAGCCCATGAGATTATGAGAAGCTATTGCCGAAAGTGCTTTAGTGCATACCACTGTGAGGTTTGTCCATCATTTTAAACATCAAATTAGTGATAAATAATGTGAGGAAAAAGATGAATATGTGGTTGTGTAATCTCATTGCAGATTATTAAAAATAGAAAAAGATTAAAAGACTTCTTCAGTTAATAGTACAGACCTTTGAGCCTTCCATCATCAAAAGCCAATGTGCATCCTGCAACCTGCCATTGGCGTTTCTGTTTGCTCTATACTCTTCCATAACAGCACCTCTTTCCTTTTCCAAATCCTCTGCTGATACTCGAATCTGCACACAGTGAAAAATGAGGCACTGAAAAACAAGAACAATGATTTAATAATCTAAATCACATATATGTATTCTTATAATCAACCAAAGATTTGTATATGTTTGTATTATTGTAAAGACTAGAGTTGCAGATAGAAGATACAAATAGAGTAAAATGTTATACCCTCTAGTCGAGTATAATATTGTAAAGTACATATAGTCTAATATCTTACCTCAGAACTAAACTCTGCCAAGACTGAAATAGCTTGAGATAAGAGCTCAGGTTTGTCAACAGGAACAAACAACTCATAAACTGTCTCATCAGCTGATGTAACTGCATTCTGACAAGCACCAAACTCAGCTCCAATGCTTTCAAGAAATTTGACAATATCATGATTTGTGTATTTCTTAGTGGCACTGAAAGCAAGATGTTCAACAATGTGGGCAACTCCTCGTTCTTCTTCCTCTTCCAAAACTGAACTGTCATTGTATTAAGATAATCGGTTATTAAAAAAAAATCTAATAAGAAATCATGATGTGGACGATCTAAATCAAGTTGATAACCAATACATAAAAAATTAATAATTAGTGCTAATTTTAACACTTCATGTTGGATGTGACGCCGAAGAGAAGTTTAATATGCCATGACACTAATAAACATTATTTTTCATAATAATAATAATAGGAGTTAAACGAGTTTGTTCATATCATGTGGTTTGTGTTTGATTTTGGGGCCTGATTTCCAACACGCAATAAAGTAATATGTCAACCAGCATCATTTGATTTTTGTAGCAGTTCATATTCTGTTTCTTTAAATAGCCTAATCACTGTAGGTGATAATGTGTTGAGAATCTATCAAGTCATAGCTATATACAGAGTTTAGACTAAAGCAGCTAAGAACAGCCTTTTTTTTCAAGCCATAAATTATAAGTGCATGTGACATGCATCTTTTCCCTATTTAGATGCCTTTAAAATTTTCCATACTTTTGACCATTTATTTGACAGCTACTGTCCATCAACCAAAGCAGCTAGTCTGCTAACTGTCATCCTCACACTTTTCCAACCAACGCATTAAATTATCACAGTTTACTTGTAACTTAAACAGCAACTAACAACATTGTTTTCAAATGCATAAAAAGCTATGGTAGAATAAGGCCTTTAACTGAATCATTCACCAGAGAAAATCAACAACGAAATCTTACACGATAGACACCAAAAAAAAAAGTCAAAACGCAACTTTTAGGCTACAAAAGAAGATACAAACTGCATAACTATATGAAATAGGCTTGCAGGTATAACAATTTCAGCAAATGCATAACCAAATCTTATAAGATACAAACTGAAACCAAAAGTTAAATAATAACATTATGCTGCATCCTTATTCCCTTGAAAATCCACATTAGTAACTTATACTTAACTAAGAGAAAAACACAAATTGCTAGTGAAATTAAGGTATATAATCAGTACTTAGTTCTGATAAACGCAGATGCTATGTTACAATTATTATAACTAATATTACTGGAAACAAATTGAAACTAATACAATAAGTAAATCACTTAAGGTATATAATCAGTACTTAGTTCTGATAAACGCAGATGCTATGTTACAATTATTATAACTAATATTACTGGAAACAAATTGAAACTAATACAATAAGTAAATCACTTAGGGGGTGTTTGGTACAGAGAAAAAGAATGGGAAGAAATGGAAATAGAAATGGGAGAGAAATGGAATTGGAGAGAAATAGAAATGGGTGGAGAATTGACAATCATTTCCTTTGTTTGGTACAATAGAGAAATGGGTGGAGAAACGGGAGCAGAGACGTGATTAGGGTTCTGCCTCGGCATCATCATGGTGGAGAAATGGTGGCTCAGAGACGCGTCGCAACACCGCGAACGGAGTAGAGCGTCATCATCATCGCCGCGCAACATCAACACCGCGATTTAGGGTTCCGCCTCACAACACCGCCTCGCGATTTAGGGTTTCGTTTTGGCTCAGAGACGCGAACGGACGTGGCTGCGGCGTCGGCCGCCGTGCCGGACGTCGGCATCATCATCACCATCGCCGGTCGGAGCATCATCATCATCATACGCGAACGGAGTAGAGCAGAGACGCGATTTAGAAGCAGAGAGAATTCCATTTCTCTTCCAAATGGAGAGAATTGGATTTCTCTACTTTTTGCCTACACCCAATTCTCAGAGAAAACCAATTCTCCGCCCAATTCTCCGCCTAATTCTCCCAAACAAGAGAAACCTAATTCTCCACCCTCAAATCTCTCTACCAAACACCCCCTTAAGGTATATAATCAGTACTTAGTTCTGATAAACGCAGATGCTATGTTACAATTATTATAACTAATATTACTGGAAACAAATTGAAACTAATACAATAAGTAAATCAATCAGATATGCACCAAATTATGCAGAAACCTCACAATTCTACACTACAATTGGCCAATTAACAAAATTAAGATATAACAAGTAATGCGAATAATAATGTTAATAATAATTTACCCGACTTTGACGGCGAGTGCGAGCGCGGCTCTCATTTTAGGTTTGGAATTCAATCGGACGTAGTAATTGAGTCCGTTGTCGAGCTTGCCGTAGTCCGCTCCGTAGGGAACGTCCGAAAGCAGTTGTTCGTAATTTAAGTCCACCGTTTTGAGTGACCTAAATCTGTGCTTCTTCAATATCTCAGATGACGTCTCTGCCGGTAACAAATCCATCACTAATTAATTTATTTCACGCACAATTACAGTTTCAATTTCTATCAGAGCAGAAGAAGAAGATCCCTTTGGTTTGGGTTTTTATATGGCTGTCAAGTATGGGCACGTCACACTCTGCTTTTTCGTTTTGGTCAAGCAATTAACAATATATCCGTCAAGTCATCACTTAAATGATATTTTTGAGGCCTTTGTCACGGGCATGAGTTGTCTCGTGCCTCGCGGTGCTTATAATATTATGGAACGCGTGATTTGTCGTTATAATGTTTTATACTATTTTAGAAAATTCATTATTTCTAGGTATACGGCATGTGTATGACTCGTTATCGTCATGGATACATCATATGTGATTATACGATTCTGTATGATATGTAAGTGGTGTGTGGTTATCATGTCACTAGTGTGTATTTACGCACTTCGTTAAGACCCGCAAAATGAAAAATGTTAAGCGTGAAGTCTTGACTTGACGGTCACCCTAATACCTCGTTGTAAAGATGGAACATGTAAGACCTTTTTTTCGTCGAGTCAGACCGTGTTTTGTTCGTCGGGTCGAAGCTGCTGTTGAAATGTGGTGCCCAACGTGTCAACCTAATCATCAAAATGTGGTGCTCAACCTAATCATCAAAATGTGGTGCTCGACGTGCCAGCCCCGACATAAACATTATTAATAAAAAAAGATTAATTATTATTTTAATTATTTATTTATTAATTACTATTTTTAGTTATTTATTTTCAAAAATATTAATTAGTATTTTTATGTATTTGTTTTAAGAAAAAAATAATTTATAAAAAAAACTTCTATATGCCGCATATCACACTATATGTGGCATATAAAGGATTTTTGTCTTCTCCGATTTGTATATCATATGCTGCATAGACTCTCTTGTTTGTATTTTATATCTCGCATATAACCCTACATGTGGCAAACATAGGACACGCCTTGATTTCGAGTATACAAAGAGTAAAGTATCAAAATCATCTATGAGGTTTGGTTAGTAATTCGAATTCCGTCCCAAAAGTGTTTTGTTTTGTTTTTTTTTACATATGAACCATTGAGGTTTCCTATTTCTTGTCAATCACGTCCAAATTGATAACTTTGTTGTTTTCATTGTTAACTAAAGGGTATAGTTTTTTTTTCACCAATGTATGAAGGGTTATTTTGGGATAAGGGTGTTCAAAATTTGATTCAAATTCGAAATATTTGAAATTCGACTCGATTCGAATTCGAATATGAGGATTCGAATTCGATTTCAAAATATTCGAATTCGATTCGATTCGTATTCGAGTATGGAAATCCAATACGAATCGAATACGAATTCATGATATTTTATTCTATTCGATTGAAATTCGAATTCAAATTATATAATATATATATAATTTATTAATTTGGGTCAAATCCTTAATGTCAAAACATAACAATAAATCCCAATAACTCATACTGATATTTCTTAATTTTGCTAATACTTAATTTTCAACTTATTTTCATGTGATATTGTAGCTACTTTAAACTTATATTTATGTGTTTTACATTGATGATTATGATTTTTGAAGTTTTTGACATATATATGTGAACTTGAATCAATTCAAATTTATTCGAATTCAATTCGAATTCGAGTTTCAAATACAAATATAATCGAATTTCGAATATGGGATGTAATACGAATACGAATCGAATAATTCAACTTTTAAACGAATACGGATCGAATACAAATATCATCAAAAAATAAATTATTCGATTCGATTAACTTGAAAATTCGTTATTCGATTCGATGAACACCCATGTTTTGAGAGATAATTACCAAATTGGTCATTCTATCAATTGAGGTAAAGGTTTTGTTAGTAAAATATTTTCTTCTCAAATTGTCCATCAAAAAACAGTGTTCTAACATTGTAACACCAACTCCAAACTTAAGTGACGACGAATTCGTTTGAATATTAAATCAATATAAACTCTTTGAAAGCTGAAGATTAAATTTATGGTAACACTTATTCAATAATTTATTTATGCATGAATTTGTTGCTTAAATTTATTATGTTTTGATGATCTTCTAAACTCTTTGAAATCTGAAGATTAAATTTAAGGTCATGGGGTATACTATAACCCATCTTAATTCCACATAAGCTCCACATCACTTATTTTTTTCTTTTACACTCTATGTCATCCAAAGGAAATGGTTTAAATCATTTAACACATAATTAATATAACAAGTCAATTAGTAAATAATACATATTGTTCATTTTAACCCGTTAAAAGCATAACCCATGGACCATTTTAACACACTTAACATAAGTGGGGAGTGGTTTAATCCATCTTTAAAGTGCCATGTCACTTTAACCTATGTAGGGGTTAGAGTATACCCCATGGCCTAAGGTAACACTTATTCAATAATTTAGTTATGCATGAATTTGTTGTTTAAATTTATTATGTTTGTTGACATGTTTTTCTACCCGTGTGTAACACGGACTATACCCTAGTTAATATTTTAAATCAACATAATTAACAATACTCTTATTTTTGTTTCTCTTTTCTTAACTTTTAAAATATATAGTTTTATAAAAGTTCAAATATATCATTACGATGTGCTTGTTTTAATTAACGTTTCAACATAGGTTTTACTCAATACCGAGCCGAATCAAATTTATATCAAACGTTTAGATATCTCCGATTTAAGCAAAACTTTGTTGACGTGTTGATAAAAATAATCATACTGCAATGGTATATTTATAAATATATAAAACTATGAACTTTAAAAAATTAGAAAAGAACAACAAAAATAATACTAATATTAATTATATTAATACTCAAGTTAGAAGTTTTACACTTAAAATTGGCCCGATATATAAAGTCGGTCTTACATATCTTAAGTCAACCCTACATGTATAAAGTCTGGTCTCACACATAAACTTATTTAAAAGACATATGACTTCTATCGCTTAACAATAAATAAGGGAAAAGCCGACAATATATCGATGATGGGCAGTTTGGGAAAACTTTGATCAAATGTTCAAAACCTTAATACCTTTTGGAAATTTCCCTTGTTTTGGTTTTTTTTCCCCTTGAAGTATAAACTAATGTTAAAATTTTTTTTTTATAAATATTATATTGCCTCTCAAGGCTCACACCAGCCCCCAACATCGCCTGTACCACCGTCGCCCGTCGCCGCCGTCCTCCACCACCACCACCACCTACACCATCGAATCTCTCCCTCTCTCACGCACACACACTCTCTGTCTCTCTTTGCAGCCACCAGATAACATATCCATCTTCGCCTGGCCTAAAACCTTTTCCCGCCAATTCTCATTAGTTTATAGTTTCCCCGTTGATGATTTGTAAGCAAACAATGGCCACTGATCAATCGGTATTAGCGCTAATTAGGGCTCCAAAACCTAATTTTACGAGCTCAGCTGATAAGATTGCGTTTGCCGTACACTCGACTTTCCTAGCAGCAGGCTTCAGTTTCTACGCCACCGGTCCCACTGCGTTCTCCGACGACGCCATTACGGCTTCCTTCTCTGGTACCGGTTCTAACTTTTTTATTTATTTTTTACATAATTATTAGGCAGAAAGCTTATTATAGAATTTTAGGTTATGGAATTTGAATTGATGTTTCGTTTCTACGTGTTTAGACGAAGTGGATATCGACGGTTGGAATGAAGTTAAAGCCAATTATGCGTTTGTGTACTCAATTCCTAACGATAGTTCGAAGAAAGTACTTGTGAAGTGCCTTGTTATGAACCAGAACAACCAGTTGCTTATTGATGCTTTAGCTTCTGGCTCGTCTGATCCGGTTCACCTCGAGATCAAGTAATTGTTCATTCGTTCGATCTCTTTGTGTGTGGACATGCGTATATTATTATTAGCATGTTATTACTTGAATGTTTTGACAGCTTATGGTAGCTGGTGTTTTTGTATGCAGTATTGATGATTTTGCTGTAGAAAGTGGTGATAGCAAATATAGGTCGCAATATAAAAACTTGGGTGAGCTTGTAGATTCCATTAATAAAGGCGTGTTAGCTGATGTGCTTGGATCTTCTACTGCAAGCGATATCAATGCCAAAAGGTGATGTCCCTTGAACATAATAACAGTGTTATCTTTTTTCAGTTTTTAGCATATCGAGCTTAGTGTTTTTAAAATGAAGTAAACAATTATTATGTTATAATGTAATATGTCTATGGAAAGTTTTATCACTGTTTTCTGAATGAGAAACATGAATGCGTATGAGTTGCTAATTACTTAAATGGTGGCTCAGAGCTGAAGAAATGAGGGAAGCAGAGTTGATTGAGAAATCGAAATCAGTGGTATTTCAGCAATCGGAGAGTTTAGAAGGCATTAAAATTGAAGGTTATGATTTCGGCAAAGGGCTTAACATTTCACAGATTCTTAAATCCCTAGGTCCCACCGGCATCCAAGCTTCTAATCTTGGTGACGCCATTGAAATCGTTATTTAGGAAGGAGCCATCGTAACTGCTCGCCATCGGAATAGGCTTTCAAGGCAGCTGCCAAGTCAGCCAGTAAGTCCTGCCAATATCAGGGAAAGAATAGCTCCCGAAGGGCTTCCTTTTTTATCTAAGCGACTAATAGGCTTGGGTGGCTAGGGCACATGCTATCGAGGTTACACGCCTGGTCTGATTCATTTACTACAAGAAAGCCACTATTCCCTCCAAGCGTAGGTCGAGATTGAAAGGCAAGAAGGAGTGTTCAAGCCGTAGATGGTTCCCGGTTATGCCTGTTTCCTCTCTTCCATTGCTTTACTTCATAATCATAAGGAGACTAGGTTATTCTCATTCCTGCTTCAGTCCCCCCGATCCCTATAGAGCGAAAGAGCTGCCTGGTGATCCCTAGGTTGCAGCGCGTTCGGTCGTTAACTCCTCGCGCCGCTGCCGCCGTTTCTAGGACCGACCGACGCCTCACCTGCACAGGTACCTACCTAGTGTCGGTCGCACATTCAACATAGCGTTCGGACTCATTTGCCTTCCAGAACCAGGGGTCTTCGAGCCTGCTGCGTACGATTAGAAACAAATGGTAAGTGAATCTCAGACTCTTATCATACTTAGTTTAACATATTTGATGAACTGGCTGACTGATTAGATTAATAGCGAACTTGATTATTCATTAGGCAAAGGAAACGTGTATGAATTTGAACATTGAATTAGTTATTTTGCATGATTTTGAGAGTTTTAATTTGATGATTGAAGATAGAGTGGAGGCTTTCTCATGTGCAAGCAACAAAAGATTGCAGTGAGGAGGAGAAGAGCCCAACCTACAGAGAGTCTGTCAAATGCAAAATCTTTCTAGGCTTCACTTCAAACATCCTTTCCCCTGGTGTTAGAGACAATATTCTCCATCTTGTTAAACATAATCTGGTTAGTATTTGAAGGCTTTATGACCATGAACATATGTATCACTTTGAGTCTTTAATTCACATGATAATCAAGTTTTAATTGAAAATTTATAATTATTATTATGATTTAGACTTTAGACATAAGCCAACTTTAAGTAGTTTAGATATCATTCTGATTCTTTAGAACCTTTTTTTATTAATATGAGGTTGACGTGCTCATGACAAAAAGCGGTGGAATTGAGGAAGAAATCTTAAAGTATCTTGCAGACAAATCCAAAGGCGATTTGCACTCAAAAAGAGACAATAACCTTGAAGATTGGATCGTCCCGATACTTGACAAAATGTTGGAAGAACAAAATACAAAGGTATTATGAGATAAGTTGGATCTTTTGTGTTGTGTTTTGATGAATTTCTGAACTTTCATTAATAATCTTCTTTGAGCAAGTTGTGCAGTAGAAATTTATACTGTATCCTCTTTGTGCAACAGCATTTGTTATGGACGCCATCAAGAGTTATAGCACGTTTGGGGAAGGAAATCAATAACGAGAGTTCGTTTCTTTATTGGGCATATAAGGTATTCACATCTTCACTCAAATCTCAAGTGCTTTACATTTCTTTCATAATCGTTTTTCATTTAAATATTTAACAAAGCTATGACTTCTGTTTTTTTTTTCTTGTAAAACAATATTCCTGTCTATTGTCCTGCCTTCTTCTGCACTGCCTTAAATGGCCCTCTTCGAAAAACGTTACATTCGTATTCCATTCGCAATCCTAGTCTTCTTGTTGACTCAATGCAAGGTGAGCAGATTCTCTCATTCATTTATGAAAAAGATAAATTTTTTGATATCTTGTGTGAAAGATGAATAAAATTGAGCGCCTAAAATCTATTATAAATACATCTACTTTCCCTTTTCACGATAATCCAACCCCATAAAATCTGTATTCACTCGAAAATGACTCTCTTTTTGCTAAAGGGGAAGAACCTGGAAAGCTATAATTTTATAATCAAAAGCTACAAAAGAAAAGGGTTACATAATCCAGTTTGGGACATGTCCCCAAGTAAAATCAACAACCTGAACTACTAAAAAGGAATCCTAAACAAATTAAAATACCTTATCTATCTCACATACACCCTAAATTCACACTCAATACAAATCAAATTGACAACTCTATTAACAAAAGCCCAACACCGGATTAGCTCGGCGAAAATAATTATAGCCCAACTCTTAATATAACTCTTATCTTCGCATTCTTTATAACCCAATATAGTATTCAATTCCAACTTCACGATTATTCTCCTTATTCATCATCTGACCCCTTTAGGACTTTGTAGTTAATAGCATCCAAAGCTCATACCGAAACTGATTTCCTATTCTAAGCGTGATCCCAAATCATGCCACCAACATGATTCAAATGTACCCTGCACACAATGATTGAAAAACAACTTGTTTTGACCCAACATAATAGATACATTAAAATCAACTCATTTTGATCCGAACTCATTATGTTCAAACCTGTTTTAACCCTAACCCAATTTGACACGTTAACCCGTCCAACCTGACTCGCTTGTTTTGCCAGGCTTATATATGACCATCGAGTACCACAAGCAGATAAAACTTTTTCGTTCTACAATTCTAATAGCATTAGCAATAATTAGTGTATTAATTTAAAATAAAACAGAAAAAATATCCTTGTTTTAGAGAATTTCTTTAAATAGTACTTGTGAATACGATTATACGAACCACAGAACTGTCATTCGGGCATAAATCCACCTGGTAATAATGTACACAAAAGACTCTTTTTAGTCTTGAAATATGTTAATAAAAAGTTCTTGAAGCTTTTAAAAAACGTTTTTCTGCATTTTTATAAACTATATCACCATGGTCCATTTTGATATCTTAATTTTAATCTGACTAATTTGAACCCAGGTCCATATTGTTCACAACCTGTTTTGACCTGAACTCATTTTGGACCAAACCCGTTTTAACCCAAACCAAATTGATACATTTTATGATACATTTTAAAAACAACTTGTTTAGACTGAACTGTACAATCTGACACAACCGCAACCCGAAAATCGTGTCAAACATGTGAACCCGATGACACGCATATTTGCAGTTTGACCCGATTATTTTATTTTTTATTCTCAGATATTTATATTTTAAAAATTAGATTTTAGAAACAATAGAATATAAATTAATATATAAAACAATTACACTGTAATTATGAAATCTTATGTAAATTCTACTTTTTAGCTTTAAAACTTGGCATATATTACTTAACAGTTTGATTTGTTACATATAACTTTAAAATTAAATTAAAAATTAAATGGGTTAAACTGATCAGGTTGATCCAACTCATCCAGGCACGACTCGTATAGCCAACTCAGGGTCACAAGTTTAAGCCGAAACTAACCCAAAAGATCCATATATAGACTAATGGAAGTTGGAAAAAAAGCCCGTATGAACTTACGAGAACGTCTATGATCATTTCCTTTTATGATTTCTCCTAAACGGCCAATGGTCCTGAGTTCCATGCATTTGCCTCCTGGAATTGCAGCTCATAGGTGGGCTAAGGTACTCCAAATTCTTTAATGTTATTTCCGTATGAATATACAAAAAAATAAAATAAAAAATCAATTAAGTTTTAACAACTCAGCATATAAAACATGAATTACCTTGAAAACCACATCATCTGGATGGCTTGATATCTAATTTCTACTTTTATCATAATATCAATTAAATCTAGCAGAAATAAGAATTTTCCACCTAAGGAAAATGCATAAAATTGAAGTGTAGTATCTCCCATGGTGCAGCTCATTTCCTGTTGGTTCGTTTGAGTTTTGACTACAATGGCTGTTTGTTTGATATATTGTGAACCAAAGTGCGTGTTTGCATGTAGGATGGTTAATTGGAGCGAGAGTCTTATTATTTGAGCAAAAGAGTCATTTAGCATCAATATTATAAAGCATTATTGTATAAAGAATGCAGCTTATGGTGTGCTTTGTTGCATGTATGTGGCAATACTTGTTATATCAATAAATTAGAGAACGCACCCCAGCATCAACATTTTTACTAATCCCTCCAGAAGTTGTTTTCACATCCTCAGAGCCTAACATAGATGAGAACAGATTATCCAACTTAGCATAGTAAATTATATCCTTATGAATAAATTCAAAGATAACAAATTGCTAATTATTGATTTTACCTACCAAAATGAACAGAACTGAATCAACTGATGAAGACCATCATGCAGACAAGTGTTGTGACTGAGCATTAGACTGCACTAATTGAGATTTATAACTATCATCAAGCAAATAGATTAATTCAATAACATGAATGACTAGAGGCAGATGAGATTACTTGCACCTGGTCAGATTCTTGAACGAAACCATAGAATCCCTAAAATGTACAAGATATCAAAATCAACCGAAATATATAATGAAATAGAAACAAAAGAGTATTGTGGTTCCCTAGCTACTGCCTTAACAATTAAAAAATGAAACTTACAACAACTGAAGATGACTTACTTATATATATAATTATTCAGATGGCTGAGATCTATTTACACTCTTCTGTAACCTATATATATAATTATTATTATTGTTATTATTATTATTATTACTGTCATGACTTTGTGTGAATAAGCTGTTAATTTTTTAAACAGAACACGCAATGTTGCACAATGAATCTTTGCATTCAAACCCTAGGAAGACAGGAATGATAATTCTAGGAGGAGATGCAAATATGATGTGTGATGGTGCTGATTTTAAAGTCATCATCAACACTCTCGAGGAATTTGATGGTAGAGATTCTAGTGCTCGTTCCGATGATGTCTCATGGGGCAAAACACGTGCTTCTGACAAATTTGTCAAGGTATATGCATGGGTTTTTTCTGGTTATGCTCTTGATATCCCAAAATAAACGCAATGATTTCTTTTAGTAAAGTGTCTATCTAAAATGACCTCTTTGGTCGTATAACATTGTTGTCGTGTTATGTGATATATTTTAGGTGTTGCCCAACCAAGTGTTTTCATTTAAATGTGTTTCTTACAAAGATTGCATTTCTTATGTTTTGACATAGTTAGCGAAAAGGGTTGACTATTAGTCCATTGTGACAAAATAAAAGAATATTGTGGACTCAAACCAATGATATCAATATTTCTCTAGTAGTAAAAATATTCGACTAATAGACATTTGTTGAAACTTTAATAAAGGTGACTACTTTGACCAAGAAAGAAACCTTGCTTTTTTAAGGTTTTGGAATCAATAAAGTATACTTGTACTCTTATCAACGATGTAATCATTTATATTGGTTGTTTTGATCAGGTACACTATGATGCCACAGTTCCATTTCCATTACTTGTTAGAGAGACGTTTGGTAAAATCAAAGGCTATGAATACAACCAAGGGCTTAGCTTGTCACAGATTCTTAATCCCGTACCTTCTACCGGCTTCCTAGTTTCTTATCTTGGTGAAGCCATTGACATCGTTAATCAAATGGTAAGTAGATCAGTTTGATTAAGGTATATATGTATGATACTGAGAGTTCCTGTTTAATTACTAAAGCTAGAATGGAGGCTTTCTCATGATCAAGTTGCAGAAGATTGCAGTGAGGAGGAAAAGGACCCGACTTACAGAGAGCAGAGAGTCTGTCAGATGCTAGATCTTCCTAGGATTCACTTCAAACATCATTTCGTCTGGTGTTAGAGATATTATTCGGTATCTAGCTGAACATCGTATGGTTAGTATTTTAAGGCTTTGTGACCACTTCAAACTGTTTTTAATTATTAAGCTGACTCTTCGTAACTTATGCTTAATTATATCTAGGTTGATGTGATTGTGACAACCACCGGTGGCATTGAGGAAGATCTCATAAAATGCTTTGCAAACACATACAGAGGTGATTTTTCTCTACCTGGTGCTGACTTGCACTCAAAGGGACTGAATCGGATTGGTAACATGGTGATTCCTAATGATAACTATTGTAAGTTTCAAGACTGGGTCCTCCCAATACTTGACCAAATGTTGGAAGAACAAAAGAAAATGTTTGAAGAACAACAGAAACTGTTTGAAGACGAAAAACAATTTGATACCCAGGTATTATACATGCTTCGGAATTAAATAGTAACTTTTGAGTTTAGTTTTGAATCTTTTGATCCATGTTGAACTTTCATCAATATTGTTCCAGATTGAACAAGTTGTGTAATAGAAGCTTATTATACTTTATTTCCTTTGTATTCAACAGCATGTGTTTTGGACACCATCAAAAGTAATAGCGCATTTGGGGGAGAAGATCGATAACGAGAGTTCATATCTATATTGGGCATATAAGGTAATCACATTTTAACCTTTTATTCTACAACATTATAACCTCTTTTATTCTTTCAAAGTTCTAGCATTGATTCTTTTACATTTATGTGGTATAAAGTATCTTTTGATATGAACATTTCAATTATAAAACTGAAAAATAATTTAAATGTTATATTATTTCTTTTTTTATTGCAGAACAAGATTCCTGTCTATTGCCCTGGCTTGACAGATGGGTCTCTTGGAGACATGTTATATTACCACCCCTTTCACTATCGCAATCGACAAGAGTCACGAGACCCTGGCTCGAAAGATGGGCCTCTTAAAAACGTGTTATCTCATTATCCCAGTCTTGTTGCTGACGTAGAACAAGGTGAGCAGATTTCTCATTTTGATTTTGTTGATTAAACTAACACTTTTTTAGTTGATAAACGAAGTTTATATAATTAAATTCTGCACAGGATTCAATTTTTTTGATATCTTATCACTAAAACTGTATATAACTGAAAAAGGAATGATATCTTATCACTAAAACTGTATAAAACTGTAGACACACACACACACACACACACAAGTCACCAATGACAAAAAAGGAATCATGGAAATATTTAATGGATTTTTAACAATATTGCAAGGTAAAAAAGGAGAAACATAACCATCATTTTCTTGCTTTCTTTTAAAACAAAGTACATGTCAGTTCCTGCATTTTCTTCTAATAATCAATCTTCATCTGCATATTCTAAAATTTAACACTAAAGAACTGATAAAACAACAATAATAGTAATAGTAATAATCATATTATTATTACTAGAGTTAATTACACAATAGTCTGTAATTTGTCAAAATATTTGGGGTCTACATTTAATAACATATTTGGGACATGTGGTTGTCAATTTGTAATAAGTTTGGGTTTAACACTGACTTTGGCCTTTCTAAACAGATATCATGGCAATGAACGGCGAGGCTGTGCATGCAACCCCTAGGAAGACAGGGATGATTATTTTAGGAGGAGGGTTGCCAAAACATCACATATGCAATGCAAATTTGATGCGTAATGGTGCGGATTATGCGGTCTTTATCAACACTGCCCAGGAATTTGATGCTAGTGATTCTGGTGCTCATCCCGATGAAGCTGTCTCATGGGGCAAAATAAGTGCTTCTGCTAAATCTGTCAAGGTAAATACATTGATTTTGTTAATTGTTTTGCTCTTGACCTCCCAAAATAAATGCAATGTTTTTAGTTTTGGTAAATGTTGTAATCTGCTATGTCCTTTTTGTGTTTGGTTCTTGTCATGTTTTGTTAGATATTTTAGCTCAAGCACAAACATATACTCTTTTTAATTTGGTTTTTGACCGAAAAAAGTCAGAGGGTATTTCTCATGTTTGTACATAGTTTATGATAAGGGCTTACTGTAATAGTCTAAACTCCAAAGTGGTAAAATAACATAATAATATAGACTGACATCAATATTCCCCTTGTGGTAAATGTATTGAACCAACATTAGTTAAGACTTTACTAAAAGAAAGACTTGCATTTTTGTGGTTATAGAAATGACTATTTTGACCTTAAAAACTAACTTGTATTTGAAAGTTTTGGAACCGATGGAGCTTTACTTTATTGCATTCTTATCACCATGGTTCTAATATTAGTTACTCATGTTGATTGTTTTGATTCAGGTTCAATGCGAGGCCTCGATTGCATTCCTGGTGCTTGTTGCAGAAACGTTTGCTGCAAAGAGGGAGAAAGAGAAAAAAGCAAAGAGAAAGAAACACTTGCTTGAGAGAAAGGAAGAAACAAATGATTCAAAGCGAAGTTGCAAATAAATTCATATTGGAGCAACTTTATCCGATCAATGATCTATGTCAGTGAGATCAAATGTTGTTTGATCCAATTATAACAGTATATACATAGTTTTTTTTTTCAAATTGATAGATTTGAGCGTTTGGTAACGGTGAAATTTAGGATTTATTGCATATTATGCAACGACTCGTTCTCATATTATGTATTCAAGCCTTCTCACGTGATCCTAATTTTTTTGGAATATTAAAGTTCTGTTATTGTTATTCAGTGCTAATTGCTGAGACCAATTTTTAGTGCAATTAGGTGTTTGATGTCATAGGCCTTTCTGGAGTTTTTTCCAAAATGGGATGGGACGAAAACGTATTTATCAAAATGGGTGATTTAAAAAATATTTACCAAAATAAGTTTTTTATAAAGTTATTTTTATCTCTGCTATATAATATATGAGTTAGGGATCTCTTAAATTTTAAGAGATACCTAACTCATTGCAACAAGTACAAGTGTTAAAGCATCTATGTTTGAATTTTAAGGGGTAAAAGTGTCTTTTCATCAACACATCCTATATAACAATTGATTTGGTATTATATAATTACACTATCTCCCCTTTATCTTTGCATTTTTTTTATAAATTTAACCAGTATTTATATTTCAACCCCTTTATCTTTCTCCACATATTCCTCAAATCTAATTCTTTTACTATTTCTTGTATACCCTTGAGTATACTGTGTTATAAATATATATTATATGGTGGTTATCAATACCTAATATAGATTAGGCTTATTGTCCAAGTTATCTTCTTTTATATATACATCTTATTATACCTCATTGTAAGACACACCTTATTAATAATATCTCTCCTTTTTCTCCATACATCTTTTTGTCATATTACTTGGCTATTAGGCTTGTTTCACAACACGTTATCAGGACGAGTTGCTGTTAGGGTCAGATCACATCATCAAGAGGTAAGTATCGTCTAATTAACTTTGACTTGTTTTTTTTATGATTCTCTTAGACATAAACCATATTGTAATTAATACAATTTTGGGTTAAACCGAGATTCATTTTTGTTATTCTAATACAATATTGAATTGAGTATTGTTTAACTGATCAAACAGTTTAATTTTGATTTCGTAAGATTTAAAGTTTCATTACTAATTTTGATAAATCATGAAACCTTACGATAGTATCTCAATTAGTTTAAAGTAAATAATACTTCTAATAAAAAATTAATTAGTTTGAATGTTTGCGGTAAAAGATTTCCGATACTATATTAAAATCAATTTGTTTATGGTAATTATTATGTGTTTGCTCTTATATTATCAAGTTAATTGGTAAGATGTTTTTATATTGATAAATAAATAAATAAAAAATACGGTGTATATATTTTAGAATTTATATAAAATTTTAATGTGCCATATAATTTGGGTAAAGTCAATATAGTGTAACTAAAGTTTTATTTAGATAATCATGAAGATATGATTAAATTTTGAATATGGTGTATCATCATTTAAAACATTATTCTAAATTCTTAAACAGCTCTAATTTGAATGAACATTGTATTTGAATTTTATGTGTAATGGTTTATATACGGTTCAATTTTTGTTTTTATTAATCTGATTCTACATTATCACTTCTCCGAAAATTTTGTTAGTATATGTATATATATTCATAATTATTTATATGAAAATGATAACTAAATTCTAACAATTTATTTTGGCTCAATTTATATTTCTTAACTATACATAAAGACGTGAGACTTATAATTCATGGATATTCGTTTTTCTTTGCTCTTTCCATATAAGAAATTAAATTAAATCTTTACAATATATAAAAAATCTAATTACTTTTTTGGTTATCTATATGATTCTATCATTTTTTTTTATTTACGATGATATTTATGGATGTTATTATGTGTTATATATTCATGTTTATAACTTTTTATTATCGTATAAGATTTGACCATATGTTTATATGAAATATCTATGTGACAGAAAATACTATTGTAAATTATTGGGGTGTTGATAATTATTTATTTTTTCATAATCTTTAAATTCAGTAAATATACTTGGGTTGTCTTTATTCCAAATATATATGAAAATTTTAATTCATCTGAGATTCAACATGCACCAAGCTAAAATATGGTTTAATTTTATAATAGATGTTGTATTAAATATTTATTAATAGAAATCATGTCCTTGATTTGATGAATAATTATTATTTTGCATGTTGGTTATATTGTTAGATCAATCGAAAAACAAAGTTGCGTAAATCGTTCAATTTTATGTGTTAATTAATATCCTGATACATGCTTATATTTATATGTGGTAGTTCTCATTGCATACTGTAATTTGAGATGGATTTTGAACCTAACATAAAACTTTTACAATCTTATTGATAAAGTAATTGCAATCGACATAATTGTTTTATGTTTAAAAATTGAGTGGCATGTATTTGTATGTAGATATACTTGTGATTTGTTACACCATGATTGGTTTATACGTAGTCTATATATTTGTTTGTAACAGATAAAAACAAAGAACACTTTGTTTCATAAAGTTTTTAAAACTTGTTTTATATGGTAACATGTATAACGTCGTGTGTATTGTATACTTTATTTACATTTTATACATTATATTCTATATGCTATCATTTGTAATGTAACAAATAAACCAAATGTGTGGTTTATCATTACTATCATGAAAGAGTATTAATATGTTCAAATATGAGATTTGAAGTATCATTCTTTCTAAATCTTATTATTGAAGGTTATAAAATATAGCATGATAAAGCTTTACATTACTTCTCATCACTGTTATATGAAGAGAAGATTATTTATGAGGAAAAACCGGATAAGACCATTTTTCATTTGTCAAACCTCAAATATGCTCCTGAAGTAGCATATCATTAAACCGTATGAAGGGTTTGAAGTGATTTTGTATCTATGTCCAAGAAAATTATGAATAAACCATGATAAGTGTTTGGTTTTATATCATTCCCCGAAGTGAATGTGAATACATACTGATTGTTGCGATCATGGACATAATAGAAAATTTGTAACAATGATTATATTAATAATGAGATAGGCTATTGAAATTATAACTTGTATTTCATGCTAATAATGAGATCGACCACCACATGTGGCAAAGAGATTGATCATATATGAGAACAAAATCCGGAAATACAAAAGTGAAATCACATGATCGTTTGAAACGATAATACATTGTTCACTAATATTTACAATCTTGTACAAAAGAAGCATGATACATATACGATCATAAACCTGAAGTTTATGGATAATGATTATTTTATGCCGTGACGGTTAGACCACACCGAGTTAATGATGTGAAATTTATTGAGGAACCAAAAGATTCTTCATAATAATTATACATGTAATCAATGTTGCAAAAGTCGTTAGGCGGTCCCTAGGCGGCCGACCCCTTTGGAGGGAGTACTCGGAGTACTCGGGGAGTACTCGGAGAGTACTCGGACATGATAAATATAAAGAAAATTAGATTTTGGGTAATATATATATTTCAAATATCATAAGTTTATTAATATTTATAACAAAATAAATGAATATCAATACAAATAAGAGAAATACATTTTTAAACACTAAATTTTTTAAAAAATGTTAATCATTAATTAAAAATAATGATATTCGTTCTTTAATATTATAGAAATACGAATTATGTTGTATTTTTTAAGTCAAAATAGACCTAAGTTAACCGACTAGATGTGATTCAGGCTAATGTAGACCACCTTTGACCATTTTTTAGTAACTAGGCGGAGTTAAAGAAACTCCCCTCGACACCATACCTTGTAGCGAGTACTCGGAGAGTACTCGGCCTTGTAGACCTACTTTTACAACATTGCATGTAATATTGCTCTCAAGGGAAATCATTTATTTACCAACTGAAGGAGGGTGTGAATCCCTCGATGTTATAGAATTAATAAAATGATACACATATCCTAACATGATACCATTTAGTGTTATGAAAATCGATGCATCGTCTAAATGGTTATCAAAATCGCAACTTCATGTTTGCATGATCTATGGCTTAGCTAATAAGATAGCAAACATCTTATTCTAGATTGGTAAATTTACATTCGGTTATAATAATGAATTTGATTACCAAGTTATAATGATCATTGGAATAAATGCTGAACATCATAACAAATTATGTTCTTACATAAATTATTTTGTTAAAAACGATTACTCAACATCTATAATTGGTTGCAAAGGCAATTATCACGAGAGCAAATGTTCATGTTTGTATATGAATACATATGATTTTACATGTCTTACAATTAATTCACATCAAGCCAACATGTTATAACATTTACTCTCCACTAAAGTTGGTTTTGGTCAGAACCATATACCTCTCGTCGAATATATTGGTTGTGTGACATGTAATGAAATTAATCCACCAAAACACATAATGATGAAACCTTAAAGGAGGTTGAGAATTTATGTTGGGAATGAAACATTGATATACTATTAAATACAAAGAGCCATTAATGAAAATATGTTTATGACTCATTGGTTTTCACTATAAGAGAATTAACATTCCCAACAATAGGGGAAGATATAAAGCAGTTGAAAAAAGAAATGAGCTAGAATGAATTATCATTGATCCTCAAACTAAATTATATGAACTAAAATTTCAAAGGATAATTCATTTAAAAAGATTGTCGAATCAGTTACCAGACAAGTTTACTGACCTAAATAGAGTGACTAATTAAGTCAAATAAATCAACTGCTTATGCTCCAATTAATATTATTGTCTAAGAAAGACAATCACGTATTAATAAGAGTCTAACGTACGCATGAAGCGTGGTAGACTAATCGGTTCCAAAGATAAAATTTCCTCGAAAATTGGAGCAAGTGATGAAGATGGTCAAGTCGAGGTGCAGTAAAAGGTCTCTTGAAAGAGATTAGACATGATGATTCTTGAATTAGGTACCTGAAAACAAAGAGCTCTCAATAAATTATATTGTATCATGTCTATAAAGATATATGGAATCGAAATAAAGTCGACGTTGTTATACTTATATATATATATATATATATGTATAATTAGCGCTTTTAATGATGATGAGGATCAAGATTCTAAATCTGCCTATAAAATGATTGGCCAAAAGCGGAAAGACGCAAACAGGGCAGAGTTGAATTCTCTAAATAACGGAAAGTTTTGGACTAGCAGTCCGTACTACTAAAGTTGTAAAATGTGTTAGATACAAACAGGTCTTGTATATGAGTTATGAAAAAATTTCATCAAGTGATATAAGGCAAAATTGATAGCATAAGAATTTTGCAAAGACCCATGATTAATTATGAGGATTGAGGAGACACATTCTCCAATGGTGGAAGCAATGACTTTCCGATAACTAAAAAGTCTGGTAATATAAAGAGAGAATTGATATGCGTCCAATAAATATTGTGATACTAAAAGTTTACAAGAAAGTTTTTGAACGATTTGAATTAACAAATCATGTAAAGTAAGTTCTCGAGAACACAATGATTTTTGTGTATAGAGTCATATTTGAATATGTTGCGGTTATTGAAAGTTGAACATAAATAGAACTCCTAAAGAGTTTCATAAGGTAGTTGAATACCTGAACGGTTAACTAATACATCTTAATGATGGAATTCTTGTGCATTAATAAGCATACACATAGAAGAGAATCTATATGATGAGTACAATATCTCAATACAATATGGATTTTTGATATGTGATACAATATTGATGTGTTAAATGATGAGTACACACCTTATTAATAATATCTCTCCCTTTTCTCCATACATCTCTTTGTCATATTACTTAGCTATTAGGCTTGTTTCACAACATATTGTATTTTTTAAAAATATTCAAACATACGGTTGCAAAGTTCTTATTTTTATCTACAATTTGATATAAATTTTATTTAAAACCGAGTTGCGGATTATAAAATACAAGTCATAGTTGCATCAATTTACAAGTATTTATAGCATAAAAGTTTTAACTTAAATTTATATAATTTTGGCAATTCTAATTTTTATATTATTACAGTTTTGTCCCCTTAACAGCTTAACTTGACTTAACTTTAATAAATATATGAATTAGTTTCAACTTTGGTCATTTATCCATCCATATAATTGGCAAATTTATATATTTTTTTTTCATTCTATATTTTTAAATATATTATATTGAAAAAACAAACTTATCATTACGACATGTTTATTTTTACTGACATTTCGTTACGCGGATGATATAGTATATATATACCGGGTTGCTCACATTTAGGTATTGTGTGATGCGCTTACTGACACCTGTTATACGTCTGATGCCACGTTAAACGCATACCAACGTCGGGTTACGCACATACCGAGGTTACGAGTGTACTAACATTGGTCGCGTACACCGTTGCATCGCGCGGGCGCCTGGCTAGTTAGTCCTAATTATTGACTAATAATAATTTTTCATTTTTTAAACAACTCGGTGTGCCTTTTTTTTTCAATCAACTTTTTATGTTTGTGTTTGCAATGTTATTTTAAATTTTATTTTTTTATTTTAAACAATTTTATTAGTTGATTCTTATCCATAGTTACGAGTTGTTTTTTTAAATTGTTTTCTTTCAATCGACTCGTTGTGCAACTTTATATATCTGTTTTTTTTTTCGCTTTTTAATTTTTAATCAACTTATATATCTTTTTTATTTGATTGTTATCTATAACTATGAATAGTTTATTTTTTGGGTATATTATTTTTTATATACCTGTGTTCCTTTACTTTTTGTTATTTTAACATTTTTAATATCAACTTGTATTTCATTAAAACAAAAAAGATGAAAATAATCCAATCTTACAAATACCTAAATAATTATTTAGTTTTACAATGAATGTTTAGTTTTTATTTGGCACCAATCCACCATTGGAATAATAAAAGTGATTGTGCTTGAACTTACCAGAACACAATGTTAAAAATTTAGAAATTTAATATTTTAAAATAGGTAAAGCTTTTTTTAAAGAAAAATTAAGTTTTAATTTTCAGTTACTTTTTTATCTATGATAAAAGTAACTTTGAAAAAAAAATACTTATTTTGACAAATATTTTTAAAATCACTTATTTTGATAAATACTTTTTCCTCCCACATTTTGATAACAAAAAAACTAGGCATTTCTATTGTTGCAAACCATAAACCAACCTTCTCCATTTGCAATTTATAAAATATAAGCTTTGTGTATTGATTGTTTGTATAATGTAGTCTACACCATATAGACCATGATAGAGTGATGGTGAGCTTGCAACTTGCAAGCAGTTAAAGCTATTGTTGCAAACAACTTGGAAATGCGATGAATTAAAGGTAGAAAAAAAATGAAGAAATACTAATAACAAAATGATACAAACGAATACAAAATAGTCTCCAAAAAAAGGATGAGTATACCATTTATTTTATACTAAATGACTCAAAACCCTATTGTAACCGATTTAAACAAAGGTTCAAACCAAAATCACTCACATAACAAAGGTAAAGTAACAAGTCTCATTTATATACCAGTAACCACACAAAGCAGTATTATATAAACTTACTGCCGATCATTTCTCAAGAACTGTAAACGAGCAGCTAAAGAGTCATACTCGGGAAGGTTTGGATGAACATGACTTGGTTTCTTAACTCCCGACACCTTTTCAGATCCTAAATTCTGCGTTTTATTTTCATCCTTCAATTTACCTGATTCAACCTCAATTCTTGAAGACACGCGTTCATTCACTGGCTTCTTAGACTCTGACATTGTCTTAAAAGGTTCGTGTTTGGTATGTCCAAACTGGTTGACTTGAGGCTCGGATGTTGTTGACCTGGTTTTACTGGTTTCTACAGTTTTCCTAAAATAGCTTAAGGGTTCGGGTTCGGGTACAGGCTTGGGCTCAACATGAGTCTTTGAGTAAGCAACTGAAGGAGATCCTCTTGTCCTTCTAGAAAGACCCGCACCCAACCGAACCTTACTCGGTGCTTGTTTTGGGACATCATCCTCAGAGTCAGTTTCACCATCGTTAAAGAATGAAGAATCAGAAACTGGTATAGAAACCTTTGGTTTTTTATCTTCTATTCTGCTCACTCTTGAATCTAAAGAACCTTGAAAAGATGTTTGACTTCTTGTTACGGGAGGCTCCTCTGTTGACTTTTCAATTGTTGCACTTTTTGTATAAGGCGGCGGGTACCTAAGACCACCTTTGTTTTTAAGGCCACCCGTCAATGTTCCAAAGTTTAAACCTTGGTTCAAGGAATCATTGTGATCTTCATATGTCTCGAATGATTCTTGGTCTAAACTATGCTTCTTTAACTCATATTTCTCTTCATCATCAAAAGATGGGCCCGCTTCAACCAAATCATCCAACTCAATTCTGGATTTTCTTGAATTATAAGTTTGTGAAGACTCGGCAACATACGACGGCTTAGGATTTATAGACAAAGGCTCGTTTTCACTATCAGAATCTGGACCATCAGAATGATCAAAACTTGCAGGCTCATGATTATCTGTTTCTGAGCGCTCCACAGATTTTATAGACTGATCACCAAAAGATTTACTCTCTGAAAATATATGTGATTGAGAAATCGGTTGATCAACTTTGTTCAAATTAGGGTTCCACATGTATGGATCTTCTAGAGAATGAGTGGCCTCAATTTCATCATAGTCAAATCCTGTATCAAACCTAGGACCACCATCATCATAATTATCATCATTGTCATCATCAGACATAGCTTTATCATTAATATTGGAGTTCGTCTTCATCGTTTCTTTGAAAGGGCTTTCTTGATCAACAACAGCAAAAGGATTCCCAACAACACTTTTCTTGCCAATATTAAGTTCTTCACTAGAAGTGCTTGAATGATGATGATATGAATGAATGATTGGTTGCTTTTCAGTAGCAAAAAAATTAGTATTTTCATCTTCAATGCTTTCTTTCTGACCACTAACCACCTCGGTTTTGGATTCCCTTTCAGGAGAGGAAGGAGCCTCTTCGTCTGCATGCAAGGACTCTTCAAAATAACCATCCTCAATTGAATCATTATCGGACCCATCATATCTTTCAGTAGCTTTTTGTGAAGCATCATATCGACTTTGACCAATGTTTGGTTTTCTATCATCTGATGAGCTTTGACCACTAAATCCTGAAGGATCAGAAACATGAGGTTTGTCTCTGCTGTTATCAACGTGGGGTCCAACAAATCTTTCAGTAGCATTTTGTGAAGTCTCATGTTGACTTTGACCAAAGTCTTGATTTGGTATCTTAGCTTTTCTATCATTCAATAAGCTTTCACCACTAGATACTGAAGGAGCAGAAACATACGGAGGTTTGTCCCCAATATTACCCACGTGGGGTCCACTTGGCTGGCGATTGGCAAATTTTTCCTGGCTTGAGAACTGGGCAGCAGCTCGAGCAGCCATAGCTGCCCGTTCAGCAGACTCAGCCGCTGCTTGTGCTGCAGAAGTAGCATCTTTGAATTCCATGTTCCAATTCTGCCTCATTTCCTTCCATTCATTAGTTACTCCTGATCAATGTAAAAAAATAAGACTTAGTCATATTATTAACATAAAAAATACGATAATCGACAATTAATAATATATACCTGAAGATGATGTTTCACCACCATCAGTAGAAGTTACATTCTGAGTACTTTGTGTGTATCGTTTGTTTTGCTCAGAAAAGTCAACCGGTGCACTCTGCTTCTCTTCATGACTATGCACCGGTTGAATCTTTGGAGGCTCAACATTTGCCACACTGGCATTCTCAAAACTAGCAGATCCATTCTGCTCAAATTAATCAAGTCAGATCACTTTTTACACATAAAGGTACTAACAACTAGTTTCAAAAACAAAAACCTCACCAACAAGTCACTTTGAGGCTTAGACTCTTTCTCCTCAAACGTAGTTGGATCCCAATCGATGTTATAATCTTTCGCCACATCAGTCAACACTTTAATCTTCGTCTGCAAGTCAGGAGCTACCGCAGATAACTTCTCAACCAACTGAAAACAAAACGTTGCAAAAACATAGTAAACAATACTATTTCCACAATGTAAAAACTTCAAAACATTTATGTAGACATTAGCCAAACTTACCATACGACTCACGCCACAGTTAGGATGTAACTCAATAGCTGCAGTAACAAATTCCTTCCCGTATTTTGCAGTCAACTGCTTTTTGACATCAGCGAGTTCAGTTATGTCGGAACATCTAGGAGCTGCAAATATCACACTCGTAACGGCTTCCTTCAAGTCAACTGGACAAGTCCTACAATATTATAACAAAATATCATACAGAATTGATCAGAATAACATTAGATTATGCTTATATTATATTCTAAATTATAACTTATAATGAGTTAGCTTACTTTTGGGAATCGATAATCGGCAAACGAGCTACGACAAGTTCACAGTATATCTCAATCAAATCATATGCAGCAACTATCTTCTCTTCCCTAATTACATGCTCTACCTAATATAACATCAATAATAATAACAATAAGTAATTCAATTTATACTTAAATTAGGTCATAGAAACGGTAACTATCAATTAGACAACATACTCGAATTCGGGCGGTACGGTCCTGTCCGGTCTCGAGCAGCTGAGCGAGTTCCTTCTTCATCTGATTAATCTGTACTCCTTTCTTATTCTTCATCAGTTTGATCCGAGACGTAGCGAGTTTTAACGCCGTTTTACTGAATCAATCAATTAAAAAATATACATATATATATCAACGATGCGTGTATATAATTAATATTTGCAGAAACAACAATCTATATGAAGGTTTAGTTACCATTTGGCGGACTTGAATCGTTTGTGAAGCATTGCTGCTGTTGATGTGTCTGATCGATCGACGATGTGTGTTGTAAAAAATTAGGGCTTGGTTGATTGATTAATTACACGGGAAAATATGAAATGAAATTGAAATTGAAATTGAAATTGACATTGAAATTGAAATTGAAATGGGAATTATTATTATTATTATTATTATTATTATTATTATTATTTACGTTATAGGATATATATATCGTGTATTGGAAGGAAGGATCGGATTGTTCGTGGAAATTGAATGGAAATGACTTGCAGTACGGGACAGTGTCGGTTAAAGAAAGGTGTTAAGGAATTGAATTTTATTTGTGTGTTTGTTTCAAATTCAAAATTGAAAATTGAAAGATTGGATCAATATTAAGAATAAGAAATACGTGTTTAGTGTATACTCCATACAATTAGTATTCGTGTATGATGTTAAGTTAAAATGAGTTTGGGCCGGTTTATACTTGTTGGTAAAACTTTTGAGTCGTAAATTCAATAGCAAACATTATAAGCAAGTTTAGTGTGGTTTGCTTTTGGTGTGGATCACTTTGGTTGGGTTGTGGTTAGGTTTTGGATTTGGGCAAAATCATAACCATTGCCTATATTAATTCTTTGGTTTTTAAAAGAAAACAAGACTAGATCGACGGTTATTAGTTTGGGTTGGTTTTTCAATTACGTTTATAGATTTTTTCCATCCCTTTTAACATGTATGTGATAGGTATGGTATATGATTCTAGAATTGGATATGTGATTAAGATTAATTTATCCATACGTGATGCATTACCGTCCCATACTAATCTAAGACATGATAACCAGATACTCAAAATAGTTATTTGACACACCTTATACCTAAAAACCTCTTTTTTAAGACAATATAATTATCCCTAAACTCAAAACGATTGCAATAAAGTGGTAGTGAAACGGGCAACAAATTGCGTCGCACCCCCTTTAAATATCAAAGCCAATCCTACTAAAAACGAAGTTTTGAATAGCAAAGCCAAACCTCTTTTAGGAGCAATATTCGTGTAGTAAAAATTTTTAGTTTTATTTGCCATGTTGTTGCTCATAACGACTTTAGTGTATTACTTGGATTTGTCTCCAGAAAATAGTGATAATTTAGAACTGATGTGATATAATAAAACATGTAGCATAATTTGTGCGTCTCTTAATACGAATAAGATGCTAAATTCTAATCAGATATGCTGAATGTGACGAGCTAGTGAGTAGTGATGGGTGGCCTTCAGACCATAATCTTCATAAAAAGGCAAACGAAAACTAATGAACTACAATTCTCATAGAATTTAAATTAAGAACTTTGATCCTGTCAAGAGTGAGTCGATGGCTTTGACCTTCACAGGTATGAGTTGAGAACTATGAGTCTATGACTCTTATAAAGTATTAAACAGAAAACATTTGGTTCATCATTCATGAAGACTAAGATCTTCACAAACGATACTCACTAAAATTGTAATTGTCATTGAGAACCACGATTCTTACCAAATTACATAGAAATTGATTGTTACCGTTGCCCTGTTGCTTAAAAACTTAGTATATACGCACTGAACCAGGCTGTTCTACTCTTACGCTGAAAAAGAGCTACAGACCCACCGTAACCTAAACATTTGGCGACCACAATGCCAACTCACCGATTTTAGTACGCTAATCATTATCACATTCACATATTATGGATGCTCTTAGCAGGATGAATTAGACAAATACAGAAAAAGATATCATTACTCAAATCAAAACTCATATCAAGATATCGAGTGATATTGATTCGACCCACAGTCCCACACTATTAATTTGATATCGGTTATATTGCATTTTGGATTATTGGAGACACACACACTGAGACACATATAAAATCCACCCAAACTCAACTTCAAGATAAATGCAAACCAAGTTACCGAATCATCATAATGCAAACAATCTAATGATGTATAAGATCAATAAAGTGTGATTACATGACATATTCTGGATGTAAAATTGAATTTCTGATGTAACTTTTACAAAAAAAAATAAAATAAAAAATGCCATGGACAGGCAATAAGAGATAATGATCAGCTGTATAGGAATTTAATGTCTAATCTTAAGCAATCAGTACTACACTAGCCAATTAAAGTTCAAGCTTGGAGTTGCCAAACTGGCTAAACAAAATGGCCATATCCATACCCTGTTGCATTGTAGGCACTGCAGTGTCGTACGGGCAGTCATTAGAAAACCCGGCCTTCCCTGATTTCTGAACCTTTTTTATGCAGCGTTTGAACTTCTCGTGACACTTAACATTAGTCATTCCTAGACAATGTAGATCACGCAAATCAACTAGAGTTCATAAATAAAAGACATCTTTATTTCATAATATGTGATGGCTCATTAGCCGAAAAAGCTCAGAAAACACATCTTCATTTGCTACTAGTTTTAACATTGAAAGAATAAACTTTGCCATATCCTCTATTGAGTAAGAGTGCAAAGAAAACGGGCCGGTAGCGAGCTACTCGAGATCGAATCGATAAAAAGCTAGGAACGGGCCGAGCTTTTTTTAGGTTGAGCCTCAAATAAAAGCACGTTTAGTTATCGAGCCCAAGCTCAAGTCTTGTATGGGAAGCTCGTTTAGGCTTGTTGATCCTTAACAAGCCTTGTGTAATTTTAAGTTTCACCTCTTTTGGGCTTCTATGTATTAAAATCACAATGCCCAGCTGAGCTCAAGACGAGGTTAGGCTCGTTTAAGGTTTTACTCAAAACATGTATAAACAATTAATAATGTATATAAATTAGCAAATAAACGAGCTTGAAAAAACAACTCATGAGCCGAGCTTGAGCCTTAGAAAATAGCTTGAAATGAAGTCAAAACAGCTCGGGCTCGGCTCGGCTCAATTTGAGATTTCTGTACCTGATTGCAAATGCACTTATCATTCAAGCAGATTGAGTTTAAAACAACTTATTGTTTTTTTTAAAAAGTAATAAGTTAAAAAAGTGTTTGGCAATCAAAAAAATATTTCTTATATTAGCTTTTTGAAAGGGTTAAAAAACCGTTTTCTAAAAGCCACAAATCCGGCTTTTCGAAAAAGTCAATAAGCTGTTTTGAAACTCAATCCCAAACATTTACAACATATACAAACAATGCAAGCTTCTAAAGTTATTATGTTTAGATAATATCTGCTCAATTTTCCCTTAAATGAAGATTGGTAGGGCTTAATTGAAACTATTCATGTCATGTCACTAAATCATCATTAAATTAAGTCTTATTTGATCTGAAGAAACAGATAAAAAGGCACATCAACAGGTAATGAATCTTCCATTAATATGTAACTGAGTTCACAAAGCATACCTTTCTTCTCAACGCATTCGTCATGAATCTGACAGCAAGCATCAAGGTCATCACACGGCTTTTCACCTGGACACCCGGTCCATCCAACGCCGCAATACTTTCCGTATCTTATTCCAAGCGCTGATCACAAATAACAATTGATAAATTAAGACATGCAATATTCAGACACAAAGATGTTATATCCAGACACTGTCTAGCATCTATACGGCTTGTATAGGCCTATACGGGTTGTATAGAAGGCAGATGCTGACCAATACAATATAAGCCTCATATAGTATAGCTGTATACGAGTCATTATAAGCATCCGTACAAAATGCACCTATACGAGTCATATAGAGACCAAAACAACGCATCTAAACTACTTGTATAGGCCTGAGGCTCTATACGAGACATCGGGCCTATATGAGGTACGCCTTGTAACATCCCTAAATCAATCAAACAACCAAATCGAATGACTTGGAAAAGGATAAAAAGAGCATTATAGACTTACAGTTGCAGTTTTCTGCAACGCATCTACTGCTGCATCTGACCTGTCAATTGGCAATTGATATAATTAATTCACAAAATAATTACAACAATAATAATAAATGATTTAATATTTGTGCATGATTACAGTTTACAAGATAGAGATGATGTATGTATAAAATAAAGCTACCTGGGAATCATTGGAAGATTGTGCAATCGGAATGGTAATTATTAGGAATAGGAAGCACGAGATTGTCTTCCAGATCATTCTCTATTGGATATAGATACAGAATTTGACCGGCTGAAGTTGAGTCTGTACAGGTATTGATTCATTTCACCGGTTGGATTGATTTACGTGTTTCCTTCCTTCTCATTGGTCCTCGTTGCTGTCTGGCCCCACAGAAGATTATATTGGCTAACTTCTTATTGGTCCTTAGCTTCTAGTTAGTTTGCAACTTTCTGGCCCAACAAGCAATCACTATGAAATTTCTTAAAAAGGAAATAAAAATTTATAGTGAAACAGTATATGTATATTTTTTTTTATGTTAAATGCTTTATCTTTTAAAATAGTTTTAGACTTTTAGTGGTGGGAGTGATGAGGAAAATGAGTATTTTCATGGTTTAGAGATGGTTAGAGATAAAACTGAAAAAGATACCTTAATAAGAAAGAGATAATGAGTTAGAGACGGAACCTTATTTCATAATACAAACGCCGTTACGACATTGTGTAAGGAAAGAGTACTCTCTATTCGCCTAGATCTACAACAAGCGCCCATCGTCGATTTCTAGTCAGCTTGTATAGGTTGAGCTGTAAATGAGCTAATTTCGTGCTCAAATTTTCAGCATAATGAAACATATCAAGTAAAGGCGAGTTGCTTTGCACATTTTGAGCTTAAATTTTCTTTTTTAGTTTCTTAGCTTATAATGTGATTTCGTTTACCTTTTTATGTTAAAGGTATTTTTGTAACGTGTTTAAGAGAAACTCTAATTAGGGATGAGTGTTTTTGGTACCAAGTTTTGAATATCGGTATCGGTATTTCCCGAAATTTGCATGAAATACCGGTACAGTACCAGGGTAATGAACATTTCGGTACCGGTACCTTTCTGAGCTCATCCTAACTCCAATTATTTTTTTGAGAATATTGCAAACTCACACCAAAATGAAAAAGTAGTTTCGCATATTTAAAAGTGATCTTAACCGGATCAAACCAGTGCATTTTTAAAAGTACTCTTTTCGGCATCAAGAAAAGAGTACCCTTTGATAAAAAAGTTATGGATAAAAGCAGGTGTTGCATAGAATTTGTTTTTTAAAATAAAAGCTAGGGTTGGCCGCCGCACCGGTCTCACCTCATGAGGCACGAGGAGTTTGACTAAACTCCATTGCTTGCGTTTTGCCCATCTCCATCAATCACTCCTTAACATATTAACAACCATCTCCCAATCATTCTTCTTTGCCTTTATATGCCTCGTGATAATGATTTCCACGTTTTTTAATTATTAAACTTGACCTAAACCTTTTTTATAATGAGTCAGGTAAGCTTTCTTCGATCTACAATCACCATACGTTGGAGTTTGATTTATATATATTTTTATTATAATTCATTAATTTGGCATAAAGTCAATATTTGATCCGGTATATGACTTGATAAAGATATATTTACTACTGATCAAATAAAATAAATATCTTTAGACGGGGACAAAGTTTAAGAAAATCTATTAATCATCATTACTATGATCAAACATGTTACGATTAATTGATAAACGGCAATGCAACCAAAAATTGGGTAACTTTTAAACTCTATTAACCAAGAAATATTACTCAAAAAACTTAATTTCAAGGTAAACAATAACGTGGTTTATATAGACAACCTAAACTTGTTAGACTATGATATGATATGCTAACTAATTATAGATATAACCAACTTGTTATTATC
This sequence comes from Bidens hawaiensis, assembly GCF_021521415.1. NCBI lineage: Eukaryota > Viridiplantae > Streptophyta > Magnoliopsida > Asterales > Asteraceae > Bidens > Bidens hawaiensis. Next base: position 1,322,541 of record NW_027491362.1, on the reverse strand, counting down.
CATTTTCCCCACCTTTAACTATCGGTATCTTGCTTATGGCGCAAAGTCGATTATTTGCAAACAGATAAAGCCATCATAAATAACCTTGTTTTACTAATTATATCTTATATGAAAATGTTTAACCATGTTGGCTAAAATATGATTTTGTTTGACCAACTATTTTCGTCAATGCTCATCATATTGGTGGTTCAACTAACATGGAAATCACAATCTTGTTCTTCATATGTGGAGCATTGAATAATTTTGCAAAAAAAAAAACAGAAAGCATATAGAAAATGTGTGTGCTAGACTGCTAGTGAGAGAAGGCAAACATTGATCAACTAATAATGTTATTTGTAAGTATGTGGTATCCTTCCACTTATAACTAACATTTTAGAAAATCATATGTTAAACCATGTTTTTACATATCGAACATTAGCAATGGATATGCGACAATATAAAGTCTGTTCCAAAGCATAACGATCAATAAGTTCTATAGCAACATTAATGACAACTTGCAACCGACTTAATTTGTAATTAATATTCATGATGTCATTAGCATATAATTAACCATCGTATGGCTATCATTTCTTTAAATAAAAATAGACTAAAATTTTGTAATTTACCTTTTTAATAAATTTGACCAAATTAAACAAATAATTGAAACCAATAAAGTCAAATCTATAAACACCCAATTACAAAGGCCATATGCCACAATATCAGATCATCCGTAGCTTATGAGTGTCTGTAAAGTTAATTGCTATCATGCCTTTCGTCTAATTTTAAATTAAATAGTAATAAATGTGTTCATCGTTGATTTAAGCAACACTTTTTTTATGTGGATTACGTTGTAAATTGACCAAGCCCGTGGATGAGCTATCAGTAGGTGCGCCAACTAACAACGTTTTTGAACTTCTCGTCTATTCTATTTTCTCGTATTCTTACCGATTAACCACTCTTATAGGAAAAAAAATCAAATTTGGATCCATGGTTATGAGTTATGACTTCGTTACACATACCTTTATGCTTGCAACGAAGTCCCTCCGTTACATAAACGAATAAAAAACATATTTACATGGGTTATCTACACTTGAACACATACACACCAACATACAATTATTTGTTACAAGAAAATACTTGAAAATTCAATTTGTCTACACCTCATATATTTTCATGTAATTTAGTTGTTAAAAAAAGGTAACCTTTGATAACAATTATATTTTTTTACAACGTCTTTCTTGTGTGTTAGGTCACCGCACTCTCTAATTTGAAGAGCCCCGTTTCTCAACTCTGGTCTTGTTATCTTAACTAGACTTACGCTAGCTACAGAGTTTTGTTTGGGTAAACTACTAGATATTAATATATTATATATACTGGGTTAGTTACCCGTATAACACACGAGTTAGAATAAATAAATAAATTTATTTAAATAATAACCCAATATAAAATTTAAAAAAATATGTTCAACAAATATAAAGATATATTATATGATAGAATAAATTACACAATACACAATATGGAAATAAAAGGTTGTTACAAAATTCATGAATCTCAAAAACATTTCTTTATACACAGTATTTGTAGTTTTATTTGCAACTTTACTTTTTATGTAAAAACTTAGTAGTTTCTTATTATTTATGCTTTTAACTATGAATAATACAACACATAACTGATCATAAACTAAAATAAACTGCTTAAAAAAGAAACCAACTATCTATAATGATTGACCTTAGCTTTTATTAATCTTCATTACAAAACAAAAATAAAGTGAATTTTCATTCTTTGAAATTAATTATTTTATCAAAAGGTGTAGGATTATTTTTAAGAATGAAAATATGAGTTCCAATAATTACTTCTGGATATGATTTCGGCTTCTATTGCACGGTTATCATATTGTATTTTCATATGTAGTTTAGTTTCATTGCATAGACTAATTTTCTAGATAATATTTTAAGCAACATCGACTTGACTTTTAGGACTAACATATGGCTTGACAAACTTAGATTTTAAGGCAATTTAAAACATCAGGAAACTAATACCTTCTTGTCACGTATCATTTAATGTCTGGATAACTAACGTTTGCTAATTTCTTAAACGACCTATTTTTTGGTGCATGTACAACTCGTTTTACTAAAGAAATCTATATTTTTGAAATCTCCAATAGTAGAAGGATATACATTGTCAATTTATCATTTGATTAACAGTATGCTAATGTCTAACATTTATATTCCAAATATAAAAAGTTGTATTATCCACCTGAAAACCAAAACATGTAGTCTAGTGTTTATATTTTTGTAAATTTTTAAGATGATAAACGTAACATAAATGATGAGTTGTTTAAACAATCAATTAAAAAAAGAAGTTGTAAATGGTTACTTTCCAACCCGTGATCGAAACATTCTAATCATAAATATTTTTTACTTGAACCATGTTTAATACTTTAACCCGTTAAAAATACGCTCGTTTAAATTAATATAAACACTGAGAATACATCGATAATGAATTTGCCTTTTAAGAGTTTGAAAGAAAAAAACTTGTAATTTAGTAAACAATCATATATTTAATAAGTTAAAGTTTATTGAAATTTTAAATTTATGTTAATCTTGCCTCTTCATCCAATAATATCTTTATTAAAAAGAGAAAATTAAAGATTAAAAAGCGAAAAATGAAGTGCAAAACTATCAATAAGAAAGATAAATGTATTTAATATTTGAGAGATGAGAGTGAAAATTTTGTATTTAATAGGAGATAGAGGAGAGAAAATTTTGTAAGGAATACTCTGGTGATGACATATGACAATAAAAACCTTTAATTATTATATAATATAGATTGTTATTAATAAAGGTCAATCAGTTTACTTAGCTTATTTTATATAATGTCAACCTTAAAATTAAATAATATACTTATAATTACTAGTGGCTAATTCAGGTGTGCCAATCAACTACCGTCGACCAACAATTGTAGTTTACTACTTTATTTATTTTGTGTACTTGATTAAAAACTCTTCTTTGGCTACACCTATTGGAAACACATCGCCGGCAAAGTTTTGAGAAGACGTTGGCGTCGACGAGAACGACGGTGTCAGATATGGCAGCCTGGCGTGGTCGACTCGAACGTAAATAACATGTTGATATATAATACAACATTATTACTTTCTTAATGAATAACCTACTGGATATTATACATATTGTAATCAAGGTCAAATCAGTTTACTAAGCTTATTTTATATAATGTCAACCTTAAATTTAAATAATTTACTAATTACTAGTGGCTAATTAAGGCGAGGCAATTAACAACCGTGGACCAACTTTAGTGTACTTGATTAAAAACCGGTTTGTAGTTGCCTTTCTAGTCCAATGACATTGAGATAATGGTTAATGTTAGGGATTTAAGGTATAAGATTTGAACTTGACTCAAAGGAGTTTTCCCATATTTGTAAGTTCCTTCTTGACGGTGTTTAGTTAGTTAGACCTAGAGTGTCAAAATTAGTATGGACGATTGACGTCCCATCTCAGGAATGATCACTTGGGTATTGTGGCTGATGTGTAGTTCCAAATGTTGTTAAAAAGAAATTATAAATATGGATTGGAATTCTGTATAAGTAAGTATTTTAAGTATAAAATCATTATGAAACTGTTACCGATTAGGTTAATAATATGGGCAGCAAATGAACAAAATTATAATTATAATGAAATGAATCAAAAATCATGATTTGGTTCTGTTATGATTGTTTGATAATTGTAAAATACATGTTCGTCCATTTAAATCATTTTAACAGAATACTTGTCCATCGGTTCTAAGGCTATCTCTAATGGGCTCTTGGAAGATAAATCATTGGAAGCTCTTGAATGCCTTTAGCATTTGGAGGGTACTGCTCTTAGAAGAATTGCTCTTATACAAGGGCATGTGCCCTTAACAAAAAAGTGAGTTCAAAGTAAAAATAAATAAAGTTTATATAAATATTGTGTTTAATGAGTAGGTGATTAGGTGAAAATTGATGAAGGTAATGATATTTTTAGGGTTGGAGATGAAATTGAGGTTTTTAAAAATTTGTAAGAATATTATGTGACAACTAACGTGATAGTCAAGGGCGCCTAAGAACGCAATTAGCATTGAAGATAATAAAAAATACAGGTTATTTTCCACATATGGATGATTCACACCTTGATCTTGTAGTAATCTTTTAACACATCAACTTTGCTAAATGAAAGAGATCTTTTTGAATATTAATCTGAGGACGTGAAGAAAAAAATAGTGATGAACAAGTTATGAATAAAATATTTTAAAAAATATGTATTTTGGTCCCTGTTACGCGAACAATCATCAAATAAACAAATAAGTAATCATAAAAAAGCTCATAGTTGATTATATTCGTTGTTTAGATAAAACTTATGTGAAGGACAAACATTTTTAGAACTTTTTTACCCATCCTTTTCGAGCTTAATTTCTTAACATTTGGTTAGTTGGTTTGATACATATTATATTTTATAAATAGATCTATAATAAAGGGATTGCATATTGAAAGTAACCTTAATAATACCGACTTATAGTATTTTTTTTTATGTTTTTGTTTCACAGTACTGAACTATTTTTTTTCTTGTTTATGTGATAATTTTTATTGTTATATACAAAACTCAATCAAGTTAAGGTGGGAAATCAGAGTGCAACAAATTTAGTTGTTCAAAAGGAAAAAAAGTTAAAAAAACACAAGAATGCATACAAGGCAACTTAATTAAAAAAAGAATATTAAATTTTAATAATCTAAATTTCAACCTATTGGGCGGTGCTAGAAATGTACCAGGACAATTACAATGTACTTTCAACCTATTTTTCTCCATAAAGTTTTTTTCTAGTGGCACTAAACCCAACTTAAGAAGTGTCGGCACCATATCGCTACCATACACTGATTCTGACTGAATAACATCAGGCTCGGTATCAGTATTATCGAGTCGGCTAGAGGTGTTCGTCAAATCGAATTCACGTTATTTGAAACTGAATCTTGAAAACTAAATTGGAATTCGATAAAAATTTGAATAAACCGGTTAGAATAAGCGTATTCGAAGTCAAGTCGGAATTGAATCTATTCGAATAACCAAATTTGGGAGAAAAAACACTCAAAATTATATAAAAGATTAAACATTTCTATACGAATATCTCATTCATACACAAGTATTTAGGTACTTTCATTTAGAACGGTTTTAACTCCTAACTAGTTATAAAATTAACAAACAACATAACAAAAGAAAAAAAAAACAAAATGTACAAGAACGTTAAAATAAATACTAATATAAATAATTATACAGCTTATAAAATAATAATGCAACCTATATATTCTCAACTTATGTATATAATTATGCACAACACATCGACGCTTTCTAAGTCCATTTTACTAATACGTATAATAAAACTATACTTAAATTAAAGATAGTAGCATAATGATTTTATAATGTAATTATTTTTCAAAACAACGCTGTATCATTCTAGAAATTAGAACTTAAAAGCAATCAACAGAAGACATCTCCAATTTTACGATTCCAAACACTTTTATTGAATTATAGAAACATCCAAATGATTTACAATGAAGTGGCAGGTAAGCTGGTAACAAGCTGCGTCGCAACCCCATTTTGGATAGCAAATCCAATCCTACTAAAAACAAAGTTTTGATTCTTATGGGCTGATACGTTACTATTCACAACTTTTTGAACCCTATTCAAAAGGTCCACGGCATCTGGAGCCAAGAAATCAAAAATGTCAAAGGCAAAGGGGATAAACATGTGTTGATTCTCAAAACAAGCTCTCTCGTGTATAATTTATTAACCCTTTGTATAATTTAATATTGATTATTGATACATACATGTATTTTCTCGATCATGATCTCTATGAGGTTGAAGCTTTCATTTATCAATCAAAATTTTATTATTATATGAAGAGTAATAATAGGACCCCACAATACAATCAAACCAAATCATATAGCAGTACTAAAACGACTGGATAACAGTTGGATTCCTCTACATGTTCTGCATGCAATAAGATTAAATATAAAACATTTGCTGCAATTCATATTAATTTTTTATATAAATTAAATCAACTTAAATTATGGGACGATAAGCTTAGACTCCATTATATTGATCGACTCAAGATAAAACGCCAAACCATGCAACTTTATGTGTACGCATATGATTGAGTCATTGAAGAAACACTAATCGACCCCGGGCAGATTACGGATAATGTAACGATTCCGACGAAACCAGGTATACCCTAACCGGTAGACGTTAGTTACGTCATATGTAATGTCGGGTACATGAGTTACCATGGTAATTATACGAGAAAACATGATTCATTGTATTGATTGTACGTGAATATATAATTCACCGTATTGAATATGCGATCAAACGATCGATAGTTATTGAAACCCGAATGAATCGAGGGTTCAATTATAGACGAGATATATGATATTTAGTGATGTTACGAAGTATTAAAGCTTCGGGATAAGTGGATTAAAGCACAGAAAAAGGATTTCGATTTAATAGTACGTCGGTACGTTAAACGAAACCTTTAATACCAAACCGAGCAAGAGACGATCGATCAAGCCGAAAAAGATGCGCAATAACTAATAATATGACGTTTTAAGTTAATAAATGTCATGGTTTAAGTTTTTAAATCGGTTTTATATAAATTTGATTTTTAAGCCGAAAAACGACCGTTTTGGCCTCGTTGTAAGCCGAATTAAACGTTTAACTGAGAAACGAACTGAACCAGATTATCCAAAACATTATCCAGATTTCGGAAATCCAAGTTTGTGGCCAAGAATGAACTTGTGGGTCCCACCCCACCCCATTAACAATTCCGATCGGCCTCTTTGGCCTCCATTTTTCTTTTTTTTCTTTTTTCAATCAACAATCCACAAGCTTCATCAAATCCTCTCAACTCCTTGATAAAAAACCGAGACTTTTAACAAGAAAAACCAAGGTAAAGATCGAGTTAATCACGTTTCCATCTTCGTTTCTTGAGTTTATTTGCAAGAAAATGAGGTTTCAAAGATGAAAACCGATTCTTGCATGATCAAGTGATGTATACGGGTTATACAAGGGATCTTGGTCCAAGAAAGGGGTTAAACGAACCAAGAACGAATTTTTACGGTTTAAATCTTTGTTTTTGTATCATAACCGTAACCATGAAAGAAATGGCTTAATCGTGAGTGTGACTTGCTTGGTATTGTGGTATGTTGTTTGTAGGCTCTGTGTTTAGTGGTAGATAAGGCGGAAAGACGAGTTTGTAGCTTGTAGTGGCGGAAAACGAAAGGTATATTCGGTTATGTTCGGTTTTGGGAAATTTGGACAGATTGTTTATGCTTTAGAGTTAGGTCATGAAATTTTACAGAAGTGTTAAACACATGAAAATATGAGTTCTGTGAATTTTTAGTAATTTTTGGATAAAGGATGAATATTTGGTGAATTTAATGCTCGGTTTTGGCCAAAAATGGTGAAAAATAGTTAAATATCATGAAAAATTCTGGAAAATTTTAGATAAGCTTTTCATATCATGTATAAGTCACACACAAAATTTGAGGTCCGTTGGAGAAGTCTAAGTAGGCTTTTCGGTTAAACAAGTTCTAGGGATTTCTAGCTCGGTTTTTGTAAAAAGGGCATGTAAAAGTAGATTTCGGTTCTGGAAAAATTACAGGGGACTATGTGGATGGCAGGGGACATCCAAGAAAAATTTGGGATTTTTCTAAGGTCGTTTGGTATTTACGACATATTTAGTGTTTAAATGGTGTTTAAAAATAGATAAATAAATTTTAAATATAAAATTTAATTCTGGAAATATTGCTATAAATTTCCCCACTGTCAAAATGTTATTTGTGCAAAATTTCAAGATCCGAGGTTAAACGGATAATTAATTGTGCTAATTATCAAACTTTTAAGGTTAAAACGCGTAAACCGGTGAAGTTCGCTTAAGCGAGCTGACTGGTGTATAAAAACCCTAAAAATGAACTATTTTCATATAATTGAGTTAAACAAGTAAAAATGAATCATCCGAAAATAATTCGGATGATTTGAGTAATTTTAACATATTTTAACAGTTTCCGGTACGCTAAAGACGGAAACGAGTCCCGCGGCCAATCGGGACGTCTAAACCGAGCTATAATTTCACATTTTAAATTAAAATATCAGACAACCACTATTTTCGGGTCGTGTGTGACCAAACTCATTTTTGAAACATAAAAACGGATATTCGTGCTAGGCACGCAAAACGAGAAAACGACTAATAGAAATTGTGACCATGGAACTCTAAACGACATCACAATCTGAGTCCGGAGAAGTATTTCTGGGTTAACATTGCCCCCGGAACAGGTACAATACTGGGTTAACAGTGTCCCCAGATGTACCGATTGATAAGGTTAAAGATTATATAAACAATAATTGTATAATAACGATCGTAGGAATCATATTACAGATTGGACGTGTTAATTGATAATGATTGTTGTTACCTGCTTGCATGTGCTAAGGTGAGATTTCACGAGCCCCTTTTTACTGAAATGTTTTAAATATTTTCCCGGGGCGGAAAGCATGTTTCTATCAAAAGGTTTAAGTACATGCTGATCGCATGGAAATGAATGTATTTATATAATGTTTATTGTACGGGAATCGTACGGTAATGTATTAAAATGGTAATTGTCGGAGTTGTTTATATTGAAAGGTCCCGCAACAGTGTTCTGGGTTAACAGTGTCCCCAGAGGTTATTGAAAGTGTTCTGGGTTAACAGTATCCCCAGAGGTTATTGGAAGTGTTCTGGGTTAACAGTGTCCCCAGAGGTTAGTGGAAGTGTTCTGGGTTAACAGTGTCCCCAGAGGTTATTGGAAGTGTTCTGAGTCAACAATGTCCCCAGAGGTTATTAAATGCGTTTATGGGTTAACAGTATCCCCAGATAATATTATATTATGATATGGATTTATCATGGTTTACTAAAATTGTGAAACTCACCAACTATTCGTAGTTGACCCGTTTTCTCACATGCTTTTCAGGTACAACTAAGATAAAGTGATTGATTACGTGCTAAGTGCTTGATGTGTGTAAGGTTTGCGTGCTGGACGTTAGGATACATTATAACAGATAGAATTATGAACCGTATTGTATGATGTGTGTATCACCTAGACGGTAATGAAAGATGAGATAATGTAATTTTGAAGTATATTAATGCATTCGGTTTTCTTTATAAACAATGTGGTTGATATCAGAGGTGTCTGTTGCATCCCGTTTACGTTTCCGCTGCGGTTACGGGGTGTTACAGAACTTGGTATCAGAGCCATTGGTTATAAAGAATTAGGATGTCTTTAAAAGATACCTAAAATATAACCAGTAGCTCAAGTATTATAGGATCTGAATATCAACTAATAATTTATAGTGACGAGGTCTGGATGAACTTGGATGGACAAGTGAGTTATTATGGTTCGGAACATAATAACAGACTTGTCCGCACGAGGGAATTCAGGGGAAGTCACGGGGTACATTAATAGGTAAAAATGGCAACATATGTGTAAAGTATATAATATTATTTATATGTGCTAATATGTATATATATATATGTACATATCTTGTGGGTACATGTATTGAGAAATGGGACCCGGATAAGGAACCGGGGAAGGAAATAATATAAGTACCGAGGATGCCGAAATTTCTAGAGCATCGGTTGATGATAAGTCTGACTTATCGGGCCATAGTTATGATAGTACCAAGTTAGATTTCCCGTTTGACATTAACCAGAAATATCTAGTAACCGTCATTCCCAACCAAAATTGATGAATCCCTTACCCTACCAACATCGGTACCGTATATCCTAATAACCCCAGATGTTCACCCGAACCGTCGACCCTCACGTACGAACGGATCCGTGCCTGAACCCATTCTTATTTCATTAAAGTAAAGGAGTAAATAAATAAAATAAAATAAAATAATATATTGAAATATATATATATATGTATTGCTCACTCACAAACATATGAGACGGACCAACTCCAGATCGAGAATTACCGATTTCAGCAAACCTAGAACGCCTGAGGACATTGACTGAGCGAGTGTAGAGTTTCCCATAATAGTAATTAATAATATTTGAAGGCAACCCATGTTGCGCAATTACCTTGAACCTTGCAACTCCCTATGTTATCCTTACATCCGTTAGATGTTTACACCCATGTATGCTCGAATAGAATGAGTACCTATACACAAAGAAGTGTTGGAGTCATTATAGCATAGTTGGTTGTTCGTTCGTATGAGGTATACTGTGTATGCCGGATATACGAATAAACACGGATATTATAACTCCGTGGTATGTAATCGTTTGGTGCTCACGGTGAGCATGTATCGGTTATGCTGACATACAGAAGGATATTGAAATCCAGTATATTAAACATTAATCTTTGTTGAGAAAGATCTATGTGTCAGTTGATGACAAGGGTTATGAAACATTTTTAAAACGTTAACCGACGACAGGTTAAGTCCATATGTTATTATATTTGTGAGACATATATACTAGATACTGGTATGTGTAATATATATGATAATATTTGGTGTGTATGTGTACCTGCTGTTATGATTGAGCTGGTAACGAGTTATACGGTGAGATTAGTATTGATTACTGCGTACGGGATGAGTACGGCAGAATGACATAAAAAGAGTAACTCCAATGATGGAGATTGATATGATTCAGTTGATTGCTCAAAGATAGCAGATGATGATACCGAATGTCGTATCACAGATCACTGCTAGGGTGATGCAAATGTGATCGCAAGATTGTAGATCGAGCAATCACATGAATATGAATATTTCAATTCGTGGTGGTATTACTAAAAGTGATAATGTTCCACCGAATACTATTATGACTACAAGTATTAGTTATAAACTAAACATGAATAGTAGTCGTAATGAATTAGATCCGGTATGAAGGATATGTCTGTTGATTGTGTTAAGGAAATTATTAATAGTTTACTGATGGTAAAGGGAGGAATAGATTAGCGAGTGGATAGAAAAGATCGAAATGGTTAAGGATATTGGTAAGAGTCTAGAACATTGTGTAGTGAAATATGCTACAGATATGTTGGGAGATTATGTTGTATCGTGATGGAACACGATGGTACAAAATTATAGTTAGAAAATTTTTGTTCAGATAATATGGTCAGGATTTAAAATTCTTGTGCTAGAGCACTTTTATTCGAGTAATTGAGTTCAGAGATTGGAAACTGAGCTATGGAAGATAGAAATGTTGTATGCTGATCACTTAGAACACGCTAATCGTTTGAAGGAATTGTCATGTCTGATAACATGGCTAATTACTCCTGAAACTAAGCGAAGTAAGCGCAATATTGGGGACTAACTCCATCGATAAGGAGTATAGTCAATCCTGTAAAATATACAACCTTTGGAAGGGTTGTGTCACAAGCCATCATTGATATATTTGACTCTATGGAAAGCGGACTGGAAGGACGTTAGGTGAGACGTCGGGTGTTAAAGAAGAGAAGTGATAAAGGCATAGTGCAAGATAGGCCTTTGAATAAGTAGGTAAGTCCTACAAGCCAGAATTATACTAAGACTAGTTCTGGTGTGAAAACATGAACCGCATAAAGGGTCTTTCCCTAAAAGTGGAAAATATGGTTATCGACAGGAAGAAGAATGTCGAGTGATAGTACGCCACAGGTGTAGTAAAGATGGACGTAATGCCACAATTGTAGAACCAAGTGAAGCCATGTGAACCGACAACCCCAACCCATTCGTGTACAACCACTCCGAACCCAACAACTTCAATAACAATCCATCCAAAGAAATCAAATTATGCCAAACAGTTGTACTTGTTAGGAATGTGGCAGTACAGAACGTTCAAGAGAAATTGCCCAAAATTGAACCAAGGTGTTGTTGGAAGGTGAACCTCATGACAAGCATCAACCTCTGATCAAGCAAGGAGCCGTGCTTTTGGGAGTAATTCAAATAAAGCAAGTCATGATCCAAAAGTGGTATTAAGTACGTTGTAGTTTTAAATCAATAGACTTCAGCGATATTTTTACGGTCGTCGATAGAAGTTAGTTCCTGCTAACCTCCTACCCTTTGGAAAGATACCAATTAGTGAAACTATAGAACCCTATACTGTAGATTTGCTAACGGCAAATCCCTAAGGGTTAACTAAATGGTTCGGAATTGTCCTATTATCCTGAACGATTAACCTTTCTTTATTGACCTACGACTCGTAAAGTTAAGAAGTTGTGACGTGATAGTTAACATGGATTGGCTAACTCAACATGAAGCTGAAATCAAATATGAAAAGAAGATGATTAGAATATCTCCTTCGGACGATGAAGCGATTTGATACAGAGAAAAGTGTACGGTATTATGTTACCACTCTAATCCCATCTTGAGATGTTATAATATTTACGACAAGAGGACGTGGTGTATTTAACAAACGCGATTGCCAAAGTATTTAAAAGGAAACATATAGAAGATATCCCGATGATACGCGAATTTCCACAAGTTTTCCCAGAAGAACTTCCTGGATTACCGCCAACCCGACAGGTCGAATTCAGAATCGATTTAATGCCTCAAGCTTGCCCTGTTGCTAAAGCATCTTACCGACTTACACAAACTGAAATGCAAGAATTTTTGGATAAGGTTTTATACGACCTAGTTAGCCACCATGGGGTGCACCAGAGTTATTTGGGAAATGAAGGACGGAAGTGTTAGGATATGTATTAATTAGGGCGAATTGAATAAAGTGACGATCAAGAGTAGGTACTCACTTCTTCGAAGTGAATGATCTGTTTAATCAACTGCAAGGGGCGATTTATTTTTAGAAAATTTATCTTAGATATAGTTATCACCAAACGAGAGATCCAAGAGGAAGACGTTGCAACAACAGTGTTTCGGACTCGCTACGGCCATGATGAATTCTTAGTTATGCCTTTCGGGCTAACAAATGCGCCGGCAGCATTCATGGACCTCATGAACCGAGTCTATAAACTTTATTTTGACAAATTTGTCATAACATTCATTGATGATATTTTAATATATTCGCAACGTAAAGAAGAGCACGATCGACGGTTAAGGAAAATTGTGGAAGTGTTAAAGCAAAAGGAGTTGTACGCGAAATTTTTGAAATGTGATTTTGAATAAAGATTGCATAATCCCTTGGTCATGTTGTAAAGCAACAAGGATTTCACATAGACCCAAATAATATAGAAACCATTAAAATTGTGCCAAGCGCCGATTTTAATTCTCCCCGATGGAGACGATGGTTTTGTCTCGTATTGTGACGCATCGCGTAAAGGGTTAGGATGCGTGTTGACGCAGTATAATAAGGTTATAGCCTATGCTTCCCGACAGTTAAAAGTACACGAGAAAAATTACACTACTCACGACTTAGAACTGGGAGCGGTTATCTTCGCACTTAAAATGTGGAGACATTATCTCTACGATACGAAGTGCACCATCTTCACCGATCATAAAAGTTTGCAGCACATATTCGATCAGAAAGAACTGAATATGAGGCAACGAAGATGGGTCGAGTTGTTAAGCGATTACGACTGTAACATCCGTTATCACCCCGGCAAGGCTAACGTCGTAGCCGACGCTTCGAGTAGGAAAGGTCGGGTTAAGCCATTGCGAGTGGAGCGCTAGGGATGATAGTCCAGTCGAACTTTTCGGACCTGATTCGAGTCGCTCAACGTGAGACGTTGAAGGAGGAACAATTGGAAAAGGAGGGACTTTACGGCAATGAGAAGAATTTCGAACAGCGCGTGGACTAAATTCTCTACTTCAAAAATCGGGTTTGGATCCCGACCCTCCATGACCTTCGTGAATTAATCATTGACGAAGCGCATAGATCGAAATAATCCATACATCCGGGATCGGATTTGACTATTGATGATACGGATATCTGAAAGGATTTTATTAATGGTCGAGTTTGGAGAAAGATATGGTCACGTGTGTTGGTGAATATTCAGTTATGCAAGAGATAAGGCTGCACACCGAAAACCCTAGGGAACGCCAGGACGACAGAAAAATTCGCCAATTATAGTGGGAATAAATTACAATGGATTTCGGGACGCAAATTCCCATGATATATCAAAGGCATGAGGTAAATTAGGTAATCGCGGATCGATTAACCAGTCCTCGCATTTCATTCCAATCTATGACGATTACCACAATGAATTCTCGCCCAAATTCATGATGTTGAAATGGTAACTCGTCGTGGAGTACCATTTTCAATGATCTCAGATCGAAATAGTCATCCTACTTCCATTATTGGAAGGAGGGGAAGGATGCATCGAGAGCTTGAAGCTTTCTATGGGTGAAGTAGTTATCACCATTTTGTTAAATTGAAAATGGGCGTCGATCGAGCCATAAGATTTAAATTGATTCGAGAAACAACCAATCGGGTTTATAATGTTTAAGAGAAGTTGAAAGTAGCGCGAGGTTGGCAAAGGATTTATGTCAACGTTCAAAGGAAACCATTGTCACTAAATAGAGGTGGCAAGGCATTTTAAGGCATCACCTTAGAGAGAGGTGATATGAGGTTTGGCAAAACCGAAAATAGCTTCTTAATATATTGGACCCCATGAGAACTACCTCCATGGTTGATCATTTGGTTTATTGATTAAAGTACTCCAGGGGCTAAGTACTATACATGATATTTTGCCATGTATACGGATTGAAAAGTGCCTAAGCGATGAGGCAACGAAAGTACTAGTAATAGAGGTACTCATAGAAGACATGTTTGATATCATAACTAATTCCGTAGTGAGAGTAGACGGGAAAACTAAACAGTTTGGTCATACCAAGCTTTATTAATTAAGATTAAATGGAATTCACAGCGAAGACCAGATTATACTTGGTAACGCAAGAATGAATTCTGAAGGAAAAACCCCCCACCTTTCTCTCGAAAGGAGATAGTGGGCGTGTAAAATTTCGAGGACGAAATTTCTTAACGGGGGGAGAATGTAACGATTCCGACGAAACCAGGTATATCCTAACCGGTAGACGTTAGTTACGTCATATGTAATGTCGGGTACATGAGTTACCATGGTAATTATACGAGAAAACATGATTCATTGTATTGATTGTACGTGAATATATAATTCACCGTATTGAATATGCGAACAAACGATCGATAGTTATTGAAACCCGAATGAATCGAGGGTTCAATTATAGACGAGATTATGATATTTAGTGATGTTACGAAGTATTAAAGCTTCGGGATAAGTGGATTAAAGCACAGAAAAAGGATTTCGATTTAATAGTACGTCGGTACGTTAAACGAAACCTTTAATACCAAACCGAGCAAGAGACGATCGATCAAGCCGAAAAAGATGCGTAATAACTAATAATATGACGTTTTAAGTTAATAAATGTCATGGTTTAAGTTTTTAAATCGGTTTTATATAAATTTGATTTTTAAGCCGAAAAACGACCGTTTTGGCCTCGTTGTAAGCCGAATTAAACGTTTAACTGAGAAACGAACTGAACCAGATTATCCAAAACATTATCCAGATTTCGGAAATCCAAGTTTGTGGCCAAGAATGAACTTGTGGGTCCCACCCCACCCCATTAACAATTCCGATCGGCCTCTTTGGCCTCCATTTTTTTTTTCTTTTTTCAATCAACAATCCACAAGCTTCATCAAATCCTCTCAACTCCTTGATCAAAAACCGAGACTTTTAACAAGAAAAACCAAGGTAAAGATCGAGTTAATCACGTTTCCATCTTCGTTTCTTGAGTTTATTTGCAAGAAAATGAGGTTTCAAAGATGAAAACCGATTCTTGCATGATCAAGTGATGTATACGGGTTATACAAGGGATCTTGGTCCAAGAAAGGGGTTAAACGAACCAAGAACGAATTTTTACGGTTTAAATCTTTGTTTTTGTATCATAACCGTAACCATGAAAGAAATGGCTTGATCGTGAGTGTGACTTGCTTGGTATTGTGGTATGTTGTTTGTAGGCTCTGTGTTTAGTGGTAGATAAGGCGGAAAGACGAGTTTGTAGCTTGTAGTGGCGGAAAACGAAAGGTATATTCGGTTATGTTCGGTTTTGGGAAATTTGGACAGATTGTTGATGCTTTAGAGTTAGGTCATGAAATTTTACAGAGGTGTTAAACACATGAAAAGATGAGTTCTGTGAATTTTTGGTAATTTTTGAATAAATGATGAATATTTGGTGAATTTAATGCTCGGTTTTGGCCAAAAATGGTGAAAAATAGTTAAATATCATGAAAAATTCTGGAAAATTTCAGATAATCTTTTCATATCATGTATAAGTCACACACAAAATTTGAGGTCCGTTGGAGAAGTCTAAGTAGGCTTTTCGGTTAAACGAGTTCTAGGGATTTCTAGCTCGGTTTTTGTAAAAAGGGCATGTAAAAGTAGATTTAGGTTCTGGAAAAATTACAGGGGACTATGTGGATGGCAGGGGACATCCAAGAAAAATTTGGGATTTTTCTAAGGTCGTTTGGTATTTACGACATATTTAGTGTTTAAATGGTGTTTAAAAATAGATAAATAAATTTTAAATATAAAATTTAATTCTGGAAATATTGCTATAAATTTCCCCACTGTCAAAATGTTATTTGTGCAAAATTTCAAGATCCGAGGTTAAACGGATAATTAATTGTGCTAATTATCAAACTTTTAAGGTTAAAACGCGTAAACCGGTGAAGTTCGCTTAAGCGAGCTGACTGGTGTATAAAAACCCTAAAATTGATCTATTTTCATATAATTGAGTTAAACAAGTAAAAATGAATCATCCGAAAATAATTCGGATGATTTGAGTAATTTTAACATATTTTAACAGTTTCCGGTACTCTAAAGACGGAAACGAGTCCCGCGGCCAATCGGGACGTCTAAACCGAGCTATAATTTCACATTTTAAATTAAAATACCAGACAACCACTATTTTCGGGTCGTGTGTGACCAAACTCATTTTTGAAACATAAAAACGGATATTCGTGCTAGGCACGCAAAACGAGAAAACGACTAATAGAAATTGTGACCATGGAACTCTAAACGACATCACAATCTGAGTCTGGAGAAGTATTTCTGGGTTAACATTGCCCCCGGAACAGGTACAGTACTGGGTTAACAGTGTCCCCAGATGTACCGATTGATAAGGTTAAAGATTATATAAACAATAATTGTATAATAACGATCGTAGGGATCATATTACAGATCGGACGTGTTAATTGATAATGATTGTTGTTACCTGCTTGCATGTGTTAAAGTGAGTTTTCACGAGCCCCTTTTTATTGAAATGTTTTAAATATTTTCCCGGGGCGGAAAGCATGTTTCTATCAAAAGGTTTAAGTACATGCTGATCGCATGGAAATGAATGTATTTATATAATGTTTATTGTACGGGAATCGTACGGTAATGTATTAAAATGGTAATTGTCGGAGTTGTTTATATTGAAAGGTCCCGCAACAGTGTTCTGGGTTAACAGTGTCCCCAGAGGTTATTGAAAGTGTTCTGGGTTAACAGTATCCCCAGAGGTTATTGGAAGTGTTCTGGGTTAACAATGTCCCCAGAGGTTAGTGAAAGTGTTCTGGGTTAACAGTGTCCCCAGAGGTTATTGGAAGTGTTCTGGGTCAACAATGTTCCCAGAGGTTATTAAATGCGTTTATGGGTTAACAGTGTCCCCAGATAATATTATATTATGATATGGATTTATCATGGTTTACTAAAATTGTGAAACTCACCAACTATTCGTAGTTGACCCGTTTTCTCACATGCTTTTCAGGTACAACAAAGTGATTGATTACGTGCTAAGTGCTTGATGTGTGTAAGGTTTGCGTGCTGGACGTTAGGATACATTATAACAGATAGAATTATGAACCGTATTGTATGATGTGTGTATCACCTAGACGGTAATGAAAGATGAGATAATGTAATTTTGAAGTATATTAATGCATTCGGTTTTCTTTATAAACAATGTGGTTGATATCAGAGGTGTCTGTCGCATCCCGTTTACGTTTCCGCTGCGGTTACGGGGTGTTACAGATAATCTGGGGGTTAAATAGATGGCCTGTGTCCGCAGCTGCGGGAACAGGCGGGGTACTTCACCATTGGGAGGCTTTTCCTGCGGGAACACCTTGCGTACTGCGCGTATGGACGTCACGTCTCTGAGCATGGTGGGTCCTGCGGATCCAGTTGTTTTCTGCGCAGACGTCCCTCTTCAAGGTGAGTTCTGCGAGTTTAGCCTTTGCGCAGACGTCCCTGTTGAAGGTGAGTCTTGCGGGTTCAACTACGCAGGCTTCCCTCTGAGGTGAGTCTTTCGGGTCCAACTGGGCTCTGCTGGGACCTACCTCTTCAAGTCCCCCCAGTCCAATGTTCTTCTCATGAATTGTTAATAAGTGAGGTGAACTTTTGGACTTAAGCAAAGGGTTTTGAAAAGGGTTTAGTTTTAAGGTTTTCCATGGGGATTCTTCCCGCGGAAGTCTTAATGTCACGTGCAGAAATTCCCGACTTTTCTGCTTGATCTTTGGGTGTGATGCGGGTAGGTCTGTAACCTCCTCGCAAGTCAGGAGCGTTGAGTTCTACTTGTGTAGATTCTCCATGAGGTTTTGGTAGTTTTGAACATAGTGATCAATTATGTTTAAACAACCAATTCCATCTTGGAGCTTCAAACAATCTAGTTCTCGACGTTCTCGCTTTGCGGGGATGTTATTCCCGTTTCCGCAAGCATGGCCCGGAAGATCCTTCTTGGTTTCAATTCCATGTGGAGTGCTAGGTATGTGAAGGGTTTCGCCTTGACACTGTACCCGCACTCGTCTTATAGTTACTTTACTTCCAAGGTATTCCTGGCTTCAATTCCCTGCGGGTGCTTAGTATGTGAAGGGTTTTGCCTTGACACTGTACTCGCACCCGTCTTATGGTTACTTGGTTGCCGAGGTATTCCTGGCTTCAATTCCCTGCAGGTGCTAAGTATGTGAAGGGTCTTGCCTTAACACTGTACTCGCACCTGTCTTATAGTTACTTGGTTGCCAAGGTAAGGGGTATATTCCCGCTTACTTTTGAATCTTTTTGAATCTTTGAAATTCGAAGAGTTGGTGAAAGGATAAGAACAGTCCAAACTGTTGAAACGTCGTCCGACGGTTTCTTCTGACAGTGTCAGGACGTGCAGGAAGTTATGGCGACGTGACAGTACA
This sequence comes from Bidens hawaiensis, assembly GCF_021521415.1. NCBI lineage: Eukaryota > Viridiplantae > Streptophyta > Magnoliopsida > Asterales > Asteraceae > Bidens > Bidens hawaiensis. The sequence continues at coordinate 1,303,383 of NW_027491362.1, read as the reverse complement.
TGGTCATTCCAGACGCTTTTTCAGGCGCGTGGGCGCGATTTTTTGGGCGCGTGGGTGCGGATTTTACGGCGCGCGTCCCGTCAACAGCTGTTGCCAGCTTGCTTTTTCCACGTGTCATAGTTTCATTGCACCAGCTCTTTTCTCTCTCCTCCGCATTAAATTCATCGCATTCATTGCGATGAGTATATAAAGGGGGAGAGGGTCCTTTGTAATCCACACTTTCACTTCTATCTTCTCCTTCTAAGCGATTTCCAGTGAATATTCTCTGAAATCGTTGCCTTTCATCCTTCCAGAATGTCTTCTTCCCATGATGTTAAGGCTACTGCCGAGGAGTCTGACGTGTTCGTCGAGAATCCGTCGTCCACTTCCGATAAGGACGATAAGAGCACTGCTGGCGAGTGCCAGTGTACTCTTCCCATCGAGCTCTATCGGTACATCGTCCGGAAGTTCATGCTCGAGCCGTTCGAGCCTGAGTTTCCGGAGCCACACCAGACGGTGTACGATGCCCCCAAGGGCAAAATAGGGGTGTATGCTGCATTCTTCGTTTATGGGAATCTCAGGTTCCCATTGACGAAGTTTGTTAACCGTGTCTTGGAGAGGCACGGTGTGCATCTGACGGAGGTACACCCGATGGCGATCGCCAAGATCCGCCACTTTGAGTGGGTGTGCCTCATTTTGGGTGTGGAGCCCCACGTTGATCGGTTGATGACCTTCTACTCCTGGAGGTGCATCCAGGGGTGGTACACCTTGGTCAATCGGATCAAGGGTTTGAAGATCTGCGCTACCGAGCGCAGTCTTCGGTCGTGGAAGCGGGAGTTTTTCTATATCTCCGCTCGCGTCGTCCCCCTTGCGATGACGTTTAAGAATGGGAGAGCACTCCCCGCCCTTCACGCCTCCAACTACCAGGAGGCGGAATGGTTCTCCAAGGTTTCCCGGATCCAGTCTCCGGTTTACCGCTTTGCGGAGTCCGGGATGGTGATGCTCGGGATGAGCCGGGTGTGGAAGGAGGCATCACAGATTCCCATCGTCCTTGAATACGGTTTGAACTCTGTCCCTTACGGTATGCTTCATATTATCCGTTAATTTAGGGTTTTTGTTCTAACCGTTTTTTCTTTTTGTTTACAGAGGGAAACGACTTGCAGTCTCTCCTGCAGCCGCGGGAGAGTGACGGTCCCGCTCGGATGGGTACTCGTGCTCTAGATGAGAACGAGTTGCCCGTCCTTGAGCAAACGGCGGATCGGTTCGTGGAGGTCTACCCGCCAGGCCACGAGATCCTGAGCGCCAGGCGGCCAGGTAAAGAACTTTTTGACCCTCGCCCTCTCAATGCTCAAACCTCTGCGGGAATTCCTCTAATTTTGTCATCTTCTGATGAGGAATCCGCAGATGGTCCTTTCTTGGCGAGGAAGAAGGCTGCCGGCGGGAAGGGGAAGGCGAAGGTTGCCTCCACTGCCGATCCGGTGAATCGGTCTGACTCAGAGACCGAAAGCGACGAGGTGGCGGGGAACCCTGGTGGTGATAAGACCATTGCTCCGGAGGTTGAGACGGCTGTCACCTCCGCGCAGACTAGTACAGCGACGGTGACCGGCGTAAAGAGACCGGTTCCATCGGGTTCGTCCCCGCCTGTTCGTACCTTCAAGCTCAAGAGGACTCGTAAGTACAAACTTTCTTTACTTTTAACTTCATATCTTTCCGCCATTATACTAATATATCTTTTCGTGCAGGCGTGGATGCTACGGCATTCCAGGGCGGAGCGGGGAGGAGCACCTCCGGACCCACGACGGTAGGTTTGGTCAACCTACCTGAGGCGATGACCCAGGCGACTGCGCCTGCTTCAGTTGTTGGTTCAGTTGCTCACCCGGTTGAGCCAACTGTTCCAACTGTGACGACGTCCCCCGCCGGCTGTCAGTGCCATATTCACTGATTCCTTCACTGAGCCGGTGGTGAGTGTTTCTGTGGATTCTTCCACAGCCGCGGCCGCGGTTGTGAGTTCACCTCCGGTGAGTTCACCTCCGTTGGTTTCTACCACGGCGGCTTCCGCTATGCCTCCTCCGGCGCCGGCGACTACGGCCGGTCCTTCAGGTATGTCCAGGGTTGGGGCGTCAAGCCAATCTCTGCCTCCTTCCCATCTGCCTGACCTCTTGGATGGATATCCGTTGGGTTCGGGTGATGGGTTTGGCGGCTACAGGCCTGTCGTCGACCCTACAGGTGCGTAGGTTTATTTTGGCCTTTTATTATATATTATTATTATTTTTTTTATCATCTTTTCCTAACTGCCTTTTGCTTTTGCAGTGTCGGATTCCAATGAAGTGTATGTTCCACGATGGAACATCCGCCGAGGAACAACCCTTCGGACGCCTGTGGAATGCGTCGAGTGGGCGCGCCACGCCGCCCCCCGCTGGTGCGCTGGGGGAAGCCATGTCCAGCTACCAGAAGCGTAGGCTGTCGAATGAACTGCGGATTCTCCTTGCCCGGATGCAGCCGCGCGTCGAGTTACTTTGTCGTGAAAACGACAAGTTAAAGACGGCGCGTAGCTTGGAAGTGGCTCAGGCGCGGGCCATCCGGGAGGAGAACAAGAGGCTTGCCGCAGTGGCTGCGGAAAAGGAGAAGGCCTTCAAGGCCCTCGAGGTTGAAGTTCAGGCCCGGCTCGTGGCCCGTTCCAAGGCTGCCCAAGCTGTTAACGAACAGCTTCGGCTGGCTAAGGAAACTGCACGGAACGCAACTGAGAGGGCCACCAAGGCTGAAGCTGTTGCTGAGCCTCTACGCATTGAGAATGAGGAGCTTAAAGCCAAGCTAGAGAGGCTCCAGCAGGCTCATGATGCCTTGGCTATGGAAGACGCCAAGAAGCTCCAGGAGATCTTGGACCAGAGGGGCGTGCTTGACCACACTGAGCGGAAGCTAAAGGGTGTTGAAGAGGCTGCTGCTAAGGAAGTGTTGCTCGCCAACCTTAACAAAAGTGAAGCCGAACGCGCCCGTAACCAAGCTCAAGCTGCCCTCCATGAGGCTCTGGTTGCCAAGGAATGGCTTCTTCGAGAAGCGTTGTCTCAGGTATGCGCAATTTCATAATATCTTTACGCTTTTCTTTGTATATAGAAAAGGTTTTGATACTTGTATTTTTTCTTGTAGGTTGTGCATCGAGTCTTCACGGACACATCATATGACGATGCCATGAGCGCAGCCCTTAACGCTTCTCATGAGGATGGGGAAAAGGCCGGCTTCCTGCTTGGTCTAGGATTCGTTGAGAAGGGCATCCCGCCTTCCAACTTCCCTTTATATGATGTGGATACTGAAGCTGTATATGACCAAACAGTGAACCAGTATGCCGCCTTCCCGCATCCGGTGGTGGAGAAGGTGAACGAAGTTGTTGCTGCTGATGATGGGCTAACCATTCTTAAGACCTTCCTTGAACCGCCACAGCCAACTGATGGTGCGGGTACAAGTGGGTTTGGAGGGAGTGGTCCTGAAGCTTGAACCTTTAGATCCCTTCCCACTGTTAGGATAGGTTTACATTGTATAGATTTATATTCTTGTAGGCGGGTAGTTACCCGGCCATTCTTGTAATACTTGATTATTATGGAATACAAATCTTTGTGCGGGTAGGACCGCTACTTTCAGTGGATGACTTGCTTTATAAACGTTATATGACTTGCTCATGCATACTTTAGTTTAAATTAGCAACTTTCCAAGTGTTCTGAATAAGTTAACCTTTGAACGTGGTAGATAATAGGTTGAAGTTTTGCTTCCTCCTTTGTGATTGTGCGGGTAAGACCTTCACGTGAACTTGGATGGCTAAACTTTACCTATATCTTAACTGCGTGGAGGTTTTCCTCATCTTCTCCTTAGAAATTTTCTAAGTGTTTAGAATAAGTTAACATTTGAACGTGGTAGATAATAGGTTGAAGTTTTGCTTCCTCCTTTGTGATTGTGCGGGTAAGACCGTCACTTGCACTTAGTAGGATGGCTAAACTTTACCTATATCTCACCTGCGTGGAGGTTTTCCTCATCTTTTCGTTAGAAATTTTCTAAGTGTTTAGAATAAGTTAACCGTTCGACGCGCAGTTGTCATTAGGTTAGTTCGGTTTCCTCTATCATGATTTGTGCGGTTAGGACCGGCACTTTCATTTAGTGGGATCACCAAACTTTACCTATAACTGACCTGCGTGAAGGTTTTCCGTTTATTGTGTTTACGCGGGTTTTGCCGCTGTCCACACGCAACGATTTCTTTACACATGCGGTGAAAACCGGCATCAGCGTTTTGAATAAATTAACCGTTCGACGCGCGGTTGTCAATAGGTTAGTTCGGTTTCCTCTATCATGATTTGTGCGGGTAAGACCGTCACTTTCATTTAGTGGGATGACCAAACTTTACCTATAACTGACCTGCGTGAAGGTTTGCCGTTTTTTGTGTTTATGCGGGTTTTGCCGCCTTCCACACGCAACGACTTACTTCCCCACTTATGTATGCGGTGAAGACCGGCATATCAGTGTAGAAAGTTCATAAGTATAAATGTAAGACCATCAGCGTCAATGTGATAAGGAGAATCATTTCCATTAGAAGTGGCTCTGGGACTTTTCTTTTACAAGTTTGGAATCGATCTACATGCAGACTGTGTAATTGAGCTCCCTTCCATGTTCTTGGGAGTGTCATCGAGCCTTTCGAGCCGATATGCACTTGGTTCGGAATCTCGTTGTTTACGCAGTATGTAGTCTCCGACATTGAAGCTGCAGTTTTATTCGTGTTTTCCCCAACTGGGGTTCTACATGCATTAGCCTGCTCAGCGTTCATTACGCCACGAGGTGCGTGAGCGTCCCATCTCTGAAATGCTTCGACGATGTCCTTCAAGTCTACGCATTCCTCGGTGTTGTGGCCTCTTGTCCTGTGGAAATCACAGAATTTGCTCTGATCAGCGTTGTGACGCTCTCGGATTATTGGAGCCTTTGGCCATGGGAGCTTCTCAGTGGCGAATATCTCGGTGACGCTTTTGGTGAGTGGCGTCCATCTGGAGTTCTGGTTCGACTGTACGTTATCCCTTCCGCCTAACCGATGTTGCAAGCCGGATGAGGTGTCAAAGTTTACCCTTGACTGCCAAATGCCTAGATTCCGCTTTTTGTTTAGTCGGGCGGTAAGGACGTTGTCTTCTCTTGTTTTCTGGGTGTAGAGGTTTGTGCTCTGTGGGAGGTCTCTACCCAGTTGCTTCTCCGTTTCCGCAAAGCGTTTAGCTGCTGTCATGATGGCATCCCATGTGGACGGCATGCCATCTTTACCCGTTAAGGTGCGGATGAGCTCTGGGTCTTTCGCGCCCTGGATGAAAGCAGCGCGAACAAGATCTTCGCTAATAGTGCCCAGACTTAGCTCTGGGTCTTTCGCGCCCTGGATGAAAGCAGCTTGGAATTCTTTTTGACGTGCTTCCGCCCACGCTTTAACTTCATCGAGTGTTTGGCGGGGGAGCCTCGTTCGTTGTCTCTCTGACTGGGTATCGGTGAATCCCAGTGAAAGATTATTTACTGCACTTGCCCCAGCTCGGGTAACCGGGGTAGTGTTCGTAAAAACTGTGTAGTCGCCGGTATTCCCCCCAGTAGCTAGGGTTGTGGTTACCGGGGTTTCTTGGTCACTCGTTGGTTTTGGGACCGGAGTAACTTTAACCATCTTTCCAGAATTTTTGAGAAAACTGAAAAAGACTTAAGTTCTAGCTTTTATGCACGGATGGCGCCAATGAAGAAACACTAATCGACCCCGGGCAGATTACGGATAATCTGGGGGTTAAATAGATGTTTCCCACGAGGATTAGGTCCGAAAAAGATGGTTCTTCTGATAACCTGCAAAACAGACACCGTGAGCTCGTCACTGGTAACTCCTTGTGACCACCCTCCGGCGTGAGAATTAGACTAGATTGCTCTTGAATATAAGTGTATATTAAGAGAATGACTAGAGCAGATATCAGGTAATATATCAAGATATGAGATATGAGATAAGATGATACCATTCCAAGGTGTTGGAGTATTTATAGCCGAAGGTATGTTTCCAAGCAGGTACAGCCGGCTGAATAGTGTTCCTGTTCTGCCAACTGTGGGCTACGCACATGCCATGCTGGTGGTTGGTGGATAGGCAGCGGCTGATAGTGACCAGGCCGGCTGTGTACTATTCCTGTTCCACCAACTGCAGGCCATGCACGTCCTCCGACAGGTTGGTGAGTAGGCAGCGGCTAATAGTGACATACAGTACAAGAGCGTGCTGCTCGTCATACTGTTGTCAGTGAGCTGTCGTATCCTTGGTCAGATCTTTTGTCCATACCTCGTCAGGTACAGTACAAAAGATCCTCTAGTATCGTACGGACTGGCTCATTTGTGCGGGAGTGTCCCCGGCTTTGTGCGGGAGTGTTCCCGGCTTGCTCACTCCTTCTTCAGGTGACATTACTGAATTATTTAAGAGTTAAGTGCCTTGTGCGTGTAGCCTTGCTGCGCGGGTAGCCTTCCCTGATGGCTTGTGTCCGCAGCTGCGGGAACAGGCGGGGTACTTCACCATTGGGAGGCTTTTCCTGCGGGAACAGCTTGCGTACTGCGCGTAAGGACGTCACGTCTCTGAGCATGGTGGGTCCTGCGGATCCAGTTGGTTTCTGCGCAGACGTCCCTCTTCAAGGTGAGTTCTGCGAGTTTAGCCTTTGCGCAGACGTCCCTGTTGAAGGTGAGTCTTGCGGGTTCAACTACGCAGGCTTCCCTCTGAGGTGAGTCTTGCGGGTCCAACTGGGCTCTGCTGGGACCTACCTCTTCAGTCATATTTATTATTAAAATAACACATATTATATTTGTATTCATAAAACTCGTAGCATTGATTGGTTGGGTATGACAGAGACTCTTTAGACCAGCAACTGCAAACATTATGATGCTTTCACAAGGATAAAATAATATAATTTTGATATATTGTAATAATAATGTTACAAACACGTACATTCGATCTACATAGTTGAACTCATACAAAGGGGTCTATAAACTCAAAATCTTTGGAGATTAATTATGAAATTAATCCCAAAGAAAATTAGAGCAAAAACATACTTAAATCCCCGGTATGATCCACAAATTATTGATGGCAAAAACCCTAATCTTGATAATTAGTGCTTCCCATCTAAAAAATTATTGCCAAAAAGATAGAGAACTTGATAATATTAATAATCATAGCACTCACTAAACTTGCATATCTTGCTTCACTCATATTCGCAAAACAAACCCGAAACCACCCTGGCTCGGAACAATGGCAAGACGATCCAGGCGATATGTTTAGCCTAACTTCGTGCATAATCGTGTTCCAAATCGCTAATTCACTCTTGATTGTAGGTTCCTCCAAATATGGACTCAAGTTCATCCAACAGAAAAGACCAGCATTCCCTTTTAAACATTCGATACCCGCCTTTTGGAGTCCATTTATAATCATTTCGTATCGTTTCTTCAATCTTTCGCGGTTGATCTTAATGTATTTTTGTGTGAAATCCGTGTCTGACAACATAGATGCCAACAAAAACTGTGTTTGTGAAGAGATTAATGTGAAACTAGACATTCTCCTAGCGGTTGTCACAACTTGATCATTGTACGAATAAACGGTCCCAATTCGAAACCCTGGGAGACCAAGATCTTTCGACAAGCTATAAACAATGTGACATCTTTCCGCGTCTTTATAGTTTCTTGACTCAAGCACTTCCGCAATGCTAACGAATTCATCTGCACAAAAAGCCGAACCCGAGTAGATTTCATCGGATACTAGGTGAATATTTTTTCGTGTCACGAATTCTAGAAGCTCTTCGAGAACCTTGCGCTGAACGGTTGCGCCCAATGGGTTCGACGGGTTCGTGATGAGCACTCCTTTTACTTTTATGTTCATTGATGTTGCATGATCATATGCTGCTTCTAAGGCTTCTGGTGTGATTTGAAAGCCATTTGAGCTGTCACAATGAATTGGTACAATTTGTACACCAGTTCTCCACCTTAAATCTCTGTCAAATCTGCATTATTTGATGGTAAAAATGTCAATAAAGACTGTAAATTTTTAAAACTTCTGACAAATGTTTTGTATCCAATAATTGGTGGCTGCTACCTACCCTGGATAATATGGTGTTGGGACCATCAAAGCATCACCAGGATCAGCCAAAATGAAAGTTAAAAGCTCATTAGCTGCTGTTGCACCAGCTGTCAAGACAACTCTATCAGGGTTGAATTTAGCTTTACCTCCTCTTACTTGTTCCATGAAACTTGCCATTGCCTATATATAACAAATAATAATTAATAATTAAACAAGTTAGGCTTTTTTTTATCACTTTTGCAACAAATATAATTATGGGGTTTCACATTTTTTTTAAAAGGTGGTACCTTTCTAAAGGATTGAAGGCCATGATAATCTTGAAACAAAGCATTCTCTCTAAAGCCAGAAACTTTTTGGCCCCAGTTTGCTGATTCAAGATTTGTTTCCAAATATTCTTCAAGTAAATCAAAGGACACCTATAAAAAGTGATCACAAAAATCAGTAACATGTAAAAATATTAAGGTCTTGAAAGTTTGAATACCTTAATAAGTTGTGTCATTGCTTACTTGATTTTCAGCTAGTCCCATTTGAATGACTCCAGAAGGATTATCTATTTCATGATAAGGGTTTTCATCATAAGCCTTCCATCCAGAAAAATATGGAGAGTTTTCACCATGGGTTTGTGAGACTGCTATCTTTGATAGTCCAACACTTGGTTGCACAATCTCAATTGCCATGAGTTCTATATATATTAAAGTTTTCTTGAATTCAAGTTTGAAGTAAGAAGCTTTGTGTTGAAAGAAGCTTTAGAGCTAGAGAGAGATGGAATGAGAGAGAGAAAAATGTGAAAAGAAAGTGTTTGATGAAAACTTTGACAAAACACCCCTATATATAGGAAGTGTCTAAATTCAACATGCAACACACATATCAAAAAGGTTAGTGGGGTTCACTTGCAACATGCCAATATAATTTAATTTATTTTTATCTTCAATAAATTGGCAAAAGGAAGCAATGATTAATTGTTTAGAATAAGGTTGCAAGTAGCAAGATCAAAACCAACCTTTTAAAATTGTGTAATTAATAATAAATTAATAATCTCCATAACAATATATATTATTATAAAAACGACCACCAATCATAATACCTCCTCATGGTGATGTGTTTTCTACGTGGGCTGAAGTGTGTGGAATTAAGGGGTTGGGGTTTCGATCTACGTTTGTCAAGAAATTAATAAACCGAGTAATATTATGTATTATTTAATGTGCATTATGTTATTTTAATTAGATATTAATATTTCCCATGCCTCGCGAGCTAATTCTTTACTGCTAATATTTTCATGCTAATCAAACTCTTAATCAACATTAAATGTCAATATATTTTGCTGTGTCGTGCGTGTCAATTTATTAATATTAATCTGTTTTATATAATAAAAATTATAGATATTTTTTGGTTTTAAGTTGCATAGTTGTTTTCGTATAAAAATATATTACGTTTAATCTCTAATTAACATGTTCGTGAACTTTCTCTTTAAAAATTGTGAACTTTCTCTTTAAAAATTATTCAAATATAAAAAAATGTATGTTAAAACTGCTTAAATTAAGTATGATTATACGTGAATAACAGTAATAATTATTTTATTTTGTTAAACTATATATTATCAACAGTGACGGATCCAGGATTTTTTTTCACAGGGGTCAGAAGTTCGGGCAGTCAAGTATCACATATACATTCAGTGGAGGCCCCAGGAATATGTTATATATATATGTGTGTGTGTGTGTGTGTTTTTACGTGTGTATAATACATTCTTAAATTACATCCATCTTGACAAACCAAGGCAACGGGGCCCCAATCCGAAGCGCAAAAGCATACTGAAGAAACACTAAGTGACCCCGGCAGATTACGGATAATCTGGGGGTTAAGTAGATGTTTCCCACGAAGATTAGGTCCGGCAAAGATGATTGTTCTTCTGATGACCTGCAAAACAGACACCGTGAGCTCGTCACTGAGAAGGGGGGTTCCTCCTTGTGACCACCCTCCGGCGTGAGAATCAGACTAGATTGATCTGAATATAAGTGTATATTAAGAGAAATAGCTAGAGCAGATATGTGATAGTATGAGATGATCCTACCGTTCCAAGGTGTTGGAGTATTTATAGCCGAAGGTAGGTTTCCAAGCAGGTACACCCAGCTGTATACTATTCCTTTTCTACCAACTGTGGGCTACGCACGTGCCATGCTGGTGGTTGGTGGGTAGGCAGCGGCTGATAGTGACATGGCCGGCTGTGTACTATTCCTTTTCCACCAACTGCAGGCTATGTACGTGCCACAACAAGGGTTGGTGAGTAGGCAGCGGCTGATAGTGACATTTTGTACTAGAGCGTGCTCCTCCTCGTACTGTTGTCAGTGAGCTGTCACCCTGTGATTGGTTCATGGGCTGCTTTGGTCAGATCTTGTCTATTTTGTCCATACCTTGGCAGGTATAGTACAAAAGATCTTCCAGAAGCGTACGGACTGGCTCATTTGGGCGGGAGTATTCCCGCCTTGCTCATTCCTTCTTCAGGTGACATTACTGAATTATTGAGAGTTAGTGCCTTGTGCGTGTAGCCTTGCTATTAGTGCGGGTAGCCTTCCCTGATGGCTTGTATCCGCAGCTGCGGGAACAGGCGGGGTACTTCACCATTGGGAGGCTTTTCCTGCGGGAACAGCTGGCGTACTGCGCGTAAGGTCTTCATCTCTCTGAGCCTGGTGGGTCCTGCGGAACCAGTTGGTCTTTGCGCAGACGTCCCTCTTCAAGGTGAGTCTTGCGGGTCCAACTGGGCTCTGCTGGGACCTACCTCTTCAAGTCCCCTCAGTCCAATGTTCTTCTCATGAATTGTTAATGAGGTGAACTTTTGGACTTAAGCAAAGGGTTTTGAAAAGGGTTTTTAGTTTTAAGGTTTTCCGTGGGGATTCTTCCCGCGGTTTTCCTAATGTCACTCGCAGAAATTCCCGACTTTTCTGCTTGATCTTTGGTTATGATGCGGGTAGGTGTTTAACCCCTTCGCACGTCGGGAGCGTTGCGTTTCACTTGCATAGATTCTTCACGAGGTTTTGGTAGTTTTGGACATAGTGATCAGTTATGTTAAACTACCAATTCCGCCTTGAAGTTTCAAACAAGCTAGTTCTCAACGTTCCCGCTATGCGGAGGTGCTATTTCCCTTTCCGCAAGCATGGTCCATAAGATCCTTCTTGGCTTCAATTCCCTGCAAGTGCTAAGTATGTGAAGGGTTTCGCCTTGACACTGTACCCGCACTTGTCTTACGGTTTCTTGTTTCCCAAGGTATCTTGTTAGCTTTGATTCCTTGCAAGTGCTAAGTATGTGAAGGGTTTCGCCTTGACACTGTACCCGCACTCGTCTTATGGTTTCTCGCTTTCCAAGGTAAGGGTATATTCCCTCTTATTTTTGAATCTTTAAATCTTTTTGAATGTTTTTGAAATTCGAAGAGTTGGTGAAAAGATAAGAACAGTCCAAACTGTTGAAGGGACGTTAGCGTCGTCCGACGGTTTCTTGTGACAGTTTCAGGACGTGCAGGAAGTTATGGCGACGTGACGGTATATGGTCATTCCAGACGCTTTTTCAGGCGCGTGGGCGCGAATTTTACGGCACGCGTCCTTTCAACAGCTGTTGCCAGCTTACTCTTTCCACGTGTCATAGTTTCATTGCACCTGCGCTTTCTCTCTCCTCCGCATTAAATTCATCGCATTCATTGCGATGAGTATATAAAGGGGGAGAGGGTGCATCTTAATCCACACCTTCACTTCACTCTTCTTCTTCTAAACGATTTCCGGCGAATACTCTAACTTTTCCGTCGAGCATTCTACTGAAATCGTTCTTTACATCCAAAACATGTCTTCCATTCATGATCCCGAGGCAACTGCCGAGGAGTCTGAGGTGTACACCGAGAACCCAATGTCCGCGTCTGATAAGGACGATAACAGTACTGCTGGCGAGTGCCAGTGTGCTCTTACCGTCGACCTGTACCAGTACATCATCAAGAAGTTAATGCTCGAGCCTTTCGAGCCTGAGTTTCCTGAGCCTCACCAGACGGTGTACGATGCCCCCAAGGGCAAGATAGGGGTTTATGCCTCATTCTTCATATATGGGAATCTCAGATTCCTATTAACGAAGTTCGTATACCGTGTTCTGGAGAGACACGGTGTACATTTGACGGAGGTGCACCCGATGGCGATCGCTAAGGTTCGCCACTTTGAATGGGTGTGCCATATTCTGGGCGTTGAGCCCCGCGTCAACCGCCTGATGACCTTCTACTCCTGGAGGTGCATCCAGGGCTGGTATACCTTGGTCACTCGGATCAAGGGTTTGAAGATCTGCGCTACCGAGCGCAGTCTTCGGTCTTTGAAGCGGGAGTTTTTCTACATCTCCGCTCGCGTCGTCCCCATTGCGATGACGTTCAAGAACGGGAGGGCGCTCCCTAGCCTTCACGCCTCCAATTACCAAGAGGCGGAATGGTTCACCAAGATCTCCCAGATCCAGACTCCGGTTTACCGCTTTGCGGAGTCTGGGATGGTGATGCTCGGTATGAGCCGGGTGTGGAAAGATGCTGGGGCAGAGGCGCCACAGATTCCCATCGTCGTCGAATACGATTTGAACTCTACCCCTTACGGTATGCTTCATATTATTTGCTAATTTAGGGTTTTTGATCTAACCATTTCTTTCATTTTATTTTCAGAGGGAAACAACTTGCAGTCTCTTCTGCAGCCGCGAGAGAGAGGTGGTCCCGCTCGGTTGGGTACTCGTGATCTCGACGAGAACGAGTTGCCCATCCTGGAGCAAACGGCGGATCGGTTTGTGGAGGTCTACCCGTCGGGCCACGAGATTCTGAGCGCCACGCGGCCAGGTAAGGGACTCTAACCCTCGCCCTCTCAATGCTCAAACCTCTGCTGGAATTCCTCTAATTTTGTCATCTTCTGATGAGGAATCCTCAGATGGTCATTTCTTCGTGAGGAAGAAGAAGGCTACTGGTACGAAGGGCAAGGCGAAGGTTACCTCCGCCGTCGACCTAGGAAATCAGTCTGACTCCGAGACTGAAAGCGAGGAGGCGGCGGGGAACCCTGGGGGTGGTGAGACCACTGTTCCGGAGGTTGAGACAGCTGTCACCTCCGGGCAGCCCAGTACGACGACGATGACCGGCATGAAGAGGCCGGCTCCATCGGGTTCGTCCCCGCCTGTCAGAACCTTCAAGCTCAAGAAAACTCGTAAGTATAAATTATATTCAGCTTAACTGCATATATTTCTGCCATCATACTTATATATCGTCTTCGTGCAGGCGTGAATGCAACCGCATTCCCGAGTGGAGCGGGAAGGAGCGTCTCTGGACCCATGACGGTAGGTTTGGTCAACCTACCCGAGGCGATGACCCAGGCGGCTGCGCCTGTTTGCAGCATTGGTTCAGTTGCTAATCCCGTTAAGGCAACTGTTCCAACTGTAACATCATCCCCGCCGGCTGTCAGTGCCATCTTCACGGAATCCTTCATTGAGCCGGCGGTGGTTTATCCTGCGGGTTCTTCCGCAGCTACGGTCACGGTTGTGAGTTCACCTCCAGTGAGTTCACCTCCGTTGGTTTCTACCGCAGGGACCTCTACAATGCCTCCTCCAGCGCCGGCGACTACGGCCGGTCCCTCAGGTGCGTTCAGGGTTGGGGCTTCTAGCCAATCTTTGCCACCTTCCCATCTCCCTGACCTCTTGGATAGATATCCCTTAGGTTCGGGTGATGGGTTTGGCGGCTACCGGCCTGTTGTCGACCCTACAGGTGCGTAGGGTTATTTTGGCTTATTATTATTATTTTTTTATCATCTTTTCCTAACTGTTTTTTGTTTTTACAGTTTCGGATTCCAATGAGGTGTATGTTCCACGGTGGAACATCCGCCGGGGAACAACCCTTCGAACAGCTGTGGACTGCGTCGAGTGGGCGCGTCACGCAGCCCCAAGTGGTGCGTTGGGGGAAGCCATGTCTAGCTACCAGGAGGGTAGGCTGACGAATGAGCTTCGGATTCTCCTTGCCCGGATGCAGCCGCGCGTTGTGTTGCTTTGTCGTGAAAACGACAAGTTAAAGACGGCGCGTAGCCAGGAAGTGGCTCAGGCGCGGGCTATCCGGGAGGAGAACAAGAGACTTGCCGCCATTGCTGCGGATAAGGAAAAGGCCTTCAAGGCCCTCGAGGTTGAAGTTCAGGCCCGGCTCGAGGCCCGTTCCAAGGCTACCCAAGCTGTTAACGAACAGCTTAGGTTGGCTAAGGAAACTGCGCGGAACGCGACCGAGAGGGCCACCAAAGCTGAAGCCATTGCTGAGCCTCTGCGCGCCAAGAATGAGGAGCTTAAAGCCAAACTAGAGAGGCTCCACCAGGCTCATGATGCCTTGGCCATGGAAGACGCCAAGAAGCTCCAAGAGATCTTGGACCAGAGGGGTATGCTTGACCATACTGAGCGTAAGCTGAAGGGCGTTGAAGAGGCTGCAGCTAAAGAAGTGTTGCTTGCCAACCTTAACCAAAATGAAGCCGAACGCGCCCGTGACCAAGCTCAAGCTGCCCTCCAGGAATCTCAAGCTGCCCTCCAGGAAGCTCTGATCACCAAGGAATGGCTTCTACGAGAAGCGTTGTCGCAGGTATGCGTAGCTTCATAATATCTTTACGCTTTTCTTTATACTTAGAAGAAAAGTTTTTGATACATACATATTTTTTGTAGGTTGTGCATCGGGTCTTCACAAACACATCCTATGACGATGCCATGAGCGCAGCCCTCAACGCTTCCCATGATGATGGGGAAAAGGCTGGTTTCCTGCTTGGTCTGGGGTTTGTTGAGAAGGACATCCCGCCTTCCAACTTCCCTCTTTATGACGTGGACACTGAAGCTGCTTACGACCAAGCAGTGAACCAGTATGCTGCCTTCCCGCATCCGGTGATGGAGAAGGTGAACGAAATTGCTGCTGCTGATGATGGGCTAACTATTCTCAAGACTTTCCTTGAACCGCCACAGCCAACTGATGGTGCGGGTTCAAGTGGGTTTGGAGGGAGTGGTCCTGAAGTTTGAACCTTTAGATCCCTTCCCACTGTTAGAATAGATTTATATTTTTGCATGCGGGTATGTGCCCAGCAATTCTTGTAATATTTGAATTTTGATGGAATATACATTATTTGTTAATTCCTTGCCTTGTAAACCTTATATGTTTTGTTTCACGCATATTTTGGTTTAACTTAGCAATTTCTTGATTACTTTGGATAAGTTAACTTCTCAACGTGGCAGATAATAGGTTAAAGTTTTGCTTCCTCTTTCGTGATTGTGCGGGTAAGACCGTCACTTTCACTTAGTAGGGTGGCTAAATTTTACCTATATCTGACCTGCGTGAAGGTTTTCCTCATCTTTTCCTTAGAAATTTTCTAAGAGTTTTAAATAAGTTAACCTTTCGACGCGCGGTTGTCAATAGGTTGATGTTCAGTTTCCTCTATCATGATTGTGCGGGTAGGACCGTCACTTTCATTTAGTGGGATGACCAAACTTCACCTATAACTGACATGCGTGAAGGTTTTTCTCATCTTTTTCTTAGAAATTTTTGCTGTTTTTTGTGTTTATGCGGGTTTTTCCGCCTTCCACACGCAACGACTTACTTCTTTTCACACTTATTTATGCGGTGAATACCGGCATATCAGTGTGGAAAGTTCATAAGTATAAAGGTAAGGCTATCAACACAATGTGATAAAGGAGAATCATTTCCATTAGAAGTGGCTCTAGGCCTTTTCTTTACAAGTTTGGAATTGATCTACATGTAACATTTGCGTAATTGAGCTCCATTCCATGTTCTTGGGATGGGGGTGCCATCGAGCCTTTCGAGCCGGTATGCGCCCTTTCCCAAAACTTCTTTGATAATGTATGGCCCTTCCCAGACCGGGGCCAGCTTTCCTGGGCGTTCTTGGTTCGAAGCCTCGTTGTTACGCAGTATGTAGTCTCCGACATTGAAGTTGCAGAGTTTTACCCGCGTGTTGTAGTACTTTTGCATTTGTCGCTTGTAGTTCTCTTCACGCGCTGCGGCTAGGTCTCTGCGTTCTTCGGTTAGCATAAGGTCTAACCGTCTTTCCGCATCATTGTCTTCTGGCTGAATCAAGACCCTTGGTGAGGGTAAACCAATTTCGACCGGGACCATGGCTTCAGTGCCATAAGTGAGGCTGAACGGGGTTTCTCCCGTACTGGCCTTTTTCAGCGTTCTGTTTGCCCAAATGACGTGTGGAACTTCGTCTACCCAGCCGGATCTGTGTTCCAAGAGTCTTTTCTTTATGCCGTCGACGATGCTCTTATTTGCTCTTTCCACCTCACCAATACCCTGCGGGTGCGCCACTGAGGTAAAGGTGTGGGTGATTTGAAGTTCTTCTAGCCACTTTTGTAGCTTCTTGTCAGCAAAGTTGGTGTCGTTATCGCTCCCCAAATTCTGTGGAAGTCCAAAACGACAAATAATAAATTCCCAAATAAATTTTTTGATATGTTTTGCGGTTGTTTGGGCTAAGGGTTTTGCTTTTATCCACTTGGTGAAGTAGTCGATGGCTACCACTAGAAACTGAACGTTCCCTGCTGCTGTGGGAAATGGACCTGTCACATCGATGGCCCACTTCTGAAATGGCCATGAAGAGGTGACTGGAACAAGTTCATTCTTCGGGCGATGCGTGTTGGGTGCGTAAAGTTGGCAAGACCTACACTTTCTGATGTATGCCAGCGCATCCGTATGCATCTCCGGCCAAAAGTATCCCGCGTTGTTTAGCTTAGCTACAACTGCGCGTGGACCTGCGTGTATTCCACAGATGCCCTCCTGCACTTCCCTTAGGAGGTAGCCAGCATCTTGGTTGTCCACGCATCTTAGGAGTGGGCCAAGAAAGTTACGTCTGTAAATGATGTCATCGATGAGTTGATAGTTCAGTGCTTTACAGCGTATTTTTCTTGCCTTTGTTTTTGAATCTGGCAGTATACCCGCCGCAAGGTAATTTATTATTGGTGTCATCCACGTTTCTGTGCCGGTTTGGATGACACAGATTTCCTTGTGCGGGACTGATGGTGCTCCAAGGAGTTCAATGCGGATGTCCTTTCCCAAGTGGGTGAAGGCTAATGATGCAAGCTTGCTTAACACATCCGCAGAAGGAGTTCATCCACGTTTCTGTGCCGGTTTGGATGACACAGATTTCCTTGTGCGGGACTGATGGTGCTCCAAGGAGTTCAATGCGGATGTCCTTTCCCAAGTGGGTGAAGGCTAATGATGCAAGCTTGCTTAACACATCCGCAGATTTGTTTTCGCTACGCTTGACGTGTATGACTTTACAATCGTTAAAATCACGCATAAGGGTTTTTGCTTGTGCGAGGTACAGGGCCATTGTGTCGTTCACGGCCGTGTACGTCCCGTTTATTTGGTTGGCTACTAACATGGAATCCACGTGGGCTTCCAAGTTTTTCACTCCCATCTTACGCGCAATTCTCAGCCCGGCCAAGAATGCTTCATATTCCGCTTCGTTATTCGTACTTGGAAAATCCAGTCGAATAGCGTAAGTGTATTCTTGGCCTGCTGGGTTGGTTAGTTTTAACCCTGCGCCTGAACCCTCGATGTTGGTTGCTCCATTAGTGTAGAGTCGCCAGACATCATCGATGTCTTGTGCTGGAGAGGGTTGAGCCTCCTCCTGGCACTCTTTCTCCCGCGAAGCGGGGACTTCTGCAATAAAGTCGGCAAAGACTTGGCCTTTTATGGCTGGTCTTGGCTTGTACTTTATCGCGTATTCCCCCAACTCAATTGCCCATTTGGCTAGGCGTCCCGACAACTCGGGTTTGCCTAGAACGTTTGCAAGTTTGAAGTTGGTGAGAATGGTGATTGGGTGACCTTGGAAATATCGTCTTAGCCTGCGTGAAGCCTGTACAAGTGCTAAGACTAATTTTTCCAGGGTAGAGTACCGTGTTTCCACGTTTGTTAGGACACGGCTAACATAGTAGATTGGCATCTGGATGCCTTTCCGCTCTACTAGCAGGACTGCCACGGTTGCTCTATCTGTGGCGGAAAGGTATAGGATTAATTCCTCCCCCGCTTCTGGTGCTGTGAGCGTTGGGAGTTCGATCAAGCGTGACCGAATTTCCTGAAAAGCTGCTTCCGCTTCTGGTGTCCAGCGGAAGTGCGTTTTCTTTAAACAGTTTCTCAATGTTGACACGAATGGGAACGACCTATCCGCATGGTTTGCCAAAAAGCGGTTAAGTGCGACTAGTCGTCCATTCAGTGTCTGAGCTTGCTTGATGGTAGTAGGTGATTCCATTTTGATAATGGCTTCGACCTTTTCAGGGTTCGCTCTGAAGCCATCTTTAGTAACAATGACTCCTAAGAACTTCCCTTCTTCCATCCCAAAGGAACACTTGCTCGGATTGAGCTTCATGTTTATCTTTCTGAGCGTGTTGAAAGTTTCTTCGATGTCTTTCAACATCGCTTCTGGCTCAGGGCTTTTGATGACCAAGTCATCCGTGTAGACTTCCAAGTTCCTCCCAATTTGGGCATGAAACTCTTTGTCCATCAGGCGTTGGTATGTGGACCCGGCATTCTTAAGTCCGAGTGGCATCATTTGATAACAAAATGTGCCATCGGGCGTCCGAAATGCGGTTTTGTCCTGATCGTCAACGGCCATGTGGATTTGATGGTACCCCTTATATGCATCAAGGAAGCATTTAAGGCGAAACGGTGCTAACGAATCTACCTTAAGGTCAATTTCGGGTAACGGATAACAATCTTTGGGGCATGCTTTGTTTAAGTCTTTGAAATCTATGCACATGCGCCATTGTTTGTTAGATTTCGGTACCATGACGGGATTTGCAACACATGTTTGATATCTGCTAACGCGTACGATGCCCGCGTCAAGGAGTTCCTTGACTTGGGTTCTACACGCGTTAGCTTGTTCCGCCCCCATTACTCTGCGCTTTTGTACGACTGGCGTAAAAGCCGGGTCACACTTGAGCTTATGCTCTGCCTTACTTCGAGGTACACCAGTCATGTCAGCTGGTGTCCACGCGAAGATGTTAGCGTTTTTCTGTAGTAAGCGTTTGAGTAAGGTGCGCGTAGGATCAGTGATTGTTGGGCCAATGGTAACAGCCTGGTCAGGGTATTTGCCATTGAAGGCCCATTCTTCTGGTTCGGTGATGGTTGGTTTAGCCATCTTTGGTTTGGGTTCAGATGAGACAGATGCGATGCATACCTGGGGAATACCGGTGATCATCGCTACACCCTCAGCTGTTGGCCATCCCATCATGCCATGGACTGAAGATACCACGGCATTGAATCTTTGCCATCCCGTCTCTCCCGAAGAGAATGTCGTACGTGTGGTGTGGCTTCCTCATTACGAAAAAGTCCACGTCTTCTGTGCGGGAGTGTTTCCCGTCTGTGAGAATGACGGGGAAAGATAGGATACCCAGAGGGGTGTTTGTGCTGCCGTCGAACCCTTCCATCGAGGCGTAGACCGTTTCCAGGCATTCCTTGTCTTCGTCGTCTAGCTTGTCGAAGAACTGTCTGTACATAACCGTTGACGAGGCGCCGTTGTCAGCAAGAGTGCGGGAAGTGATGTAGTGCCCCAGCTGGCTTTTGATGACGATAGGGCCTTCTTTGCTGGGTCCTCCTGGCACTCGCGGGAAGCGCACCTCAGCTTCCTTCCACGCGCATGGTTCTGTCGTTCGTCTTTTTCTTCCTCTGACGTTACTATGAACCATGTGGATGCTGATGTCAACGGGCTTTCGTCCGTTTGCCTTTGTATCGGTTATCATTCCTCCCTCCATTCTTGATTGATGCCACAAGGTGTGTAAGTCTTCCATCCTTGATGAATGTTTCAACAATATCCTTCAAGGATGTACACTCCTCAGTGGTGTGACCCTTTGTCCCGTGGAAGTCACAGGATTTGCTCTGATCCGCGTTATGTCGCTGCCGGATCATTGGAGCTTTTGGCCATGGGAGTTTTTCGGAGGCAAATATCTCCGTGACGCTTTTGGTGAGTGGCGTCCACCGGGGTTTTCGGCTTGATGGGTGCGTGTTATCCCTTCCGCCTACTAGAGGGCGAGAACTGGATGAGGTGTCAAAGTTTACCCTTGACTGCCAAATACCTAGCTTCCTCTTTTTGTTGTGCCGGGCGGTCCGGACATTGTTTTCTCTAGTCCTCTGCGTGTAGAGGTTTGTGCTCTGGGGAAGATCTTTATCCAGTTGTTTTCCGTTTCCGCGAAACGTTTAGCTGCTGTCATGATGGCATCCCATGTGGATGGCATGCCGTCTTTACCCGTCAACGTGCGGATAAGCTCTGGGTATTCGGTGCCCTGGATGAAAGCGGCGCGAACAAGATCTTCGCTTATGGTGCCCAGACTCAGCTTCTTCGAGTTGAAGCGAGTGATGAAGTCTAGTAAAGATTCATCCTCCTCTCTAACGCAGTTGAGAATCGTCCACTGCTCTTCAGTATATTTCCTCTGTTGACTGAAGTGCTGGCTGAACTTGTGTTGGAAATCCGCCCAATCATAGATGTGGTGGACCGGTAAACGATCAAACCACGCCCTGGCCGCTCCAACCAGCGTCATCTGGAACATATAACACCACGTGGGTTCCGTCCAGTTGCTGACGGTTGCCCCAATCATCGTCCAAGTATTCGCACTCATTGCTCATGTTGAGCTGTTGTCGAGTGCTTCCGAATTCGTCAGCCTGTTGGAGTGAACGTAAGCGTTCATCAAACTCAGCTTGGAATTCCTTCTGACGTGCTTCCGCCCACGCTTTAACTTGATCAAGTGTTTGGCGGGGGAGCCTCGTCTGTTGTCTCTCCAACTGGGTATCGGTGAATCCCAGTGAAGGATTTACTGCACTTGCCCCGGCTTGGGTAACCGGGGTAGTGTTCGTAAAAATTGTGTATTCGCCGGTGTTCCCCCCAGTAGCTGGGGTTGTGGTTACCGGAGTTTCTTGGTCACTCGCTGGCCTTGGCACCGGAGTAACCTTAACCATCTTTCCAGAGGTTTTGAAAAAAAGTGAAGAATTAGTTCTAGCTTCTATGTTATTTTAATTAGATATTAATATTTCCCATGCCTCGCGAGCTAATTCTTTACTGCTAATATTTTCATGCTAATCAAACTCTTAATCAACATTAAATGTCAATATATTTTGCTGTGTCGTGCGTGTCAATTTATTAATATTAATCTGTTTTATATAATAAAAATTATAGATATTTTTTGGTTTTAAGTTGCATAGTTGTTTTCGTATAAAAATATATTACGTTTAATCTCTAATTAACATGTTCGTGAACTTTCTCTTTAAAAATTATTCAAATATAAAAAAATGTATGCTAAAACTGCTTAAATTAAGTATGATTATACGTGAATAACAGTAATAATTATTTTATTTTGTTAAACTATATATTATCAACAGTGACGGATCCAGGATTTTTTTTCACAGGGGTCGGAAGTTCGGGCAGTCAAGTATCACATATACATTCAGTGGCGGCCCCAGGAATATGTTATATATATATATGTGTGTGTGTGTGTGTTTTTACGTGTGTATAATACATTCTTAAATTACATCCATCTTGACAAACCAAGGCAACGGGGCCCCAATCCGAAGCGCAAAAACATACCGATTTACATATACGATTAAATACAAATAAGTATAAAAAAACATAATCTAAACATCTCCAACAATCACTTTTTTGTGTGTGTTTTTAGCAAAGTATAATTTAGAACTCCACTTGTGTATGTGTTTGTGTATAATAAAAATGTTTATATTTATAAAAGCACCCCTTTATTAAAAATGAAACCACCAAATAAAGATACTTCACATTTAAAAGTATAGTAACACAATAACAAATATATAAAAAAAAGAAAAAGAAAAAATGTAGACAAGTTACAGTCAAGTGTCAACTACCATTATTAATATTCAAAGTGTAAGTGTTTATTTGAATATCATCTAAGTTGAAGGGGTAAATGTGTTGGTACACTTATTTTCATTTCAATTATATAAATTAAACAATGAAGAGAGAGAGAGAAGCCGTACATCTTCTTCTACATGTTCATTGTGTTGCTACCGCCGTTATTATTGCCGGATTTTTTTTCTTCATCTCGTTTTTTCTTCTTCTTCTCCTTTTCTTAGAATTTCATAGGGGTCGATGTTGAAATTTGACAGGGGTTGGTCTAAATTTTACCGTGTATATAACACTAAAAATAAAAATTTCACAGGGGACGGCCGACCCCTGTGGCTAAGCCATAGATCCGCCTCTGATTATCAGTGTGCTGGTGGTCGTGAGGTATTGCGGCGATGGTCTTCTGGTTGCAGTGGTGGTCGCCTTGTGTTTAACCTTTAACCCTAGTTGGTCTTTGCGTTGTGTTTAACTTTAACCCTAGTTGGTCTTTGCGTTGTGTTTAACTTTAACCCTAGTTGGTCTTTGCGTTGTGTTTAACTTTAACCCTAGTTGGTCTTTGCGTTGTGTTTAACTTTAACCCTAGTTGGTCTTTGCGTTGTGTTTAACTTTAACCCTAGTTAGTCTGAAACATTTCCGTCGGTAATTAATCACGTCAAAAATTTGTCATAGAATCCCTCGAATTTTCGACAGTAATATTAATGATCTGATCTTGGAAGCCCATCGGTAATTATCGATGAATTTATGAAGGATTTGCCAATTGATTGCTCTAATTTGGGATTTTCCATTTATTTGCTCTGAACTACATTTTCAAAACCTCACTAAATCTTGGTTTTATGTAAGAAGCGGAGCTTTTTAAATTCCAATACCACAATTGGTTACCAATGAGCCTTATCATGTGTTATTTGATTGGTCTTGTTACACAACTTATATTACACTAACATATCATTTTGAGTATTAACATGTACCTTTGGATTTGTTTTGATATACATTTATAGTTTACACAGCCATGCCAAATTCGAATAATTTTAAATATTAATTACAAATCTTACGATAAATATCAATACATTTTCTAAATATGAAAAATTACAGTGATATTATGCCATAAGATTACATCTTATAAATAAATAACATTATATTTTCAAAGCTCACATTAATTAATGTAGGGTTTTATGTAAGAAACATATTTTAATCTCATTAACGGCGTAACTCATGCCCCAATTGCTAGGATGGGGCAACATTTACAAATAAAAAACATGTATATTGTGCATGTGGGAGAACATACAAACATAGGAAAACAATTCCCGGTACCGGCTTGCCTATTTGGTATAAATTTAGTAAAAGACGCATCAATGACGAAATGTTTTAATTACGAAACCACATATTCCAACAAAATGCTAATTAAGATATACACTATTTAATAACTCCTTCCACGAACCACACCCAAACAATGCTCGACTATATTCGAAATACCTGGAGCTACAACTTTTAGAAACGTCAAATAACTGATGGTTATACATGAAGTCGTTAGTCAATTTTACATATACAGAATATGAAACTGATGGATTTTCAATCGAAACCCGTCAGTAAATGGCTCCACATCAACATTCGTCTGAAAAGTCTGGTTTGGAATCTTATTGAAAATCCAAACCTCTATAATTACCAGCGAAAGAGTGAGGTATTACATGCATAATCTTGGGCCCAAAACGACAATAATCTAAAAAGAATAGGGGGGGTGTTATTGGAAATCCAATCCCATATCACCGATATATTACTAAGGAAATCTTCGTCGGTGATGCTCTCCCACTAAACTAACAATTTTTTGAATCAAATGCTATTTTAAAAAAAAGTTTTAATTTATTTTTGGGAAGTTCGTCGGGAATAATCAATAGAACACACGTGTCGGTAACTTGTCGTCGATAATATACATTTCTTAACGACCAATTCATATCACTGAGTAGCTACACTGACTCACCCGATTATCTCTATCACCCTCATAAAGAAACACACTTATAGGTGAGAAAACCCCATTTGTTTAGCCGGTTATAATGTTTGTTTTTAAAACCTGTTTGTGTTTACATCTAAGAGGACATATCCTTCATGATTTTAATAGAAGAGATCAATATAAAAAAATCTATAAATATTTAATATATTTCATGTCACTTTATTATAATTAAGTACATGTCTTGACTTCTTATGAAGTATATAGTTGTCACCATGTAAAAAAAACTTAAAGGGGACAACTGAAGAAACACGGTTTTGTTCTCTGGGTATGGGTCCTGGATCCAATGAATAAACAGGGTACGATACGGTTAACCGCCAAACGATATGAACCCAATTGCCTAAAGTCCAATGACGAACACCTGCAAAACAGACACCATGAGCTCGTTACGGGAAGGACAAGAGGGGGGGTCTTCCCGTAATCACCCTCCGGCGTGAGAATAAGTACTGTTCTGTAGAAGATAAGCACTTAAGTAAATTGAGAGAGTACAGTGGGAGTGAATGAATACCTTACGATGATCGAGAGGGTACTTATAGCCGAAGAGTGTGGGAAGGTAATTGAGCCAGCTGTCCTATAAGAAGGTGCCTGCATAACCGTCTGGACACGTATCTGTATGTGATAGGTTCATCTTATACATTGCATGTGCATGTATAACAACCTGGACACGTGTTACTTTATCATTGGTTAACGGGAGAATATTGGCCATTTGCACGGTTATAACGACCTTGCCAGATGTCACTGGTTAATTGGCCGAGATATCACGTATTGTTCAAGAAAGCATTTTGGCAAGTCTTCAAGAAGATAATCGGTTATTGACAGCTGTCCCAGAGCATTTACCTCGTGGTTATTCACGCGGAAGGATATTCCTTCTTGCGGATAACCTTTGAGGGTGCTATGATGCTTCCGCATGTGCTTTGAGTGTGTTTCTTCCCCTAATGATTATGCGGATGATTTATATGTCCCGCGGGTGCCTTATGAGGGACTTCTGATTGACCCGCGGGTAGTCCTTAAGGGTATTTGGGTCTTTTTGGCACCCTACCTCTACAAGTCCCCCCCAGTCCAGTGTTTCTTCCATATGAAGTATTTTGTGCGGGTGAAATTCTGGACTTAATGCGTATTTGGAGGTTTTTGACTTTGCGAGTTGGTGAGAAATATCTTTTGTTGTTGTGGATAATCATAAAAAGGACAAGTTGACCACTCGCAGGCGCGTGTGCAGGTGACAGGACGTTTATGACGGTTGTAACTGTACCCGACTGTACACTTTTTCTCTTTTTCGAATTTCCCGCGTGACGTGGCGATTTATTACTGGATGGTTATTTCTCTCTCTACTGCTCAATTCTCATCGCATTAATTACGGTGGGTATAAATAGGGAGAGTTAACTTCTTTTTGAAGTTTATCGCCTTTGAATCTTATATGTGAACTTGCTTTCTTTCTTCTAATCTTCTGATTTTCTTTTGAACCAATTCGAATATTGTTACCAAGTATTTGCAATGGCATCTGCTCAATCTGAAGTCGACGAGATAGAGGTCTGTTGGGACCTAGAAGAATATCAAAAGCTTGTTGCGACCTATGGTATTCCATCGGAATGGGAGCCAGAATTCCTTCCTGCTGGTTCCATAGCCAGCTTTCCACCTCCTGGAAAGATGGTGTTATATGCTGACTACTTCGTTCATGGGAATTTCCGTCTTCCCGTCACGAAGTTCTTTCAACGAGTGGTTAAGGCATTTGGGATTCACGTATCCCAACTTCATCCTCGTGCCGTTATGCGAATTAGGCATTTCGAGTTCGTGTGTATGGCATACGGCTTGGTCCCTTGGTTAGATCGGTTCGCTGTATTTTACAAGATGGCGAATCGAAGCGAATGGTATACTTGCCATAGCTTGCCAGATAGAACTATCGGCAATGTTATTGAGGAAACTTCCAAGGATTGGAAGAAAAAATTCTTCTGGATCTCCGAGGACGTGATACCGGAGGCCATGGTTCGCCGTTCTACAAACGACGCTCTTATTAATATCACGCCGGCTGTGCATGAGAAGCGTGACTGGTTTCGGACACTTATTACCCCTCCTACACCAGTGCGAGCCCTTCCGGAAGAAGCCCTTGTATGGGCGGGTATGAGTCATTTGTGGCCTTCTCCTTTTATGGAGCCTGTTTTTGTTGAGCTAGATGGCCGTGAGTTTTTATTACTTTGTTTTTCTTTCTTGTTTCTGAGTTTTTATTATCTGACGCTTGCGTTTTGCTTATAGGTTTTGGGTCGATGTTGCACGCCTTAGACGATGGCAAGGGTTGTGTTGGTAAAACTGTTTGTGATGTCAAGAACGAGCCTATCCTTGAAAGGACTGCTGAACACTTCCTTTTCCCAATCAAGCTACGCGTCGCCAGTTGTTTCAGAAGCTATTTTTGAAACAGGTGCGTACATTTTAAATCCTCCGCCTCTTAATGTGCTTTCCTCCGACGGGACAATCGTCATTCTGAGTGACGATTCCGCCATCCTTGAGGAGGAAAGCTCAGATGATGCTTCTGAAGTTTCATCTGTATCTCACTTGTTGGCAGAGCTTTACCGGAAGAGGTCCTTCCATGTATCCCAGGCGAGTGATGCAGGTACTAGTACTGCAGATGCTGGAAAGGAGCCAAAAACGAAGAAACGCCGGACTCATCGTCCGCAGAAACCACTACTGCCTAGCCTTTCAGAACGACTGGGGACAGTGACCGGTACGTTCGTATATGTTAGTCTTTTGTTGTACAGGAAAATGAGGTCTGACTTTGATTGTGCTATGCAGATCCGTCCATTGTTAAGGGCCACACATTTGGTAAGCTGCCAACGCTGAAACCAAATGTTGAATAGCCTCTGTCGCCTCCTCCGGAGAAAGAGGCAGAGAAGCCTAGTACCCCTCCTGTTGGAACGACTGTGGAGGGGTCTAGCGTTCAACCGGCGACTACTGGGCCATTTTTTCACGGTGGGGATGTTGCTAGTTTTCAACATGACAATCCTGAAGTTACCGTGAGGGCTTCAGGGTTAATGAATCTCCCCTCCGATTCGCCTTTTATGTCAGGTGAGGAAGGAGAATTCCATTTTGGACCGTCTGCCCATGAGATTGGGGGAGGTTCTTCGCAGAATGTTCCCCCGCCGACTTCCTCCTCCCCTATCTGTCTCGGGACCTCAAGTTCTCAATTTTTTGGGAATGTACAATTAGGAGGAGACTATGATTTGTTTGTCCCGCCTTAGGACATTGTCAATGGGTCGCGAGTTACGGACCCAAAAATTTGTTTGAGTTTTGTCGAACACTACATGCCACCTGTTGAAATAGCACATCAGAAGACCCGCTCCCGCCAAGAACTTCATACTAATTTGGTTGTTTCCTTGACGAACAGCTTGGCTTGTAGTCAAGAAATCTTGCGGGAGTGGCGGACAATGGGCGGAAAGCTTGGTGCGGCTTCTGAGGTCGTGAAGGTTGCGGAAAGAGAGGCTGAGGAGCAGCGGAAGGCAGCAGTTTCGGCGAAATGGAAGCAAGTCGACGCTGAGGCTGCACTCAAGCTAGAGAAAGACCGGAGCGCTGCTTCTGCTAAGAGTTGGAAAGAGGCCTGTGAAAGGTCTAATGCCACTCTTGAAGCTTCTCGAGCCGAAACTCAAAGAAAGAAAGATGAATTGGCGCGGGCACAGGACGAAGTGTCACAACAAAATGCCCGGATTCAAGAGCTCGAGGAAGCTTTGAAATTGCAAGGAGAGCAAGCTGAGCTTAAAGATAAAACGACTGTTGAGATGCAGTCCGCTTATGACTCCCTTTTGCAATCCCAAACTGAAGCGGACGCCCGCTCCTCCACCGAATTAGGAGAACTTCGTGGCAGGGCGGAGCGTGCTGAGCGGGAGAGGCAATACTTCTTCAACCGCGGTCTTGACTCAGTAAGTTTCTCTGAAATACTACTTAACTCCCGCATTTTTATTTTTATGGTGTTGACGAACTTCGTTTATAGGTCATCCGTCATGTCAAGAGAAGCACAGAGCTTACTGATTGTTTTGTAAACTTGACGACTGCTTCTGAAGGCTTTGGCCGGGTGAAAGGTTTTGACGAAGGATTGGCATTCGCCCAATCCGGACAACCTATTGAAAGTCAACCGCTCTATGGCCTCGACGCGAAGCAGGAGTTGGACATGCGGGTGAAAGAGTATGATGACCTGACTTTCCCGCTGCAACACATGCTTCCGGAATTTGCTTCGTCCGCGGACGGCATGAAGCAGCTGCGGGTATACATCGATGATGAATCTGATGATGATGAGTTCGATGATGATGACAAATCTGATTGTGACAAGGCGGAATAAGTGGCTCATACTGTTAACCCTTAGGTATATGTGTAGGCGCTAGAATTTAAACTTGTAATTTCTTTTCATGTTTTTGTAATCACTGTTTTTGGATATTAATGAAAAGAATTTCATGCGCACATTATCTCTTGTGGAGTGTTTTTCTTTGAATTTTGAATTTGTGCAAGTTGGGTAGATAATACTGATGACGTGGCGGAGAGAAGTTTTTAGACGGTGGCTGACAGGACGTGTAAAACGCCTGTTTTGACAGCCTGTAAGCACTTTCTCGAATCTCCCGCCTGACGTGTCAGTCATCCTGTGGCCCGGACTTTCTTCTTTCTTCTGTTAGTCTGACAGTCGCATTAATTGCGATGGGTATAAATAGGCCTTGAAGTCTTCAATCCATTCTTACATATTTTCTCTCTTACTCATATCAAAGAACTTCTTCTTTCTTATATCCATTTCACATATTTTCCATAAAATGGCTGCCCAGAAGAAAAATCCTCCCTCTATTACTGAATTCGGGTGTGATATCAAAGAGAAAGACTTCGAGGGCGTTAAGAACGTGTATGGCTTCCCTCCGGAATAAGAAGCCGAACGTCCGTCAAGAGGGGCTATTGCAACGGAGCCCCCGGCGAAGAAAATTGCCGTCTACATGGACCATTTTACCACAGGTAACTTTCGATTGCCTGTGACGAAGTTCGTTCGATCTATAATGAGGGCCTACGGGCTCCATCTGTTCCAGATTCACCCGTTTGGGATGTTGAGGATTCGTCATTTCGAGTTTTGTTGTCAATCTCACAACTATGACCCATCCGTTAATATGTTTGCCGTTTTCTACAAGATGACATACCGTGAAGGGTGGTATAGTTTCGCTACCACCGGTAAAGGTTCTGTTGGCTTTGAGTGGCTCTAGAGCCTTCACGGGTGGAAGTCCAAATTCTTTTGGATTCTTGAGGACACCATTCCCTTTGTCATGACCCGACGGAAGACGGAGGATACGGCCTCTGAGATTCCGGCTATTGAATATGAGGGTCATAAATGGTTTGACACTTTGACCAAGACGCCGACGCCCATGCGCCCTATTCATGAAGGGGCGATGGTTTATGCGAGGATGAGTCGGTTGTGGCCGTTTCCTGCTTTGGAACCCTACTATGAGAACACTGCCGGAGGTAAGTTGATACTTGTACCTATCGGAGATTTTTCGTTCTGTTATTTAAACTTTTCTACTGATTGCAGGTGAAGGTATAGTTTTGTCCACTTTGTTGGACAATGTGGGGGGCCTGATGGTGCGCCGCCCCATTGCCCAACATGACGTGCCTTTTTTAGAGCGCACGCGGGACAACTTCCTGTTTTCCACCACCCTCACCCCGGAGCCCATTGTCTCTGAGGCAATGTATGCACAAGGTGAGGCATTTGTCAAGAAGTGCGAAGGTATTTCCCAACCCCGCCCTGTAACCGCCGTTACTTCAAGCGGAGTGATCGTACTTTTGTCATCTAGCGAAGAGTCGTCACTCTGTGAAGGAGGGTTATCACTTAGTGCTACTAATCCTTCTCCCTCTTCTGTAGGTTTGACTCGCAAGCCATATTTGAAGACCACCACCGACCCAACAACTGGTGAGGAAGGTGGTCCTCAGACCTTTGAGGGCGAACCTCAGGTAACGGAGGTGGAGGGATCTAAAGCTGCCGGTAAGCGAAAAGCGCATCCTGCCGGCGCCGCGCCTCCTAAAAAGAAGAAGAAGGGAAAGAAAACCGAGGTTCTGGACCTAGGTGCCCGCCTTCGAGAACTTGCTGCCCGTGATGTTTCCAAGGGTAAGCTTTAAACCTTTATGATAGGTCTTCCATTTATTTCTTCTTGGTAACTTAAAGATTTTCATTGTTTGGAATACCCCAGGTTTGAAGGATTCTGTTGCTACTAAACCCATACTCCACCGACCTCACCGATCAATTTGGCACACTCTTCTCCTATTAGGGAGAAAGAGGCTGGTGGGGTTGATCAATTCCACGCATCTCCACCCCACGATGAGCACGATTTCCAAAAACAGGGTAGGGTTAATGTGTTTAGACGTACCGGGCAAACTTCCTCTTCTCAAGTAGGTGAAGACACTACTCCGCATCATCCCCGATGGACGTTACGGCGGAACTCGTTGTTGAATGATGCGGACGTTTGCCAGGAATATCTCGACGAGAGTCTTCCTCCTGCAAAGAAGGAACGACAACGTCGCCGCGTCCGCAAAGATCTGTTAGACTCCAACTCTTATCACGTGGCGAACGCTGTGTCTACCAACCAGGAACTTCGCCGGGATTGGTTAGCTATGAATGATGAGTTGGAGGAAACTGAGCGGAACTTGCTTGATGCCAAGAAGGAGGCTCTCAAGGCATTAACTGATGCTCGAGACAGTCATCGAGCAATGGAAGTGGCGAAGGTCGAACATCTTGCTGCTGAGGAAGCTAGGGTTGTTATCCAAAAACAGCAGGTTGACCAAGCTGAGCTGATAAAGACCATTCAGGCTGACTCCGCAGCTAAAGACAAGCGCTTGTCTGCTCTTAATGCTAAGAGTCGGGACCAAGCGCTGGAGTGTGCTAAGCATAAGATGGATCTCCTCTGCGGACAAGAAGTGGCTTATATCAACAGCGATTCCCAAGGTACTAAGTCTGTTTAGCTTAATCCGTTTAGATGTGTATGAGCTTACACCTGTTTGTTGTGCTTAATAGGTTATTACTGATGTTCGAAATAGTGATGACCTTGGGAACTGTGTCACAATACTTCTCCGTGCTTCCGAACAAGCAGGCCGGCAAATGAGTTTTGAAGAAGGCTATAATTTTGCTTCCGAAGGGAAAGTGCCAGAGGAGTATGTTTTGGCTGGTGTGGATACCGCCTCCATCCTTATCGAGAAAACCAAGTATTATGACACTCTGAAATTCTCCCTCTCCGATAATATATCGGAGCTTGCGGACAAAGAAGATGCTATAGATCAATTGAAGAATTTGTTGAACCTTGATGAGGAAGAAGCGAAAGCTGATGACACCACGGAAGAAGATGCTACCCCATAGGTGTATAGGTCCTTATTGTAAATACTCTTTCTGCTTGTAATCTCATTTGACTATCCGATAAGAAGTCTTGTTTTCTTCCGGTGCACTTTGTTTTATGTACCATAATATAAGTGTCTATCCGGGACTTCGTTTGTGTAAATAAAAGATTACAACTTATCAAAATAGTGCATAACTATCATAAGTTTCTTTATAACTAGGCATAAGCCGTCAAAGGAAATTACACAATTACTGAACTATGTGGGCGCGCAGGCCGAAAATAAAATACAACTAGGAGCACTACATGTAACATTTTCTTAATTGTGCTGCATTCCACGTCCTAGGAATCTCAGTCCCATTTAATTTCTCCAACTTGTAGGCACCTTTGGATAGCACTTGCTTGATTTTATAAGGTCCTTCCCAAGTTGGGGCTAACTTGTCCGGATGCCTCGTTGTTGTGGAAGACAAAGTCTCACGCATAGAATTCGCATACTTGGACCCGCGAGTTGTAGTATTTTTGAAGTTGTCTTTTGTAATTGTGATCGCGAATCGATGCTAATTCTCGTCTTTCCTCGAGCAAATCGAGATTCATCCGGAGTTCACGGTCGTTATCGTTGATTAACAGGACCCTCGTGGATGGGATCCCGATTTCTGTCGGAATCATGGTTTTAGTGCCATAGGTTAAGGCTAAACGGCGTTTCTGAATTACTAGAGTTTTTCTGGGTGCAGAAGGCCCAAAGTACATGGGGTAACTCCTCAACCCAACCAGTCCATTTAGTACCCAACTTCGCCTTAATTCCTTCCTTGATAGTTCGGTTGGTCCTTTCAACTTGACCATTTGCTTGCGGGTGAGCTACAGATGTGAAAACTTGGGTTACCTGAAGTTCTCTTAACCATTCTTGTAGTCCGCTATCGGAAAATTGGGTCCCATTGTCACTTACCAACTGTTGCGGGAGGCCAAACTGGCAAATGATGAATTCCCACAGGAATTTCTTAACATTTGATGCCATTATTGAGGCGACTGGTTTGGCTTCTACCCACTAGGTGAAGTAATCAATGGCCACTATTAGGAACTTGACTCGTCTCGGGGCTTCTGGGAAAGGTCCCATAATATCAATAGCCCATTTTTGGAACGGCCAGGCAGAAGTGACCGGGATCAGTTCATTTTTAGGACGCAAGGTATTGGGGGCATGTCGTTGGCAAGAATCGCACTTTCTGATTTCTTGTACAACGTCCAAATGCATGTCGGGCCAATAGTATCCCGCGTTCATAATTTTCGCAACTGTCATTCTTGGCCCCGCGTGTAGTCCGCAGATACCCTCGTGAATTTCTCGAATTAGGCAATTTGCATCCTCTGCGTCTACACATCGTAACAGCGGGCCGAGGAATGATCTCCGGTACAAAATGCCATCAGTCATCTGGTAGTTTAAAGCTTTGTGCTTGATCTTCCGAGCCTCAGCTTTTCCTGCTGGGAGTGCTCCGGAATATAAGTAAGCTTTGATGGGTGTCATCCAGGACTCGACACCAGTCTGGATTACCAGGACTTGATTTTGTTGAACGGATGGATGGTCCAAGACTTCTACCCTAATATCTTTGGCAAAATGCTCAAAGTTCGTTGAAGCTAGCTTACTAAGGGCGTCTGCCGATTTATTTTCACTCCTCTTTATGTGAATAATATTGAAAGACGTGAACTGGCAAATCAGGAATCTCGCTTGGGACAAATAAGAAGCCATAACATCGTTCTTAGCTTCATACGTTCCAGTTATTTGTCCCGCGATTAGCATGGAATCCACCCAAGCTTCTAAATGTTTTACCCCAAGCTTGTTCGCTATCCGCTGGCCTGCGAGGAAGGCTTTGTATTCCGCCTCATTATTGGTACTTTTGAAGTCCAACTTGATGGCGTATGTAAATTCATGCCCCTCGGGGTTGACCTGAAGCCTGCGCCCGATCCTTCACTGCTTGAAGCTTCGTCCGTAAAACATGACCAAACTTGTCCTTGTTCCGGAGGTGTGTTGGGGTTGTTGTTCGATCAAACATTCTTGTTCTTTGTGTTGCGGAACTTCTATGACAAAGTCCGCCATCACTTGTCCCTTGATTGCCGGTCTTGGTTTATACTCGATTGAGTATTCACCTAACTCGATGGCCCACTTTGCTAGCCGACCGGACAATTCAGGCTTACTCAACACGTTCTTGAGTTTGTACCTGGTTAACACATTTATGGGGTGACCCTGGAAATATCTGCGGATTCGTCTGGCTGCATAGATCAGCCCCAATACCAGCTTTTCCAACATTGGATATCTTGTTTATGGGTCTGATAATGTTCTACTGACATAATAAATTGGAGTTTGGACATTTTTCCTATCTGTCAATAGAACAGCCCCCACCGCAATGTCGGATGCCGACAAATATAGTGTTAATGGTTCACCCGCGTGTGGAGCGGTTAACGTGGGTAATTCCATTAAACACTTCTTGACTTCTTGGAACGCTTGCTCGGCTTCCGGGGTCCATCTGAACTGTGCCTTTTTGAGGCAATTTCTCAGAGTTGAAATGAACGGATAAGATTTAGCAGCATGGTTTGCCATAAACCTATTTAATGCTACTAGTCTCCCGTTAAGTGTTTGGACTTCTTTGAGGGATGCGGGGGATGGCATGCGGGCTACTGCTTGTATCTTATCTGGATTAGCCTTGAAACCCGTGCCTGTAACGATTACCCCGAGGAACTTTCCTTCCTCCATTCCGAAGGAACACTTTGCTGGATTGAGTTTCATGTTGATACTTCTCAGTGTTTCGAAAGTTTTCTCTATGTCCCTCAGCATTTGATCTTCTTCGATGCTTTTGATCACTAAATCGTCCATGTAAACTTCGAGGTTTCGACTTATCTGACCTTTGAAGGCTTGATCCATCAGCCTTTGATACGTGGCCCCCGCGTTTTTTAACCTGAAAGGCATCATTTTGTAGCAGAATGTGCCCTGGTCGGTGCGGAACGCTGTCTTGTCCTCATCACCAGCCGCCATATGAATCTGGTGATACCCTTTGTAGGCATCAAGGAAGCACTTGAATTTGAATGGGGCCATCGCATCTACCTTTAAGTCAATTTCCGGAAGTGGGTAACAATCTTTCGGACATGCCTTGTTTAGATCTTTGTAATCTATACACATCCTCCATGTTCTATTACTTTTTGGGACCATCACCGGGTTAGCCACCCATGTTTGGTACTTGATTTCTCCGATGATTCCGGCGTGAAGAAGGTCTTGCACTTACTCGTTCATGGCTTTTGTCTGTTCGGGGCCCATTTTTCGCTTCTTTTGCACAATTGGGGTGATTAACGGATTCACCTTCAATTTGTGCTCTGAAATGTTCCGCGGGACACCTGTCATGTCCGCGGGTTACCATGCGAAAATGTCGATATTCTTTGTCAATAATTGTTTCTAGAAAAATTCGGACGATTTCGGAGATAGCCGGACCAATTACTATGGTTTGGTCGGGAAATTTCTTGTTGAGGATCTACTTCTCCGGTTCAGTCCTCTGGTTTTGTTTGGAAACTTTGCTCGGCCTTGAACTTTCAGCTGTGTAACAATGTCGGTTAACATGGATTATTGCTACGCCAGTGCGGGTCGGGACCCCTACTGCTCCGTGAGCTGTGGACGGATGTGCATTGAAGTCACCAATTGCCTCCCGTCCGAGGATAATATCATGTTTGGACCTTGCCGGTAAAACTAAGAATTCAACCTCCTCGGTTCGTGAGTGAACTCCGTCACTAAGTGTAACCAGGAAAGTAATGACACCCCGC
The DNA here is from genome assembly GCF_021521415.1 of Bidens hawaiensis. Taxonomy (NCBI): domain Eukaryota; kingdom Viridiplantae; phylum Streptophyta; class Magnoliopsida; order Asterales; family Asteraceae; genus Bidens; species Bidens hawaiensis. The sequence goes on along the minus strand of NW_027491362.1, from coordinate 1,268,331 downwards.
GGGTTCATTATTTCCCCACCAAATCCAGAAACGGGTGCGTGAGTAGGTCGCAATCGTTCTTTATCCTCTTCTTCAAGTTGTTCAAAGCACTGTTCATACATAATGTCGGACGTACTACCGGTGTCGAAGAACACATATTGTGACCGGTAGTGTCCGAACAAGGCAGTAATTATCAAAGGGTTTTTGTTACATGGTCCTCCTTTGATACGAGGAAAAATGACTGGCTCATTTTCCACTCTTCATCCTCAAATTATTTTCTCTTCCGTTGGTCTGCTGGCCTCCGTGAATCATATGAACGTTCAGATCTTTTATTTGCCTTTTGGCTGGGCCCTGGTTGTCCTTTGCGGGAGGCTTACCAGCCACTGGTCTTACATTCTTGATCAAATGGTTTAACTTTCCGTTTTTTACCGCTGCCTCTATTTCATTTCTTAAGGCCACACATTCGTTTGTGTTGTGCCCTATGTCATCATGGTACGTACAACGTTTGTTACCGTCAAGGAATGATTTCCTCGGTAATGGTTGAGGCTTGCGGAAAGTCAGATTCTCTGTCGTGAGGATTTCTGATGGAGATTTTGACAACTGAGTCCAACTGTTATTGGAAGAACGTGCGGAAAAGTTACGTTTATTCTTGCTTCTAATCAATGATCTCGCATCAAATTGCTTTGGTGCTTCTGTACTTGGTTGCAGTCTAGACCAAATTGGCCCCTTGGCCTGTCTATTTGGTCTTGGGGTTTGGAATTCGACTCTTGGCACTTGTTTTTGACTGCCGGATCCCAAGGTTTTCTCAGTTCTTGGGAATAGCTTGGTTGACGTCATTATTTCGTCCCAAGATTTGGGCATACCTTCTCTTCCGGTTAGAGTACGAATCAGGGCGTCACTATTTACATTCTTTCGAAATGCTCCTCTCAGCATGTCTTCACTGACTCCGCCAATATTAAGGCTCTCATTATTGAAACGGGTAATGAAATCCTCAATGGATTCATTATTTCGCCTTACTACATCAAGTATTTCAGACGGGTCACGAGTGTGTTTCTTTTGTTGACTAAAGTGTTGGGAAAACTTTGCTACGAAGTCTTTCCAACTCTTAATGTGTCCGCAAGGCAATTTTTCAAACCTTTCTCGCGCAGCTCCAGTAAATGTCAATGCAAACATATGGCCCCAATATGGAAGAGTCCAACCACTAACTCCTCCGACCGCTTCGAACCTCAGCAAGTGATCACTGGGGGTCCGTCATCCCGTTATATGTCCCAACGGATGTTGGTATTTTTGCGTTTATCGGGAACGGAGCTGTCGCGATGGCCGGAATGAACTTGGATTTTTCTGCGAATGACTCCGGACGATATGTTTTGGAGAAGTCGTGTTCCGCATTGCTGTAATACTCTGCATGGCGAATAGTCGATCGCGGGTAACTAGCCTCTCCAAATGGAAGAAAGCGGCTGTCTCCGCTGTAATAACTACCTCCCGGATGATATGTCGAGTCGTGTCCGTCTATTTCTTCTTCGTAAGACAGTACTCGCATATTTATGCGGGGACGAGGATGTAACATCGGGATTTCCTTCTGGTATTGCTCTTCTGGGTGACTGTACTAAATATGACTTCCTCTTATCGGAGGAGAAATAGATCTCCTAGGAGGATCATCATAACTTAGGGTACGGGCGTGAAGTTGTTCATTCCGTACCCTTCGTCCATATTCAGCGGCCAGACTCTCTTGTTGGATACGGAACCACTCATCCGGAGACAAGTTTTCCTCAGATTTGTGGCTTGTTGTATGAGTTTTCCTTAGGGCTGAGTCACCTGAAGTTTCTTCGAGGTCCAATTCTAGGTGAGTCCGGCGACTTTCTCTCATAATTCGCCCAAGATCTCCCAAATTGGAACCTCTCTGAGCTTTAATCCCTCCCAGATCGTTGGGCGGGGTACCAGCTGGTGTTACTACGTTTTTTGTACCCACTGGAGCAGCGTCTGCCAGTGGGGTAAGATGCCTTCGAGTTGATGAACCACCCAAAGTGAAACCTCCGGGTGTCTCAACATCATCTTGCTCATCGGGAGTAAGATTCTGAGCGAACAATGACGTTGCTCTCTCACGTGTTTCTAGGTTGGTAACACGTGGGGTTTGTTATGAGGTTCCCGTCGGCCCTTTAGGAATTTGATTCATATCGTAACTTCGAAAACAAAAATTGCTGTTCTAACAAAAAACACGGATGGCGCCAATGAAGAAACACGGTTCCGTTCCCCGGGTATGGGTCCTGGATCCAATGAATCAACAGGTTAGGATACGGTTAACTACCAAACGATATGAACCCAATTGCCTAAAGTCCAATGACGAACACCTGCAAAACAGACACCGTGAGCTCATTACGGGAAGGACAGGGGGGGGAGGGGTCTTCACGTAACCACCCGCCGGCGTGAGAATAAGTACTGTTCTGTATAAGATAAGCACTTAAGTAAATTGAGAGAGTACAGTGGGAGTGAATGAATACCTTACGATGATCGAGAGGGTATTTATAGCCGAAGGGTGTGGGAAGGTAATTGGGCCAGCTGTACAATAAGAAGGTGCCTGCATAACCGTTTGGACACGTGTCTGTATGTGATAGGTTAATCTTATACGTTGCATGTGCATGTACAACAACCTGGACATGTGTTACTTTATCATTGGTTAACGGGAGAATATTGGTCATGTGCACGGTTATAACGACCTTGCCAGATGTCACTGGTTAATTGGCCGAGATATCACGTATTGTTCAAGAAAGCATTTTGGCAAGTCTTCTAGAAGATAATCGGTTATTGACAGCTGTCCCGGAGCATTTACCTCGTGGTTATTCACACGGAAGGATATTCCTTCTTGCGGATAACCTTTGAGGGTGCTATGATGCTTCCGCATGTGCTTTGAGGGTGTTTCTTCCTCTAATGATTATGCGGATGATTTATATGTCCCGCGGGTGCCTTATGAGGGACTTCTGATTGACTCGCGGGTAGTCCTTAAGGGTATTTTGGTCTTTTTGGCACCCTACCTCTATATAATTATTTAATATATTTCATGTCACTTTATTATAATTAAGTACATATGTCTTGACTTCTTATGAAGTATATAGTTGCCACCATGTAATAAAAAAACTCAAAGGGGACAACCAACATTAAATTACATGGAAAAGTAGACAACATTCCTAGTATCAAGACTTTTAATCAAAAGTATATTTGTCTAGTAAAGAAATCAAACATTAGGAAGACATATTCAAGTGTTAACACCACTAAACAGCTAATTGTTTTGTCCTAAATTTGCAGTCAAAGGACAATGTTAGATTCCTTTAATAATGTTTAGTGTAGTTTTGTCCTAAATCTCCAACAAAAAGGGGAAAAAATGTATCAAATCCCCCAAATATGCGTCAACTAGGTTTAGGATTATCGGTAATGATGCGTCAACTACGTGAAGGTTTGATGCTTTTGGGTTTGTGCGGGTTTTGCCGCCTTTCCCACGCAACGATTCTTCACTTGATGCGGCGGATACCGGCATATTCATGTGCAAAGTTCATAAAATACAAATATAAAATCATCAGCTTCAATTTGAAGGAGAATCGTTTCCATTAGAAGTGGCTCTAGGCCTTTTCTTTACAAATTTGGAATTGATCTACATAAACTGTGTAATTGAGCTCCCATTAGGCGTGGCTTGGATGGGAGCACCATCGAGCCGACATGTATCTTGTTCGGGATCTCGTTGTTTACGCAGTATGTAGTCTCTGTTGAAGCTGCGATTTTTATTCGTGCGTTTCCCCAGGTGGGGTTCACGCATCAGCCTGCTTGACGCTCATTTCGCCACAAGGTGCGCGAGTGTCCCATCCTTGACAAATGCTTCGACCAAGTCCTTTACGTCTAAGCATTCTTCAGTGTTGTGGCCTTTGACTTTGTGAAAATCACAATACTTTCTCCGATCAGCGTTGTGGCGATGCCGGATAAACGGAGCCTTTGGCCACGGGAGCTCCTCCGTGGCGAATATCTTGGTCACACTCTTTGTGAGTGGCGTCCACCTGGAGTTCTTCTCCGGTTTCATGTTGTCTCTTCCGCCCAACCGATGTTGGAAACCGGACGGGGTGTCAAAGTTTACCCTTGACTGCCAAATGCCCAGCTTCCTCTTTTTGTTTAATCGGGCGGTAAGGACGTTGTTTTCCCTCGTCTTCTGGGTGTAGAGGTTCGTGCTCTGTGGAAGATCTCTACCCAGTTGCCTCTCGGTTTCCGCAAAGCGTTTAGCTGCGGTCATGATGGCATCCCATGTGGATGGCATGCCATCTTTGCCCGTCAGGGTGCGGATGAGTTCCGGGTCGTTTGCGCCCTGGATGAAAGCGGCGCGAACGAGATCTTCGCTAACGTTGCCCAGGCTTAGCTTCTTCGAGTTGAAGCGAGTGATGTAGTCAGGCAAAGATTCTTCGTCCTCTCGGACGCACTTGAGGATTGTCCACTGCTCCTCAGTGTACTTCCTTTGCTGACTAAAGTGTTGGCTAAACTTCTGTTGGAAGTCTGCCCAATCGTAGATGTGGTGGACCGGCAGACGGTCGAACCACGCTCTAGCTGCCCCGACCAGCGTCATTTGGAACATATAACACCACGTGGGTTCCGTCCAGTTACTGACGGTCGCCCCCGCGATGAATCTGTTCAAGTGATCGTCAGGGTCAGAAATACCATCGTACGTGCCTATGTTAGACATTTGTTTGGCACTTCTTGGGGCGATTGCTTCCGCATTGTCCCTTGCGAATTTGGACGTTCCCGCCCTTGCCGCCGTTGGCGTGAATGTTTTGGAGAAGTCCCGTGGGCTGTTGCCCACGTTTATTGGATTGAATGCTTCTCCAAAACGCCTTCTCGGTTGGGAATCCGTTTCTTTACGCTTCCCTTTCGCCCTATGACGAGGGTTCGCGTCTTCCTCGGATTCCTCCGAATCATCATCGTACTCGAATTCTTCCACTTGTTGGATTGAACGTAAACGTTCATCCAACTCAGCTTGGAACTCTTTTTGACGTGCTTCGGCCCACGCTTTGACCTCATCGAGTGTTTGGCAGGGGAGCCTCGTCTGTTGATTTTCTAACTGGGTATCGGTGAATCCCAGTGTCTGATTATTTACTTCACTTGCCCCGGCTTGGGTAGCTGGGGTAGTGTTCGTAAAGTTTGTGTACTCGGTATTCCCCCTTATAGCCGGGGTCGTAGTTACCGGAGTCTCTTGGTTACTCGGTTTTGGGACCGGAGTATCCTTAACCATCTTTCCAGAGATTTTGAAAAAACTGGAGAAAAATAAAGTTCTAGCTTTATGCACGGATGGCGCCAATGAAGAAACACCAATCGAACCCCGACAGATTACGAGTAACCTGAGGGCCCAAGAGACGTTTCCCACGAGGGGTTAATTCCGGCAAGATGGTTCTTCCGATAACCTACAAAACAGACACCGTGAGCTCGTCACTAAGAAAGGGGGGGGGGGGTTCCTCCTTGTGACCACCCTCCGGCGTGAGAATCAGTCTATATTACTCTTTGATTATAAAAGTATATTAATAATACTAGAGCAGTTATCAGGTAAATTATACAAGATATTAGATGATGTAAGATGATGAAATGATAATACCATTTGATGTCTTTTATAGCCGAAGGTGGGTTTCCAAGGAGGTTTAGCCGGCCTATTACTCTGCCAACTGTGGCCTACGCACGTGCTGTGCTGGTAATTGGTGGATAGGTAGCGGCTGACAGTGACCAGGCGTACTGTTCACTTTTCCTTTTCCACCAACTACAGGCTAGGCACGTGGTATGGCAGGAGTTGGTGAGTAGGCGGCGGCTATTGGTCACAGTGCTGTGGCGTGTTGTCTGCCATGCTGCTGTCAGTGAGCTGTCGTATCGTTGGTCAGATCTTTTGTCCATACCTCGTCAGGTATCACACAAAAGATCCTCCATTATTATACGGACTGGCTTATTTAGGCGGGAGTTTTCCCCCTCCCGCCTTTATGCGGGAATGTTCCCGGCTTTGCTCATTCCTTCTTCAGGTGACTACTGAATTATTATGAGTTGGAGCCTTCTGCGTGTAGCCATGCTGCGCGGGTGGCCAGTCCCTAATGGCGGGTACCCACGCCTGCGGGAACAGGCGGGTTACTTGGAAACCATAGGGAGGCATTTCCTGCGAGACCAGCTTGCGTACCGCATGTGAGGTCGTCACAACTCTGAGCGTGGTGGGTCCTGCGGGTTCGGTAGGTCGCGGCGCAGACGTCCTTATGGTGAAGTCTGCGTGTTCAACTGCGCAGACGTCCGTTTAAGGAGTCTTGCGTGTTCAACTGCGCAGACGTCTCCTTTTAAGGAGTCTTGCGGGTCCTAACCACCTCTGCTGGGACCTACCTCTTCAGAATCAAAGCATGTTTGATACTTGATAGGTGACAATACCTATTGTAACATGGAACCCCTTTTAAACTAATATATATTAGATTTGAAAATCATGTTAGAAACTACTGCAAGAAATACGACGTACTACTAACAAAGTTAAACTTAGGAGACAAGGTGGAACCCCTTTTAAACTAATATATCTTAATGCATCTTACTTAGGGATGTTAATCAACTTAATCGTGTCACGGGTTGAAATTTGCAACACGAACCCAACCCATATTATTATTTGTGTCAAAGATTTCGACTCCAACCTGCACACACATAAATTCGAGGAGACCTGAATATGACCCGTTTAAGCCCATTTATAAAAAAATATTATAAAATAAAACAAAGTTGATATAATTTAGGGTCGATAGAGGAAATGAGTAATACAAATTTATTTATTCTTCTAAATTATTTAAAATCTTGAAAAGGAATTAAAAATTACAAATGTAAATTCATAAAAATGGAAAACGGAAAAAAACATGGGTTAACAGGTCAGGTTGGTGCCATTTTTATATGACCAATCCCCGAACCTAACCTGTTTTTAAGCAGGTCATATTAGTTGACCCAAAACATATATTTTTTGTTAGCTTCAGCTCATGTTTAGAGTTTCTTTTTTTTTTTTTTTTTGGGGGGGGTGTGTGTGGGTGTGTGTGTGGGGGGGGGGGTGTTTCCAACAATTGCGGCCCCTAATTTTACTTGTGCATTTGCTACGTAAAGTTTCTTGAGATTTACCTACGTAGTACGTACGTGCTCCAACTCAAAACATGAGAATCTTCTCCAAATAAATGATAATATAAATAGAAAAGTTATACTTACGTGGAGAATTGTAGATCACACATTTTAAAGCTAGTAATTAAATTGATTAACAAGTAACACCGTATATAATGTGTGTATATATAATTTGAAATCTCATATACGCGTTTGTATATATTTTGTTTGTATCATATTGAGTTACACCAGGCTGGATGTTGTATAGGATTTGGTGAGAGATATGGATGGACATAGGAAGATAAGAGGACATTTAGTTGGTGAACAATCTATGAAATCTTATGACATAACCAATATTTTAACTACCCTTAAATAGTTAAATATACCCCATTTAATTATACACGATCTTTGCCGCAAGATTTTCTTTTAATTGCTGTTTCATTGGTTATTGTTATGTTATGATACTATTCACTCACACCCACAAAAATATAAACTAGATATCTCAATTACTAAATAATTGATGGTCGTTTGATATATATGCTCTCTCAACTTTTAGGAAACAGAAAAAAAAAACTATATATTGTTAGGTTATTGTTTTAAGTGTTTAAAAGGGTCAAATTTGGTTAAATGATTAGCTAATTTGTGAGCTAATGGTAGATGATTATTAATTTATTGGACCCCTCTATTCTCTATAACATGACATTATTGTTAACTTTATAACTTTGTTTATATATGTTAATCGACCTATGGTACACAAGCAAGAGAAGAAAAAAGTTTTGCCCGGTTGCTCACCCTACACACCCTTTATCATGCAAGTGTTAGTGTGGGTAATAAAGTTAGGCTATATTTGCAAATATAATGAAAAAGGTAAACGAGTTCTATGTAATGAATGTCTACCCAAAGAAAAAAATGTACGTTTGAATTTAATAACCTTGCTACCCAAAGAGTGGGCACTATGCTCACTTTGTAAATTTATTCACAAAATACAAGCCGAGTTCTTAGTTTAACAACCTACGTTAAAAAATTTCAATTAATATAAATTAAAAAGTTTATCATTTATGGATTCCATCCGGTTCTCGTGCATCAAGGGGTACGGTTTCACGACGGTCGAGGAATCGACCTTGGACATAACCCGAGAAGGATAGGTTTACACGTAAGATTCTTTGTCGTCAAAAAAAATCTATCAACGCTCGCGTTCAATGTATTTATCATAAGATATATAAAAAAAAACCTTAAATATCATGTTTTTTATGAAAATAACAAAAAAAAAATTGCTTGATCTGAAGTTATATGGTACTAGCTTTTAGCCTCCGTAATACTGTATTTTTTTACATTTGTCGTTTTTAATATTATGAATAAAATTTTTTAGAATTTAATTTAATTTATTGTGAGGAAATTTGTAATATACTTAGACCTATTTTGATCAATTTATGTTTGGTTATATTCATATATGGATGAAACATTAAATTAATCATCTACTTGTTGTTTTAAATTTGTTCGTTTGTTTATTTCTATACGTTTATCACTTTGTTCAATTATGTTCGTTTACGTTTATTTATGTTAATTAACTGTTCATTTAAATTTTAAATGAAATAATATTTAACTCATTTTTGTATTAGAGAGCATTAAGATCAAAAACTAAACAAGACATGCTTTTAAAACTTTTAGATAACATAGTATGTTAGTAATTTACCACTAGTAGCAGCCGTTCTAGGTATGGAATCAAGGTTGGCGTGGTGGTAGCGGTATGATTGATGAAGATGAAAACGAGTAGACCTGGATAGAGTTTCATAAACAATAGAGAGGATAAGGGGACTGGATCTAAACCGGTAGTCAATTAACTGGTGTTCATTTGACGATTCAGGATAAATACAACAAAGAAGGGGCGATTGATGTAGGTGACGATGGTGGTTGATGCATGAGAGTGGAGGTTGACAATGATGGGTGGTAATATGAAGTTAACCGGTGATGGAGAATATGTAGAGGAAATAAATTAAATTAAGTTTAATAATTAAAGAGTTTTACAAATAAACGAGATGTTGTAATCCACTGGCTATTCGGGCTTGGTGAGACCCATGTCTCGCTTATTATTATTTTTTTAACCTAAGTGAGATGTTATAACCCATTTAAGGGTCATCTAGGTTTGGTGAAACCTATGACCTTCCGAAAATTATTGTTTTATGAAGAAATTGTTTCACAAATAAATGAGAAGTTATAGTTCATTTATTAGATTATATAGATTTTTATTACTATTATAATTCTTTTAATCACGGACAAGTCAAAATGAAGAACATACCTCAAAATAGTTTGGTTGACAATATTTCAATAGTTGATTTCCTCTAAGATATTTAGGGGGTGTTTGGCCTAGCTTTTAATTTTTAGCTTATGCTTATATTTTAAAGTAGTTTATAGCTTATTGTCTATTATTTGATAAGCTGTTTTAAAGTGTTTGGATTAGCTTATATTCTATAAGTTGATTATATGTATTAATAAGTTGTTAAATCCATCATTCTTTAATTTCAATTAGTAATAAGTTGCTTCAATATTATTAATTCATCACTATTTGAATGCAAATGAGTAATTTACCCCCTTAAACAAATAAGCTTCTTCAAATAAGCTAAAAAACCATCTTCAAAGAAGCTTCTTCAAATTAGCTTATAAGCATAAGCTAAAAAAGCTAAACCAAACACAAGTTAAGCTTATTTTATAGAAAAAAGCTATAAGCTTTGCTAAAAAAGCTAGGCCAAACACCCCCTTAGTGCCCAAGAACAAAAGTTGTAATAGCTTTATTCTCCATTCCAATGAGCTCATTCTTGGCTTCTTGCTAGTTGCTATGTTGAAATTTACAGTTCTCATATATACTGTAAGCAAAACTAGAACCAAACCAAAAATCAAATTCAATTTTTGGTTTAAGTTTAGACTATAAGATCTCGATCTAATTTCAAGTTTGACAAAGAAATTTAAATCAAACTTAGTAATCGAAAACCAAACTGATAAACACTCGTGCCTTTTGGTACTTGGGAGGGAATTTTCAAGGAAGGGAACATCTTAGAATTTTTTCCATACAAACACGCTTGAGTGTTGAGTTCTAATCTCATCTACAACAAAAGCATATCTACTCGGTAACCCAAAAACAATGCTAAACATATATGCGAGATGGAATTTTTTTAGTATAAGTGACTTCTAACTTATCCTAAAAAAATTCCATCTCGCATATATGTTTAGCATTGTTTTTTTTTTTTTTTTTGGGGGGAATTTCATAGAATAGTAACCAAGTTTCAAAAATGTATCAGTTAAGTCACTCAACTTTTAAAAAGTGTTTAAATTAAGTCATTCAACTTTCATATTTTATTAAATTAAAAGTTTTAACATGTTTTTTTAACCTTTTTCTTTTTTGTTTCACATAAGAAATCTTTTTATATTTTTTTTATGTTGACGTTGAGTGGCGACGTGAATTTTATTTTTTATTTTTGAATTTCAATATAATCAACGTTTTTTAAAATTTTCAAAATTTAACTACATGTATAGCAAATTCCGACCCCCACATCTTATTCTCCATTTATTTCTTGACATACAAAAAAATTGGTGAGACTCTATTTGAAGATTTAGTGACCCGATTTGAAAAAAATATGCACAAGTGACCTAATTGGAACACTTTTAAAACTTGGTTACTATTTTATGAGATATTCCTAAAAACCACAAAGTTTGAGCTACAATTAAACAAAACAACAATATTGATTGACAATGAGGGCTAAATTTTTATTCACCATGGGTTCAAGCAGTTACATTTTTTTTAAATAAAACATAGCTATTTTGTGCCAAATAAAATTGTTATTATCACAAGAAGCAATCTTCTTTGAAAACGGACACTTAAACTCATAATGATGTTAATATCATTGAAAAAGTATGATACTATTTTACACATTAATCTAACATTAATATTTACCATATATTTTTGACAAATATATATTTCAAAAGTGAACATGTTTATAGAAAGATAAATGTTAACATATCTAGAGAATACATAGAGTTTATAATTTATTTGAGAATGAAGAGTAGAAAGTAGAAAATGAAAGTAATTAAATATGTAAAAAAAATGTGGATACAAAGCTATATATCAAGGTTTCATGCCCGTCAACATCAATATGTTTTATTTCCTAACAAAACATAATGGTTGTTTACCAAGGAAATGGGTTTCACTTGTTAGTATGACCAAGCAACGACCCGGAGGAGCGGTGACCGCCTAGGGGCATGTAGTTGATTTAACAAAAATTATGTATGTTTTACATATAAAAAAAACTTAGAACAAAATCTTACAAAATGGTTATTTGGTGTAATTGAAAGAATGTTGGTGTATGAAACGAAAAGGTTTTATTTTCAAATCCTTGGAGTGACATTTAAAAAAAAACAAAAAATAACAGGGCCATTTTCTTTTACTTGCTCCGTGCCCCAGAATCTATAGGGTTCTCGAGGATGGCATTGAATATGATGCAAATGTCCAACATCATATAGTCCATTTTTCGAAAACAAGGTTAAATTTAAGAGAACAATCCCATATTTGTAGCAGTAACAAAAATATAACACAACAATGATTCACTCCGAGGCAACAACTCGATGTCCTTTGAATGGTAATTCATGTAGTAAAGCTTGCATCGGTTAGGACGACGGGATTAGTCGATTAGATACCGAGTCATTTAATATTTGTGTAAGCTAGTATATATAGAGTCGAATTGAAGTTTTCCGAGTGCATAATGTGCTGATGGCTTATATGGGCTAGAGATAGTATTTTATACTTGCTTTACCTAAAAAAAACAATTCCAACTTGTATTTTTGTTACTTCCATTTGTCATACGCTCCAAAAATCTACTTTTTTGCATGTTCTTGGACCAACAGACACACCACTTGTATGATGCCCATTTGCTTCACGGACACTGGATCATGCCTTTTCAGTTATTCCTTGACCAAACACCATAACCTTTTCAAGATATATTAAACAATGGTTACTTGATTACATATTGATTACATATTCAACAGTCAACACAATGATCTTTTTTAACAAAAACATATTAACTTTTCATAATCATAAAAGTCAACCATACCATAAAATATTTGTTAATTATATATGTTGTTTAAAATCTTGCAAATAAGTTTAAAGTTTAAGAAGCAGGTCACTTAAATGTAATTGGAAAGGTTTGGATTAAACAATTTTGCTAGTGGTGTTTGTTGGCCTTTTAATCATAAAGTATGGAAATACAGTCGCAAGCCAGCTTAGGCTGAGGGGTGTGGGGCTTCATCGGGGGCGCGAGAGCCCCTCCGCTCGCGCCCCCAGGCGCGAGCACCACACCACCGGGGCGCGAGAGGGGCGCGAGCACGGAATTCAAAGCAGGCGCAAGGTGGTTCGCGGGAGCTGTAGGCGTTTGGGAGACGTAAAGAGCCGTTGGGGGTACAGAAATGAGCCGTTGGGCTCTTTAATTTAATAAAAAAAAAGTATTCTTCCTATATATAAACCCAATATCACATAAAACAATTACCACACCCAAAATCACATAAAACAATTACAACTACTTCAAAAAAAAACCCAAAATCAACCCATCTTCCAAACTTTTTTTTAAAAACATGTCTGGAAATTGGTACCCAAACCTAGATTCAGGTTATAGTTACGACGATTTATGGTCGTCACCAGACCAATCGATGTTTTTTTAGTACTTTAATTTTTTTTTTATTTTTAGATATTAATGTGTTTTTTTTAATGTGTGTTTTTTTAATAATTTATGAGTTTTTTTAATAATACGTTTTTTGAATATATTTATAAAAAAATTAAAAAAAAAATCCGCTGGAGCCCCTGCTGGAGCCCCTCCACACCAGGGCCAGGGGCTCCAGCGGGGGCTCCAACACCCATCTTATCCAGTTTCTCTCTCTGCCACACGTCACAATATTATTGGCTGGAGCCCCCACTCGCGCCCCCGTTAGAGCCCCCACACCCCTCAGCCTTAGAAACCGTGGAGTATACCCCTATCATATGACATTGGGACTTTAACTTACTAATATTTAAATCCTATAACCATTTTGACCAACTGTTGGGAAGGTATGGTTGAACAAGTCAAGTGGCTAAAGCTTTTAGTTGCTTGTAAGTATGGTGCAATAATTTTTTATTGTTGATAATATGGTCTTCATGCACATACTTTTTCGGTCTTTGTTACATTTATATGTACTTTTTACATAAAAATGTGTTGTTTGTAAAGGGATTTTGAAATCACGCAGACATAACATTTGTTCGACTATAAACTATGCCTCTACCCTTTTTCGGATAGCAATATTAAGTTGTTTAAGAATAACATTCATAGATCGTGAGCTTATAATCAAGGACAAATCTGAAGGAGGGCATGATGATCGACCAACACCGGCCCGACACTACGCTAAGCCCGAAAATTTAAAAAAAATCCTTTTTTTTTAAATATATATTTATGAAAAACATAGGTATTTTTAGTGTTTAAATTCAATTATTCAACTAATTTAAGCCTATTTTATAAACAAATTTTTTTTTACACAACCCAAATCATAACCAAGTAAGCCTATTTAAAAATTTAATTGTTTAAACCCAACAAAAACCCTTTTACTTAAGGCACAATTTTTTCCGCCTTCAACCCAAAAAAATTTAACTATTCTCAAAGACGGCCCTGGTTATAACATTACTATTCATGAGCAACTGGACATAACTAAGTAGTTCTACTGCCTTATGCGCTAGGAAACCAAAAATATCAAACGCGAAAAGGGTAAATAGGTGTTGGTTGCCAAGACTGTTTTCTCGTGTTTGATCACTTCGCATCATGTCGCTTTTAATGCACCTTAACCCACCGTGAATACACTACTACTCAAGCCCCTAAGAGGCGAAACCCTTGTCAGATCTACACATGCGTGTTTCCTTCCCACCAATCCTAAGAGCAAAATATCACATGGTCCAAGAGTTGCTGACCTTCCATCCAACGAGTACGTCAAGAAGTTCACATGTGTTTCTTTCTTAATTTAAATCCCAACGAACATGACTATATCAAAGAACACATCCTTAACCAAATTGTGTCAGTCATTGAACCCAAAACATAAATCTCATGTAAAAAAAACAAAAAAACGTTAAGCCCATGTAAATAAATAAAAATAATTTCAAAGCAGTTGGATACAAATTTGTTTAGTTACCAACTTACCATCATGAATTACTAAAATTTATTGTTATTGTTTCATTTTAAGAATAAATAATTGTCGTGCAAAACATGGAGATAGCTGGCAAGATATGGATATATACAAGGTTTTTTTTAAATGACCTCAAGGTTAAACTTTCACATCAAAGTTATAGTATAATCAACTACAGCTAAATATATCTAAATCAATTTTAAAATACTTATTACATGAAAAGTCAAAATTATTTTTGGACCAAATATGAGCAGGTCTTAGGCTATGTGTAGTGGATGGACTATAATTGGAGGCGAATTGTGATACGTGGCGTCCAATCAGCATGGAGTGGAAATTTATTTTTGAGGTGTAATGGTGTAGGGGCTACAAGTTGGGCCCACAGTGTCTTTTTTTATTATTTTCTTTTTATAATTAATCTAATTAAATAAAAACCAATTTATTTAAATAATTAAATAAAAATGTATTAAAATTAAAAAATAAATACAAAAAAATACATAAACTAAAAAAATACACGAATAATAAAAATAAATTATAATAAAAAAACACACCAAAATAAAAATACACATAAAAATTTCTATAAAAAAAACTAATTTATTCGTCTTCATCTTCGTCTTCGTCCCCGTCGTCGTCATTGTCTTCCTCCTCGTCTTCGTCCTCGTACTCGTCTTCGTCCTCCTCAACGGGACTATTATCCCACACGTGTTGAACCAAATCCGCATTCAGTTGGTTATGTATATCACTTGATGTGAGCTGGTGAATGTTATATGTTCGTTGGTCTTGGGTTGGTTCAGGGAACTGTTCTGGAACGCTTCCTGGTATATAGTGTTGACATATTGCTTTTCCCTCGTCTTCTAAAATCATATTATGCAATATGATAAACGTATACATGGCATCGCTCATTTTTGCCAACGTCCATACACGACAAGGGTTTTTCACATAATGCCAACGTTTTTTTAGAACCCCGAAACACCTCTCGATATCCTTTCTCGCGGACTCTTGCTTCTTCTTAAAATAATCTCTTTTTTCTTCGATAGGGTCTTGAAACGTCTTGACGATGATCGAGTACTCTGGATATATCCCATCTCCCAAATAGTATTCGTGACGATAGAAGGTATCGTTGGCATAAAACGGTAAGACCGGTATGCTACGGCTGATGTAATACTCTAACACGGGTGACGCGTTGAGAACGTTTATGTCGTTGTTGGACCCGACTGAGCCGAAGTAGGCTGACCAAATCCAGAGGTCGTGTGAACAAATTGCTTGAAGACTAACCGTTGGCACTCCATGATCACCACGAGTGTATTGACCTCGCCATGCGGTTGGACAGTTGGCCCACTCCCAATGCATGCAATCTATACTCCCGATCATGCCTGGAAAAGAATGTTTGCTTTTGTGTACATCATATATGCGAGTCAGGTCGTTTGAAGTAGGAATCCTCAGATAACGACGAGAGTATAATTGTATTATCCCTATATAAATAAATTATTAAACAATATTTATATTAAAAACAATAGTTAATACAAACAATTTAAATATTACCGATGCAAAAATTCTCCAACACATCTCTCGTTGTTTTCTCAGCCATCTTTAAATACTCGTCATTGATATCGGTCGTGTTGCCGTATGCGAGGATGCGTATAGACGAAGTACACTTTTGGATGGTGGAGAATCCTAAATATCCTCTTGCATCGGGTTTCTGTTGAAAATACTCATACTCCCGCTCCATATCTCCAACGATGCGCAAAAATAAACGCTTGGACATCCGAAAACGACGTCGAAACATAACGTCGTTAAATGTAGGTGTGTCGTCGAAGTAGTCCTTCATCAAACGAGCGTTCGCTTGCGTACGATCCCGAATGATATATGACCGTCTACGTGGTGCCGTAGATGGAGCAGAGCCGGACACCATGTTATTGGCAACGGCCCGAACCGTGTTCGTGACCTCTAAATGCTCTTCCGCCACTTGTCGGTGAATCTGATGAATTCTTCGACTCTCGTTTATTAATTGATCAAAAATCTCGGCAGAGTTCGTGGAATCCGGGGAACTCATTGAGTTTGAAGAAGTATGAAATAATAAAAATGATTGGTATTTTTATGTTTGAGTTTGTGTATGATAGGGTGAAAATGGTTAGATAAAGTTTGATATATATATTAAGTTTTTAAATTATTTTTTTTATATATTTAGCCGTTACCCAACGGCATTATTATTATATTATTATTTCTCCATCTCGTAGACGATAAACTAATCCCGCCCCCGCCCCATTTCGCCCAAATTTCGCCCAGGGGGCGGTGTTCCACCATAAATCGCCCCAAATTCGCCCCTTTCCTCGCCCATTACACTCGGCCTTAGGAACAAGACTTACATTGGGCTTTTAATACGGGCCATATGGCAATACATTACATTACTACACAAAGTGTATGCATTTATATGTCATTAAACTATTATTTAGGGGGTAATATTGACAAACACTCAAATAATATATTAAACTATTAAACCCAGTCCTCTTTTATCATTCATCATCTTCAAATTAGGGTTTTGCGTTAACTTCTGCTCAAATTCGACCACACAATGTCTCTAATTGAATCTCAAAACCGCACAAACCCACACAATTTGAAGTATTTAACCAGCGATGAGTACGAATTAGCAGTTCATTAGTCGATTCAAAGCCTCTTGGACTCACTACAAAACCCTAATCTTGATTTATCCAGTTTCACCTCAAAATTTGTGGAATTGACGCAAACAAAACCCAATTCACATCTCGAAACCATCTGGGTATTAACGGGTTTAACATTTCAGTGCAGCAATTACGAAAAAGATGATATCTTGGATCAATTATCAGCTATGAAAGATCTTTTTCAATCTGTAACAAGTTTTTCGGCTTCGTGTAGTCCTTTGGTTTCTATCGCCTTAACAGCACCTGTTATTTATAAACTTTATACGGTGGTTTTTGATTTGAAGAGTAAAGAAGTGGGTTTAAAGAGTAAAAAGAAAGCAAAGAGAGAAATTAGATCATTTCTTGATGTGATTTTGGGGTATTTTAACATATGCTGTGAGGGGTTAAATAGTGATGAGGATACCGGGTTGATCAGACCGTTAAACGATTTGATATCGATTTGGGTGCGTGGTGAATCGACTGAAAATGGATCAAAGCAATTTTTTCCGCTTTTGAGTGATGAGATTATGCGTTGGGTTAATGAGGAAAGCGGTGGTAATATTGGGGTGTTGGCTGGAGCTGTGATCGTGGAGGCGTTTTTGTTGAAATTGTGTTTGAAGTTTAGTGACGGGAGTTCGAAACCGGAGCTGCAGAATGAGTTGAGGAATTGGGCTGTTTGTTCCATAACCGGGTTTCATAACTTTTACTTTTTCGGTAAATACTCGATTAACTTTCTTTACAATTTGGATTTGTTTTCTTACTAATTATATATCATCTATATAATGTGTTGTGAGCAGTCTTCACACATTGTTATGTTAGCAACATTTGAAAGCCTTATAGATGCTAAATAGATGTTTGATACCAAATATTTAATGATTTTACGATTTATTGATTTGATTTATATTGTGCTTTTATGGTTTCAGATATACTCGTTAAGATGCTCCTGGAACCGAATTTGCCTGTGATGTCCCTATTGGTTAGTCGATTTCTTTAAAAATATACTTTGTTACAACCAAAAGTAACCTTTTTGTAGTTTTTTGTTTAGTGATTATACTTGTGATTTGGTTTACAGAGTTCCGAAGATGAATCTTTATTGAGGAAAGTGTTATATGATGTTATATTACTCGACTTTTCATTCCTTCGTCTGGACAAAGTAGGTTATATTCAAAAGAGCCACATAAAGAATAATATATTGGCTAGACTTATGGTTACTCATGAAGCCATTGAGTTATTGAGGTATAAATTTCCTTTTGATATCTTTAATATAGAACCAAACTCCAATTTTGAATATCTAATGAATGTATATTCTTTTGTAGGAAAAACAAAGATTATACAGAGGTCGTTTCTTACACAAGTGCATTTTCCGGTTCCCATTTACCGACACTTATCACAAAATTGGTGACAAGTGAGCTTGGCGTTAATGGAAATGCAAGTCAACCTAAAGGATCATCACCTATGGCATTTTTAAGTAAGTGGTACTATTTTATAGTTATAGTTAGTTTAAGCATCATACTATTTTTGAATCACATTATAGAGTTTAATTGTTGACTGTGTTTGACTGACACTCTTTCGACAGAGTGGATGCTTGACCTGGAGGATCAAGGTTTAAATTTGACTGATGGGTTCATTTCAAAACACCGAGCAAGATTAGTTGGTTACGTGTCAAGCTTGGATCTTGACTCACAGTCCCACAAGCCAAATGCCGGGAAAACTGAAGATGATTTAGAGTTTTTCATTGATAATAAAGGTAATGATGAAGATGAAGATGAAAAGATCGATGATTCCATGAATGATGCTTTTGTTGCTGCTGCGCGAACTATGCAGTCTGATACAAATGAAAGTGGAAAGAAACGAAAAGAAAGGCATGCTGAAAAGAAGAAAGACGGAGTCAAGTTTCAACGTTACAACCATGCAGACCATTCGGGGTCAAAGTCTGGTAAAAAAGCTGGTTTGTTAGAGAAAGATGATTCCCGTAGTGAAAGTGAAGTGGAAGATCCCGACTCAGATGAAGATCTTGACTAAAGGAAAATGATTCAAGTTTGAATGTTGAGAATTTTTAGTTTGTCACTTTCTGATCAATGTATCTTCATGTCAAGGTGAAGTTGTGAACTACAATTGTAGGTTTATTGTGTACAACTCTTATTGTTCTATTGGCTTCTTGGAAGTTTCCTGATTTAGTTATTCATTTGTTTATTTATTATATCTATTTAATTTCTAAGTATTTATTTTTCATATCTTCATACTTCTCAAAGCTGTATATATAGTTATGATAAAAGTAATTTAAAATATATAAAAACAATTAAAAAATATATATAAAATAGTAACCGAACTCAAGCTAAAAAAACGATTCACTAGCCAAGCTCATGCTATGAAATTTTTTTTGAAACAAACCGAGCTTGAGCCAGGTTTGGCTTGTCTCATTTACACCCCTAATTATAATAATTATAATAGAAGTGGGGATAAATTCTAATAAAATTTTAAGGATATGTTTGGTTGGAAGTAATGAAATGAAGAAAGAATTGAATGAGAGAAGGAATGAAATGAACAAGGGAATGAAATTGATCATTACTATTCATTTGTCTTGTTTAGTATCCAAATAAAATTGTATGAATGAAATAGAAATAATAAAAATATTCATGTCCCAGAATATATTCTTTTTTACAAAAAAAAAAGAAAAAAAAAACCTGAAATTGCGACGGTGGTGGTAGCTTCGCCGACGAAAATAGTGGTGGTGGCGGTCAGGCGGGGTGGTTGTGGTGGTGGGGGTGGTAACATTGGTAGTGATGACGATGGTAGGGTGGCGGCGACGATGGTGGTGATCAGGCATCGACAGTGATGGTGGCGGTGGTAGAGCTGGTGGCGACGGTGGCGGTGATGGCGACGGTGGTGGTGGTGGCGATGGTAGTGGTGGTTGTTAGGTGGTGGTGGTGTTCAGAAAATAGGGTGAGGGAGGAATGAAATGAAAAAAAAAATAGAAGGGGGTGAGAATGAATGGTTTTGATGGAATGAGATTCCGTATGTAATGGATGATTTCATTCAATTGACCAACCAAACATCACATTTTTCATTCATACGTAATGAATCATTCTATCTCTCCTGTCATTTACACATAACAAACGCTATTTAAATGTATCAAATCCTTCAAGTAAAGGGTACTCCTATATTAATGGTGATTGATTGGTCTAGTAAAAGATCGTACGATGAAATAATCTTGCAAACAACACATTCTTTGACTCCATCACCACTCACCAAAAGAAAACCCCACCATATCTTTTTATAATAATTGCATATATAAATACACTAAAAAAGAATCTCTTTTCCCATTTATTTACACTAACATTTTCCTGCCTAATCATCCAAGAATCATAAAAAGTAACACCCAAACCCAATCATTTAATAAAGTGACCATTTATATTGTCAGTGCCTATAGAATATGTTCCCTAAACCAATAACTCATGCTCTTCTACATCCTCACCTATCTTCTCTCAATATTGTGTGAAACCAAAACATAATGGCAGTGAGTAACAACATTATAGCTACCATAAACTTTATAGCACTTATATGTTCAATCCCAATCATCTTCACCGGTATTTGGCTCGCTTCAAAACCCGATAACCATTGCATCCGCTCGCTCCCTTGGCCGATTGTCTTCATTGGGGTTTTGTTCCTTGTTCTAGCCTTAACCGGGTTCATAGGTGCGTATTGTAACCAACAAGGGTTGTTGGCCTTCTACTTGTTTTGTAACGCGGCCTTGATTGTGACCGGGATCATTTTGCTCATACTTGCATATATTGTGACCCACCCGTCTGGGGCGTACTCGGTCCCTGGTAGGGAGTATGATGAGTACCGTTACATGGGGTACTCGGAATGGCTTCGGGATCATATTACTGATCCTGAAAATTGGGGGAGTATAAAGGCGTGTTTGGCTTCGTCTTCGGTTTGTAAGAAAATGGTTTGGGATTCGTACACTGCACCTCAGTTCTTTGCTTCTCGTATCTCATCTTTGCAGGTATATATGTCTTTTGAGTTATGTTTTGTACTTTGTAGCATCATAAATGTCACAAATTGTAAAAGTCTAACAAGGCTTTTAATTTATTTTGTCAAGGGTTTACTTTTATTACATACTTTATTTTCTTAACAACGTGATCATTTTTTTATATATTACAAGACATTTATGATGATACGTGAATATAAAATATATAGGCAAAATTTGTTCACAGACTTCATAACTGTATATTCTGTAATTGTAAAACTTTATATCCTTGCATTAATCTATAACGATGCATCAAAATAAGTAACGGGATTATGTTAAAATTTCATAAAAAAGATAATATACTCATGTCAAAATTAGTACTTTTAAAAAATTTAAGTGAGATCACAATATTGGACAACTAGTGGTATGTGATTCATATAATTTATCTTTTAAAATTATTATTCCTAGAGATAAAAAATAAGAAAGTAGATTCTTCAATGATATTTGAGTGTTGTATTTTATTACTGATCATGATATTTTATTACATTAACTAGGATTCATAAATGATAAATACAACAAAAATGTTAATTTAATAATATACATAACTATATGGATTCATAAGATAGAAATAATGATAAATAAAATTTTATAAAAATATTTAAAAAACTCATTTAATACAACATTTAAGTTATATTTAGTGAAAATCATCATCCCTAACAAAGCTTACTTTTACAGTCTGGATGTTGCAAGCCTCCCACGGTGTGCGGGTATCAATATGTGAACCCGATAACATGGATCAGCCCTACAAACCCGATGGGGGACGTGGACTGCATCTTGTGGAACAACGACCCTAATCAGTTGTGCTACAATTGCGACTCATGTAAAGCGGGCGTGTTGGGGAACCTAAGGAAAGAATGGAAGGAAGCAAACATCATATTGATCATAGCTGTGGTCGCCCTCATTTGCCTTTATTTTATTGCGTTTAACGCTTACAAGAACATGCATAAAACGCAATCCAAAAAGTAAATTTGTGTTTGCCAACATTAACGTTTGATGTTTTTATCTTTTCGTTTTAGGTAACACCTTTTTTGCCATGTTGTCTTGAGTGTCATTGTCATGCTAAAATGACTTGTACACCATGCATTAAAACTTATCCATATGAAAATGTGGTTTTCTTGTAGCTAGTGGAGTGCATCTATATACATTCCTCTTTTGCTTTCTTTTATTATTTTGGACAGAATTACAAATTTTGTCCTTTAAAATAAGACGAATTACGGTTCGTGTCATTTTCTAAGTTTCTTTACAGGCGGTGTACTTTAAACTTTTTTTTCTACAAGTTATGTCCTTTACGCTAACTGGGTTAGAAAAACTCTGTTAAATCCCATCACGTGAGAAGCATGTGAGGGTAGTTTTGTCTTTTTGCCTACCCTGCAACTTCTTCTTCTTCTGTTTCTCCATCTTCTTCTTCCTCTGTTAAATCCCAATTTCATCACCATACCTCCCACTCTTCTTCTCCATCTTCTTAACCGTCTACTCCTCCGCCTACTTCCTCCTCTTCCGCCACTGGACCACCACCCTCCGCCCAATCGCCGCCAGCTGCCTCATCTCACTTCTCTCTCTATGTTCTACCACACCATCACCATAACCACTCCTCAAACACCATCACCACCGCCACCATAGCTCCGCCACCAGCCCCAAATTACACGAAAACAATACCAATCAATAATAAAACACCGTACATTGTTCAAATTCCAAAACCCTAAAAAACCCACCAACAAAATCAATATCTGAACCCAAAAATGAGAACCCATTACCTTCAAACCCAGTATCTTGCTGAATATGATCCGCCGTGGTCCGTCCGTACAACTCCATTAATTAGGTTTTCGAGGTTTTATTTACAAAATTGGGTAACGAATTCGACGAAAGTGGAAGTGAAAGAGCACCGGCAGGGGTTAATGCGAACTGGGTTTTTGAAAAGATCGATCAATTTGAGCTTGATCGATCGAACCAAGGGTTAATTTGGTGCGTGTGTGTGTGTGTGTACGAGTCTTACTGCATCATCAACTTTATTGTGTTCGATTGTATTGTATGCAATTGCAAGTGACACTTTATTTGTTTGATTTTGTTGGTGGGTAAAAGAAAAACGAGATGAGTATCCGACACTGCTGATTCTCAAATTACCATTTTACCCTTCAAGGTATGAGGGGTAACATAAATTAAGATGTGTGGTTTTGAAGGGTGAGCGGAAGAGGAGGAAGTGGTATTAATTTGGGGCTGGTGGCGGAGCTATGGTGGCGGTGGTGATGGTGTTTGAGGAGTGGTTATGGTGATGGTGTGGTAGAACATAGAGAGAGAAGTGAGATGAGGCAGCTGGCGGCGATTGGGCGGAGGGTGGTGGTCCAGTGGCGGAAGAGGAGGAAGTGGGCGGAGGAGTAGATGGTTAAGAAGATAGAGAAGAAGAGTGGGAGGTACGGTGATGAAATTGGGATTTAACAGAGGAAGAAGAAGATGGAGAAACAGAAGAAGAAGAAGTTGCAGGGTAGGCAAAAAGACAAAACTACCCTCACATGCTTCTCACGTGATGGGATTTAACAGAGTTTTTCTAACCCAGTTAGCGTAAAGGACATAACTTGTAGGAAAAAAAAGTTTAAAGTACACCGCCTGCAAGGAAACTTAGAAAATGACACGAACCGTAATTCGTCTTATTTTAAAGGACAAAATTTGTAATTTTGTCATTATTTTGTGCAATTTACTTGACCATACAATACAATACAATACAAGAATATGCTTTTTTACTTTTGATTTTTGGATTATTCCATTTCTATCTATCATAGAGAATTTAATTTAATTTGTTATTTTTACTTTTGATTTTTGGATTATTCCATTTTTATATATGAGAATTAAATTTTGATTTGTTAGTTGTTCCTTCAACAATTATTTATGGTTTAGCTTTAGATTTCCCGGTTCTCTTTCATCTGGCTTTCATTCTTTTTTATTTAACATGTGAACCATAAGTGTCGATTTCATGCAGTTGCCAACTTTCTTGAGTGGATTACGTACATTGGGTCAGATCGTCAGATCGACCAGGACTCAAAGATATATGTACAACCTGCACGATTATTAGTTTTACTTTATGATACATTTTCATTACTTTATCCATCTTTCTTGTTCTAGTGTTCGTCTCCATCTTTATGTTTCTTATATGATATCCAAAAACATGTAGCTACAAATGATGATAGTTTGAATTTTTGTTGAATGTCAGGGCCAACACAATAACATGTTGGATAAAATTAGGGCTTTGGGGCTTCAAATCAATAAGTGACATGTTTAGAATTTATTAAATTTATACATGTAGAACAAACATATGAAATAAGATACAATTTATTTGTTAAACTAAAAATAGTCTCTTGTCTAGCGGTCATGACTACGTGTTCGTTCTAGTTGTACCCTAGACGAGTTTTATCTTTCTAAGAACTATTATATTTTTATTCCCCACACACTATTTTTTTCTTCTCATTTTCCACAAATTTTGTATAGCATACTACATCTATTAATTTCACATATTTGTTTCATTTAAGTTGTTAGATATATATAAAAATACCTTTAATTAATATTATATTTAAATCAGTCATTTTTAAAATAAAGGTTCTAAATTTTATATACCAAATATGACAATTGCTTGATGCATAACAAGAAGTTGTGAGCTTTTAATACATAAACTAGAACCTTCACTAATGCAATAATGTATAAGAAGAGTTTTCTAACAAAGAAACTTTATGGTATTCTTTGGATTTTGAAAAGTTTGAGTTTGATTTTTCAAACGCTTTGATGCCCTAGCTTCTTACCTACACATCACATTTAAAATTTTAATTATCAATCTTTATCATTCCATAAATATATTTAAACCGAACAAGTTATAACATAAAAAGATTTAACCGACTCAACAAAGAAAAAAATAAAAGATAACTAATTAACAATATGATAATATTCATCCACAAGTAATCAATCCTTAAATTGCTTTATAATCAAGTCAAATTCAAAACTTGAGTTTTGAGTTGCATAAATAACGGCCATCAACATATATATATATATATATATATGTGTGTATTCATTCTCTCTCACACAAATTCATTCTTCAATTACAAACGACTAGGAACGCAAAGGTTTGGAAATAATCAAGGCATGGAGTACTCGGCTACCCCGAATCATGAAGAAGAAGAAGAGGTTGCCATTACCGTGAGAGATAATGAAGAAGAAGAGGAGGTTGCCATTACCGTGAGAGAGAATATCCAGAATCATGAAGAAGAGTTTGTAGATCCATTCTATTCCAGCATGGCACAGCAATCGTAAGTTTGTTTTCGTTTTCGTCTTCGTCTTCGTCTAGGTACTTACTACTGTAGTTTGTTGTTGATTGACATGCATCCTTCTTTTTTGTTTCAGGGTTATGGAAAACTTTATGTTTTCTGTTCGCACCGTCATCATGTGTGGATGCGCCATGCTCCAAATTCCTTTAGAAAACAACACGGTGTTTACAAACATTGCCATTGTGGCAACATTCGCCGTTTTCTTCCTTAATGGTTGTCTTGGGCTGCTTATGGAGCCGTGCTTCAATCTACCATCGTTTCAGCACGTAACAGCTCGTTTAAGCGATTTTTCAGTTCGTTTCAGCACGTAACAGCTCGTTTAAGCGATTTTTCAGTTCGTTTCAGCACTTAACAGTTTGCTTAAGCGATTTTCAGTTCGTTTCATCACTTAACAGCTTGTTTCAGCATGTTTTTGTTTCGTTTTTGTCGACTTTTCAGTTTCGGTTAATTTGTCGATTTTTTTTGAACGAGGATAACGGACGAAACGTTTTAGTTTTTTTTACATTTTTTGTTTTTGTTTTATTTTTTGAGTTATGATTTTTTATTAATTTTTTTGAATTTTTTTTGATGGTTTCTATTAAGATCAAAGTTCCTCAAAAAAAATTCAAAAAAAACAATAAAAAAATCATAACTCAAAATATAAACGAATAACGAAAAAAGTAAAAAAGCTAAAATATTTTCGCCGTTATCCTCGTTCATCAAAAAAAAAAAAAAAAAAAAATTGACAAATTAACCGAAACCGAAATGCCGACGAAAACGAATCAAAAACCAAAATCGACCCGCCTAGTGCGAAAACTCTAAAGAAACCAAAACCCAACCCGCCCAGTGCTAAAACTCGTGTCGGCACGAAAGCTGATCCGAGCCGAAACCAAAACCGATATCGTTTCAATCTAAAACCCGTTTCAACCCGAACATGTCACTTTTCCTCAAGACACTAACCCACATCGACCCATATAGTTAAATTTGTCAACCCATTTTGACCCAAAAATAAGAATGTGAAATTTCAAGTGACCCATTTTGACCCATTTAATTAAAACCTATGACCCAAATCAACCCATTTGAATTTTAAAACAACCCAAGTTGACTCATTTGGAATGGTTTGGGTCAAGGTTGCCACCCATCGTATCCTCCCGACCGGCTACCTCTTGTTGTGTGTATCATTATTTTCCATGCGTGCGCGACCCCTTACCTCCACGATTGGATTCTGCATCCAGTGTTATATATATATCCTTTGGGTTGGAAATTGCATCACTTGATCACCTACTTGATGTTCATCAACAAGAAATTAGCAAGGAAACCGATCGAGCAACTCAACATTACACACGAGGCGCTACTACCTGTTTAGGACTTGATCATACATTTTGATGCTTAACGTTGTACCTAGCTAGCTACGATATGTTGTCGTTTTTCATTAGCTTATTTGTTCAACAGTTACTATTAGTGTTTTAAACGGGACTTCTTGGAATATTGTAATATTTTTTATTTTATTTTTTTACATGGATCATGGTTTGTTCATATTATGTTTCTGTTTCAAACACCGTTCAATGTTGAACATACATTATTTTTAGAAAACTTATATTTAAGACGGAATAAAGACGAAATCAATATGTAGGCTTTGAACCTTAGTTACTCTTGTTAGGTGAAGCCGAAACAATGCATGATATGCCTCTAAGATTCTGTTTAAATTAGTGCAACCATATATAAACCAATTAATGATCATCGAATGTATCCACATCGAGCCTAGTCTAACAAGTGTGTGGTTTGGTTTATTTAGTTCATACATCTTATAAATTCAGTTGAGTAATTAAAGCTCCTTTGAAGGAGTGTTGTACTGCCAGTCTCATTTTGATCAACTCACAAATCCATAACTAGAGTGTAGAAACCTGAAGTTTAAGCATACCACTATATCATAACTAGTTCCTAAAAGCCTAAAGTTTCAGCAAGTAAAATATACGAGACAACCATAATTAGAGGCTGCAATGTTGCGTTTGTGGGTCTTGGGATCACGTTACTGATCCTGACAATTGGGAGAGTATAGAGGCGTGTTTGGCTTCGTCTTTGGTTTGTAAGAAAATGGTTTGGGATTCGTATGTTGCACCTCCGTTCTTTGCTTACCGTGTCTCCCTGTCTACAGGTAAATCCTTGATCCATTTTGTATACGTGAAATTTGTTCACGCACTTAACAAAATGTCAACGTAAATTTTATCTAATATGTCACATTAATATACGTAAAAATGATTATTCTCGTAATCTATAAAAAAAATCAAAATAAGTAACGGGGTTATTTGAAAATTGAATAACAAGATGATGTACTTATGTCAAAGTTATTATTTTTATTATTTTGTGCAACTTACTTACCATACAATACAATACAAAAATATGCTTTTTACTTTTTATTATTATTGATTCCATTCTATCATAGAGAATTAAATTTAATTTGTTACAAAATATTACGTTAACATGTGAACCATATGCGTTTGTTTCATGCGGTAGCCAGCTTTTTTGAATGGACAATGTACATCGGGTCAGATCGACCAGGATTAGGAGATATATCTATAGCCTGCATGATTATTGTAACGAGTTCTGGTCAAGTCAAGATTCAGTGGGATTGACCTTCAAAGTCAAAATTGCAACTTCTTTTCTACATAATATAACTCACCTGGGGTGGTTCAAATCCTCCAGCATAGTGAAAATACGCCCCCACTATCATCACGTGATCTGCATCGCCTGTTGATGTCCATATCGATATCGCCTTTGTCCAAAAACACCGATTCGAGAAGCTGCAATAGAATTGATTGTTAGAGATATTAGCTAAAATTATACAAAATTAAATAGCTAAACATAATTATCACCTCATAATAGCCTTGCCACCTGGCTTAAGGACCCGACGCATCTCCTTGAACACTTCAATCGGCTTGGTCAAATAGTCAACACTAACCTGCATTTCGATACCATTAAGTCAAAGCCCGATTTGGCGGTTTGACAACATGTGAATAACTAACCAGTCACAATACGCACCACATTCGTGATAACATCAAAAGAATTATCTTCAAATGGAAGCTTAGGGTTCGTGTTTAGGTCTTGCACAACATACTCGGTAAGTACCTACAGCAACTATAAACGTTACACAAAAATGAATATAAAAATGTGTCACGCGGGTACTTTAATTCTTACTTTATTGGCCTTGAGTTCTTCTTCGTTAAGACCCATACCCGCTATTCTTTCTTGCTTATATCCCGCGGGAAAATGACTCACCCAACTGCTACACATGTCTAGAAGAGCTACACCTGGAGTGTTACTTGGAGGGAAAACTTCTTTGTAATATTTGGTGAGAGCGGATATCGCTGGATCATCAATGTGGGTTACAAAACGCGGAGATTCATAGAATATCAAATCTGATGATCTACAAACACAACTCTTTTTCACTTAAAGTTCAAAGTAACGCATAGAGCATGGACACGTTAAAAATGTTATGACACATAATGTAATTAAATGATTAGTTTAAAGAGAGTTACTCGTCGAAACGTTGGAAGTCTTCGTCCTTGAAAGGAAACTGTTGGGGCCATTCGACATTCTCCAATATCTTTAATTATAAACATGGAAATGAATTACATTTGATTATATGAATATGCGTCTAATTCTTTTATCTATACTATATATATGATACATGAGACAATGGTAAATTAAAACACTAGATTTTAAGAGTTTTACAAACACTAATGCATAAGGTACATGTGTAAAAATGGGTAAACTTGTGTCCCAACTAATAAGTTTCTTCCCCCATCTTTAACCATATTATGTTTTTAATTTCTATTTTAAACTAACTTCCCACCCACGATTTTTTTAAACGATTATAACTTTTTCATTTGTTAATATTTTTGTAAAATAATGCACCATAAAAACGAGCATTTATTCTCTTTAATTTGATTATGACCTTGTTATAATTTTTTCAAATTCAAAAAATTAATATGTAACGTCCAAGGTTTTAAACCGAATGAACACTCATAAATTCAAATGAAATTAATACGTGTCATTTTCATCGATATCAACAAACCAAACCTTATCTCATTCACAGTTGCATACATTCATCCTCAAATAACTGCAAACCCAACCATAAAACATAAGAACTGACCTGTTCAACAGAGCCTTTTGTTCTGGCTGAAGCAATGATATTATTATTATTATTATTGGTGCCGGCCATGTTCATGAACTGAGCCCAAAAAGAGACTCCAATCCCGAGCACAAGACGTCGGGGTACTCGATAGCTACTTGGATTCTTATTTCTCTTTAGTGTTTTTGATAATTGAGTACAATAAGAATTAATGGTAAAACAAGAAATTGAAGAATTGGGATGAACGCTAGATAACCTGTTTTGTAGAATGTTTGGGAAGCGATTTGCCATTTTTAATTGTTTATATTATAATAAATAAATAAAAAAGTACGACTAAAGTGATGATTCAAACATCATGTGGATGGTTGTTATATGTAGTGGATTAAACTTTAAAGTCTTTACGTGGCCAAACCATCGTCACGTATGAAAATGGATGATAAATTTGTTACCAAACTTGTTTTCGCTTTTCACAAAAAAATAAATCAATATGTTAAATCTTTTATCTATTTTTCTTCTTTATTTTGTGCCAGCAATACATTATGATATTATTTACACAAAAAAGATTACAGTAAATGTAAGTAGATTTAAAATATTTCAAATCACTATTTGCCAACTGCAAAGAGCAAACATAGATTAGTTAGATTTGGTTGTTAGTGTAAGAGCGTTCATTTCAAGCATCCCGAA
This sequence comes from Bidens hawaiensis, assembly GCF_021521415.1. Taxonomy (NCBI): domain Eukaryota; kingdom Viridiplantae; phylum Streptophyta; class Magnoliopsida; order Asterales; family Asteraceae; genus Bidens; species Bidens hawaiensis. Next base: position 1,238,268 of record NW_027491362.1, on the reverse strand, counting down.
AAACACTATATAGTCAGATGTCATGTCATAAAAGCATCATTCTTTTAAAATACCAAAAAATGTTATCATGCCATCATCACATTTAACCCAAAAATATATATACTCAAGACCCCCGCTCCCCAAACCTGGCCCCACCACCTGCAAAAAGTGGCGTGTTTGGTAGTTCTTGTAAAAAAACTCAACTCAAAAACGCATGATAAAAACTAAATCCACAATAAGAAAAAACCAACGATGTAGACACACTCAAAAACACTATTTAAGAATGCCTTAGTATGGATGGTCTAATCAGTTCAGCTATAAATTTTACCATAAAACTCCGTACAAGTCTAAATATGTATTGTACGAAGCATTTTAGGCATATTGGCTACTTATAAACCACGTTAAGAATTTATATCTACACGTACGTGTGATAAGTTTTACTTATATAATATCGAGCATTGAAAGATATGGAGGACTCATCAAGAACATAAATCCGTACATTATAGATTATATATCCCACATACATATATATATATATATATATATATATATATATATATGAATATATATTTGTGTACAGAGTCAATGAAAATTATACTTATAACCAACAAATTTAACATAAGTTGCTTCTCTATAATGGCCTTGTTGGTATCATGGTTGTGTCACAACTCTAAATAAACAATGCTGAAGATGAGACTAGACCTTTTTTAAATATTATAGATGTAAGTATGTAAATGCATGTATCTATACGCTGGCACAAAGCATACACCCAAGCATTACACTATATGCCTAGTTAGAAATACTCAAATACCGCAGTCAATACCATAGTTTGTTTGTGTTGACAGTGGTAAATGGACATCAACAGTGTAGCCAACCCCGTCTAAGTTCCATCAATAAGATACCGAGTTTACAACTTTGTCTTGCAAGCTGTAGCTAGATGAAAATAAACTTATGGGCTAGTAGAAACTATCCCCCACGGATTACAAACTGAAATTGATCATAAGTTCCAACATTGTATAAAGTGTACAGATAAATACAGCGACTATCCCCCATGCAAAGTAGAGATGAAAACGACAACATCCTTATTTTCCAATGTTGTATCGAGCTGACCGCTCAGTTCCCAGTCACAATCATTCACAAGAACAAGAACCCCGGGCCGTCTGCACACCATATCACAACATGATGAGCTACAGCTAAAGGAACAAGTTTTGGATAAAAAATCACACAAAAATAACTTACACAGTGTCTCCCTTCATGAACATTTCAGGCCTCTCCTTGATTAAATTGGATTTAACCCACGCAAGCAACTGCTTCATAGTTAACTGAAAAACAAGATAAATAAAAAATTACACATCTAACTGGAGCACATATGTTGTGATTGTGACAACTTAAAAGATTTTCACCTTCTTTTCTTCAGCTGGTAGGTCAACATCAACATTATGGATCTTCACCGAGTTACAAAGAAGTTCAAGTCCTCCACTAGATTTAACATTTATCAAGATAACAGAAAATCAAAAATCATATAACTAATGACAGTGGCATACACCAATAAGTAGAATTTAAGGTCGGCATCAGATTACAGAACTGGATAATGAGTATACATCGTAGTCTGGAATACCAATTACACAGACTCCAAGTTAATCAAAAATGGTTGAACATATATATATATAAATAATCCTTTACTGCAAGTTGTATAATTATACAAAAATCTTTATAGTGCCTCTTTTAAAAAAAGTAAATCAACCAAAATCAAAGGTGCTAGTAGAAAGCAAGGTTTTGCATTTGCTTAAATCAAGTCAACATGACAGCGTTTAAATTTGCATTTTACGCTCATCCAGCAAGCAACATTTAGATATTTCAAGCAAGGTTCTACATTCCTCATGTGCTCAAAGAAACTCAAATACCTCTTAAAATGACAATTACTGATCTGTCTACAAGCACTTGGAACTAGAAGACTGCAGCTCAGGTCAATGGCATTGGGTGTGTTCATGGGGTTCTGTCACGTCCATATTGTCATTCTAAATGAGTCATAGCATCCTTTCAGTTGGGTATGGTCAGTATGTAATTTTATTGGGTCCTTGATCACATGCTGGTATCTTTGGTGTTGTGTCTACGAAGAGTCTGATTTTTGCTAGTTGCTACTGTATAAGAGTCCTTCATTGGTGTCTGTCATATATTCAAGTCTACGCATTGAGAAGAAGAGTTCTTGTCTCTTCTTTGAGTCGACTTGAAAGAAAGAGAGAAAAGAAAACGGATTGGACAACATAAACTATTTCACCTAAATAATAATAATAATAATAATAATAATAATAATATATACCATTTGTGTCTTAAAGAAGTTAAGTCTCAATTCATAATTCATACAAGTTGGGAGAGCTTAGCTTTGAAAGACTAATCAAGACCATCACATGAAACCAAAAAAGGAACTGGAAGATTAACTATGGGCGAGATAAGGACAACAACGGCACGGGCATTTCTGGGTTTATAGGTCCAACTATATCCATGTTCACATACAAGGGCAAAGCTATGTGGGGACCGGGGTGGCCCCGGCCACTGCCGTTTTCTCCGTTAAGGGTAAATTTCGCGATTTTTCTCGAAATTTTTATATAGGTATTAAGTGCGGTCACCCCCGATGTATTTTTCCAAAATGCTACCGGTCACTACTAATTTTTTTTTTAAATATAATACCCCATCGTTTGTTTTTTTTTCTAAAACCTCGCCATATTTATAAAATAAAAGTTACAAAATAGTAATCGTATAGTAAAAGATTTGTTTTTTATAAATATTTTAGGTCTTTGCAATTCTTCTTCTAGGTATTCACCATAAGGATGAGATCGGTACCGTACCGGTGCCGGTAATGATACCAAAATATTCGGTTCGATACCGGTATTGGAGGTAAAATTTGAGAATACTGGTACCCAAACTCAAAACTTTGGTATCTATTCGGTACCGACGGTACCAAATCTGTACCGATTTCGGTATCGGTACCGGTATCAATACCGAATTTGCTTATCCCTACTCACCCTTCCTCTCACATCATCATGAATATTTTAGGTCTTTGTTGGTTATTTTAAGAACAATTGTATGAATAAATGAAGAAAAATTAGAATATAGATGTCATATTGTTTGATCAGACCCGACCCAAATCACTGACACGAACCGAAGCGCCGACCCAAAAATTTTTGAGTCCGTGAGTTCGGTCACCCCCTTGACTAAGCCCAAGCTTTGCCACTATTCACATGATACGGATAGTGGAAAGTAATATAAATCTTGGGGCCTGGTATGTTGGGGGTGTAACCGAGTGGTAATAATCTCTGCTGAAGTCAGATAAGGGCCTAATATGCTAAGCGACCTGGTTAAAATTGAAAGAAGCTGGTGATTCTCTAAATAAGTATTAAGTAGTTAGTAATGGGTGAGGTGAGGCCATCAATATATGCTCGATTAAGGATCAAGTATAAAAGCAAGCCCAAAAGATGTTTCAAGTATGAATGGAAATAGATAACAAACAAGCAGTCAATCAACTTAAGTATGAATATTGTAAACAGATAAATGTGAGTTAACTGCATCTTCTTCAATTAAATAATCCCTATCCTTCCTGGTAGACGAAGAATCACAAAGAAAGAAAGAAACCTAGGTGAATGAATTCTACCTCCTGCTTGATTCATTCGGCGGTGCTCCAAAGTCCAAACAACTAAAACATTTGTACATACATTTAGTCCGGCTTGGTTACTTTTACTTTTTAATTGGGCCTGGGCTTAGAGCATATAATAATGGTATGGTCCGTAATTATAACTTGTTAATCTAATCGAAACCAGTTAGTTAGGACCTGAAACTGAAACCGGTTAGTAACTAGTATAGTATACTAGTAGCTTGTTTCTAGCCGATATTAACCTTAGGTCGGTCATGGATTTGCTAATAAGAACTGTTTAACCAAAACCGGTTGATTTTATAGGTTAGTTAGTTGTCGTTTAACTGGTCATTAACCTTGGGTATGATTTTTGACCCTTTTTAAATGGCTATATAGACGTTATAGAGCTCTTAGGAACCGATTTATCTTTTCGATTCCATGTGTTATTATGAATTGGGTATTGGGTGCATTGGTTCGATTACAGTCATTACACCACCTTCCTAGCTTTAAAAAACGCAAAATCGCTAAAAAAATTCTTAACTCACAAATATCGAATCATAAATGCTCACATGGTGTTCATACTAAACTAAAAATGCCTCAATGCAAAAATTGTAACGTGTTGCTCAAAGCTACATCTAACTCCATTTTAGAAGCTTTTTGGAAAAACATTGCAAGACGATGAAAACACTTGAATTCTCCCAATCATACCTCACCCCCTCTCGAGATAAGTTATATTTTACCAATTTACCTCCTCTCATCTTTTACTATGGATTATGTACTAAAGACATTATTTAAGAAAGTATCACGAGTTACTAACTTATAGGAACCCTCAAGATTTTAATCCACAAGTGGATGCGGGGTATGATGAACTCCAATGTATATAACAAATAAAGGTTTACCAATTTATGGATGTAAAGACTGTCAAACTTTTAAGTTATAACCAATATGAGACTGATAATTGCAACTTATAAAGAACAAAGCATCGCATTTCAAACTACTATCTCACACACTCTTAATCCTAGTCGTAATCTACAATTTTTGTCCACTACTAGATTTGAACTACACTTGATACTTTTTTCCCAATACTTTAGTACCACAATGCCAACTGTCTTTAATACACTTTAAATTTGATGGCCAACATTTCGTACTTGAGACTTGCATATATTTGTTCCCTTTTTTATAAGCATGAAGTCTCATTATTATTTTATTATTACCACCGCTTGTATTTTCATATAATGAGATTGACTTGTTTATACTGAAACACAAAATCACTATCAAAGCTATCAAACATGTTATATATATTTTTCATCTCATATAATTGGTGAAAGTTCTGTCTAAATCCTAGTTCACTATTTGAAGTTGTGATTTTAAATTATCATGTACTTTAAAAGCTATTATTATTATTTTTAGAAACAATATTGCGTCGCTTTTGTGCCTATTTGCTAGCATATACGACGATATAAAAACAACTTGCTATTCAAAGATAGACGTACATATGCTCCCACTACTCTCGAAGAAACAATGGCTTAGCGTTCGGTTAACAATAAGACACATTTTCTTCATTAAAATGATCTAAATTGTGTAGTTTTATTTTGCAACATTCTCAATGTAACGTCTTCCTCTCAACTTAAACTTCTTACTAAAAGATAATAAAATACCATAAGTCCTTAAAAAAGGAAAAGAAGTTTTGTGAGTCAATCACATAAAAAAAAAGAAGACATAATTTCAGTAAATAATAAATGGCATTAAAAGAAAACATTAATCACAGAAAGTTACAATTGTATGCAACTGGTTTTCATTCATCATCTTCTTCTTCAACTTGTCTCCCATTGGTCTTTCTTACATTACATTACATTACTCACATTATTCTCCCCTAAATTCACTCTGATCACTCTTATCCAGCTTCAGGTTTGTATATAATATGTATGTATGCACATCAATTTCATTTCATCTCACTTCAATAATAATAATAATTCAGAATTTCAGATCTTATTCAATTTACGTCTGATCCCGATATGGTCTTGTACATTATCACCAGTCGATGTATAAAAATTGAATCTTTATCTGCTACAGTGTTCAATTCTTGAGAAATTGGAGGAATTAGGAGTATACACTTATAAAGAAACAGGGGTTTTGAATTTTTTATATTTGGGGATTGTGTTAATGGCCACTCCCGGTGGACCTAGACCCGGCAATGTTCTCCCTAGTTATAACCCGAATACGATTGCTGATAATATGCAAAACCTCCAAATTAATCGCCCTATTCCTGGTGCCAGACCGCGAGGTTCAGTTCCTCCGTTCGGTCAGCAACCGTTCCCTTCATCCGCCCCATTTACGGGTAATAGTCGTCCCGGACCTCCACCACCTGGTGCGGTTCCCAGAAGTGCAATGCCGCCTCCACAAGGTACATTGCCTCCTTTCGTGGCTCCTAACCGAGCTCCCGGTGGTGGTGGCCCGCCTGGTGGTAATCCGCCTCTTCCGCTTTCTGCAAGGCCAATGGGTACCGGACCTTTGACTTCTTCGGCAACTGGAACACATGGTCCTCGTCCTGGTCCTTTCGCGGGTCCGCCTGTGTCGCCAGTTAATTCAGGTGGTGGTCCGGTTAGTAACGGTCCTCCGATGTTTGGACCGGGTGGTATGCAAGGTGGTCAGAGGCCAAGACCGTCGGCTGGACCTCCACTGTTTTCGGGACAACCCCCGTCTTTTTCTGGAAGTGTGCCGGACCAACCGCCAAGAGGGCCTGCAACGTTAGCACCCCCGTTTTCAGCGCCTCCGAGAGGACCGCCAACGTTTTCGGCTCAGGGTCAAGGCGCGCCTCTGTTGGGTTTCAACGGTGGCTCGGAACGAAAACGGTCAATATGTTTTAACCCGTTTTAGTTAATACTTTCGTTTCGATAAATATTAATCAATATTACTATACTAAATCATAAACGAACTATAAAACACAGCGGAACGATTAAACGATTAACCCGAACCAAAACCGAAAACCCAAAACCCGGATCCGATTACAACCATTATACGAGTACGATTAAACGAAAGATAAACAACCATAGATGGGTATTCGATATACCTCGGTTATACACAAACCGGGAAGGCACACCGAAGGCTTAACGAGATGAGCTAGCTTGACACAATCAACAACACCAAACAGATCCGGCGACGGCGGCGTTAAACGGTAGTGGCGGCGGATTCCGGCAGGCTGTACGGTGGCGGCAGTAGACGGCAAACAGCAGCAGATAACACAGAGGAACAAAAGCTGTAAGCTGCGGTGGTCCGGTGGCTGGCTGTGGTGGTCCGGCGGCTGCCACGTTTTTTCGGCGGGTCTCCGATAACAACAAACATCAATAGCAGCTGTAGATAGACGGACAAGAAGCACCAGTAAGCTATGGGAGGCTGAGATGGTGGTATGTGACGTCAAAGGACCGGAGAAGGTGGCGGCGCGTTTTTCCGGTGGCCGGAAAAAACGGCCGGCGGTGGTGGCGGCTGGACTAGTGTGTAAGAGAGGCTAGGGTTTGTTAAAGTTACCATAAATAGATAATATTATGTATTTATAGATAACACATTTAGGGTTTAACAATTAAATCAATTTGGGCTTAAGCCCAATTAACCAAATAAAGCCTTTAATTAACATCCAGTCCACCTAATATATATTGTGTCGGGCCTAATTATTATTTTAGTAGACCTTTGTCTCGTTACCCCCAGTGTAACTCTGTCCGGGTCACATTCGGGTCGGTCACGTTGACTTGACCCGAAACGACCATAAACTCCAACAGTTTCCCACTTGGACGTATTTGGGTCAAGTATCACAACGCTAACAGCTAGAGGCATTCTAGCTACACATAGATGTCCCCAACCGAATATGACATTTTAAATCCATAACCAAAGTATCTTGGAATACCTTATTGCAAGATAATGAATTTATAGTAATCGTTGTCATCTATCCTTTTTGTATAAGACATTAATTGAACAATGAGACATGGATCAAATTCAATCTCATATGGTGTTCAATTATTGCAGTTCTCGATATAGAGTCAAAGTGGTCCATTCAAACATACAGTAAGTTTGGGTGAGGCCTCACACTTTACCAGTTTCAATCAACGAGGGCGCCAATATGTCTAACTGTTACATTTAAATGTAAGAGTACAGAATCCCATCTTGACTACATACAACTCCCACTGAACTCCAGAACATTCCCAACCAATGCCTTTATGGCTGGCAGTTACGCTACAACGGTTGACATGATCAAAGAATATTCCTCGGTAGACGAAAGTTCTAATATGTATCTCAGGTCTAAGGATACTAAATGAGCATACTATTATCAAAACATCTTATGATCAAGATCCATGAAGATGATTTGATGTGAGTTACATCCAATGTCATTCATAATGAGGTCTGTGAGTTTGGAAGTCAATTGCTTGAGTCCAAAGTCAGAATAGTCTTAATTCAGAATCGCTCCCACGAGTCTGACCGACTACGGATAATTTAGAATACAATATTCATGGATTAAACGTATTAAAATGAACACAGTTGTATTATTCAACGTTTGCATTTAGCCATTAAATCAAAAGTGAACAAAGAAGTACAACTGATTAAATGTTCATACATCCAAATACTAAATCAAAATAAATCACTAGCAAGTCTAAGCTCGATAGCATCTCTATGCAGATCATGCTTGTCCTGAGTCATCGGCTTAGTGAACGGGTCAGCTAGATTTTGATCTGTGTCTACTTTGCTTATCACGATGTCACCTCGTTCCAATATTTCCCGAATAAGATGGAACTTCCTTAGAATGTGCTTGGTTCTGTGATGAGACCTTGGCTATTTGGCTTGAGCAATAGCACCTGTGTTATCACAGAGTATCTCGATTGGTTTGTGAATATTCGGAACCACATCGAGATCGGTGATGAACTTCTTCATCCAAGCAGCCTCTTTAGCAGCATCTGATGCAGCTATATATTCGGATTCGGTGGTAGAATCCGCTACTACACTCTGCTTGGAGCTCTTCCAATAAATAGCTCCTCCATTGAGAGTGAAAACGAAACCCGACTGTGAGCGAGAATCATCTCGGTTAGTCTGGAAGCTAGCATCAGTGTAACACTTTACAATGAGCTCCTCTTCCACTCCCCCAAACACCAAGAACATGTCTTTGGTCCTATTCAAGTACCTTAAAATGTTCTTCACAGCAGTCCAATGGGCAATGCTAGAACTCTGTTGAAAACGACTGGTCATGCTCAAGGCATATGAGACGTCAGGTCTAGTACACAACATAACATAAATGATAGAGCCAACCGCAGAAGCATATGGAATTGGTTGCATACGTTTAGATTCAATGTCCGTTGCCGGAGATTGCGATTTGCTCAACACGGTTCCTTTAGTCATTGGAACTGCTTCTTTCTTGGAGTTTTCCATCGAGAAGCGTGCCATTACTTTTTCTATGTAAGTACTTTGACTAAGCCCTAGAATCCGCTTAGATCTATCTCTATAGATCTTTATTCCCAGTATATATGCGGCTTCTCCAAGATCTTTCATTGCAAAACAATATTCCAACCATTGCTTAACTTCCTTAAACATAGGAATGTTGTTTCCAAAGATCAGTATGTCATCCACATACAAGATGAGGAATGATATAGTGCTCCCACTAGCCTTTCTGTAAACACAAGGTTCATCTTCATTCTTGACAAAACCAAACTCTTTGATTTTCTCGTCAAAGTGAAGATTCCAGCTTCGAGATGCCTGCTTAAGTCCATAAATGGACTTGTTCAATTTGCAAACCTTATTAGGATATTTTGAATCGATAAAACCTTCAGGCTGAACCATATAGACATCTTCAGAAATATGTCCATTAAGGAAAGCGGTTTTGACATCCATTTGCCATATCTCATAATCATAGTATGCAGCAATGACAAGCAGTATCCTAATTGACTTGGTCATGGCAACGGGTGAAAAAGTTTCATCATAGTCAACACCTTGAGTTTGAGTGAAACCTTTCGCGACTAGCCGTGCCTTGTAGGTTTGCACATTTCCATGCACGTCGGTTTTCTTCTTGAAAATCCATTTGCTCCCTACTGCCCGACTATCGGGGGGTGGCTCAACCAAGTTCCAAACTTGGTTATCATGCATGGATTGCATCTCTGCGTTCATTGCATCTTGCCATTTCTTGGATTCCAGATCCAAGATAGCAGATTTGTAGTTAGTAGGCTCGTCCCCAGACTCGGCTACTAATAAGACTTTGGGACCATCTAGATGACATAAGTATCTAGAATTTGGTACGAGAGTCCTACTACTTCTGCGAACGCTTGTGTTCACGTCTGATGTATCAGCAACAACAACTTGTTGATCAGACTCTCCAACTTCTTCAACGGTTGGTTGTGGATCTTGAATTTCTTCAAGATCGACAATGTTATCTCCAGTTCCTCGATTAAGAAATTTCTTCTCAAGGAAGTGGCCTTTCCTCCTGATAGAAATCGTATTTGTATCAGGATGAAAGAAGTAATAACCGCTTTTATAATAGTATCCGACGAAAATAACCTTTTCGCCGCGGGGATCAAGTTTGTTATCAGACTCACTCGTGATATAAGCATCACATCCCCATACTCTAAAATAAGACAATTTGGGCTTCTTTCCCTTATGCCATATCTCATATGGTGTTTTGTCTATCTTCTTAGTTGGAGCTAGATTGACAATGCGGGCGGCGGTCATAAGGGCGTATCCCCAAAAGGAGTGAGGCAAGTTAGTTCTACACATCATCGATCGAACCATGGTTAGCAAAGTTCGATTCCTCCTCTCGCTCACGCCATTAAGTTGGGGTGTGCCAGGTGGAGTGAGCTGTGAAACAATTCCATGCTCTTTTAGATGAGTGATGAACTCTGAGCTGAGATACTCTCCACCTCGATCTGATCGAAGTATCTTAATGGTTTTATCAAGTTGTTTTTCCACTTCGCTTTGAAACTCTTTGAACTTTTCAAAAGTTTCGTGCTTGTGTTTCATAAGATACACATAAGCGTATCGACTATAATCGTCGATAAAAGAGACGAAGTATCTTTCATGGTTTCTAGTCATGGTTCTGAAAGGTCCACATACATCAGTATGTATGAGTCCTAAGAGATCACTTGCTCGTTCACTTTTATTAGTGAAGGAGTCTTTGGCGAGTTTGCCAGCTAAGCAAGATTCACAATCATCAAAAGAGTCCGGTCCTGTGGATTCAATAATCCCTTCGGATTTGAGTCTTTTAACTCTTGCCTTGCTTATGTGGCCAAGTCGGCAATGCCATAGAAAAGTATCATTGATGCTAGTCTTGATACGTTTTGAAAGATGATATACGTTATTATCAGGTTGAACATCAATCTCATAAATACCATTTCGAGGTTTAGCCTCAAAATAAAAGATATCATTTAAGTAAGCAGAAATAGCCATGCCATTAAGAACATACTTAAATCCTTGTTCAAATAACAACGAAACTGAAATGATGTTTCTGGTCAAGCCAGGAGCATACAAACAATTATTTAAAGGAAAAACTAGGCCAGATGGACAAGTAAAATGAAATACTCCAGTTGCCAGAACTGGTACTCTCTTCCCATCTCCAACGATGAGTTCCATGCTGCCTTTATTCAGTTTCCTCCACTTCTCAGGCTCCTGCAAGACATTAACGATGTGGTAACCAAATCCGGTATCAAATACCCATGTGTTGCTAGAGACAGTGAAAAGTTCAATAACGTATATGGAAATACCTCTAGAAGAGCCTTCACCATTGGCTCTCTTCTTCTTGATCTCAGCAAGGTATTCGGGGCAGTTTCTCATCCAATGCCCCATTTGGTTGCATTTGTAGCACTTGTGCTCCTCAAAGGGCGGCGGGTTTTTCTTTGCAACTACCTTGTTAGTGTTGGTGGCAACATTGGCAGCAACAGTAACTTTCTTCTTGCCTTTTTCCCTTAAAACCCCGATTCTTTTTTTTGGCTTTTTGACACTAGCAGATCGAATCATCAGAACTTGATTGGTCCTAGAAGGAATGTTCATCTCAGCCGTCTTGAGCATGTTATGAAGCTCCGGCACTGTCTTCACCCAACCATTCATGTTGAAATTCATTACGAACTGGTCGTATGAGTTGGGGAGAGAGTTGAGAATGAAATCAGATGCCATCTCATCGGGCATTGGGTAATCAAGTTTCTTAAGCTGATCGATGTGCCCCTTCATCTTAAGAACATGTGCACTGACTGGAGACCCCTCTGCCATCTTGCAACTGATGAGTTGTTTCATGGTGTCGAAACGTTCTTGACGGGCTTGTTTCTAGAACATGCCCTTGAGTTGCTCAAGCATCTCATAGGCACCAAAGTCTTCCAAGCCTTTAGCAAGCTCAGAAGTCATGGTGGCTAGCATAATACAGGAGACCTCAGCCGAGTCATCCTTATGCTTGTCAAGAACCTTTCGCGCAGCGGCTGTGTTGTTTTCAGGCGCGGTTGGAACAGGTCCATCGAGAACATACAGGCGCTTTGCCATGGTAAGAACAAGTCTTAAGTTGCGGTGCCATTCGATGAAGTTGGTACCGTTCAGTTTATCCTTCTCATGGATAGTCTTAAGGGCGTAGGGTGAAATTTCGTTTGACGACATCTGATTAATAAGAAAAAGTAAATTTAATTAGTATTTTCGAAGTTGTAGTCCTATTATTAATGACCCAATAACATTAATAAAATAGGAGCATGAGAATCCGGTTTCCAGTTATTAAAGGCAGCTGTAGCACACAACATTAATAAGTGGTTAGGCAGACTGACAACGATTGCCAATTGTGAATAGAGCACAACTCTCGGTTTATGAGGCCTATAGAGACAACGATTGTCTGTATAGATACGTTTAGCCTCATCTTTGCCCACTTTAAGTCTCCAGACAGCTTTAGCACGTAACAGGAGAGTAAAGTAATAGTTGTCCTAGTACCGTGACGTGTGAAAGGGCCGGATGTGTCAACGAAGCGCTTTCACCTTGATGGGATAGGCTAGAAAACAAGTGCGGTGCTGTAGCTCCAGACACTCGAAATCTCGCAGTATGCCTCAAGTGTGACTTGTAGTAGGATTGGCAAAAACTATTGTTTTTTAAATTGGGATTAATTTTAAAATTACCAAATAGAGTAAAAGTCAAATTTTACTGTATTTATTATCGGGACGAATTTGATGAACCCTTTCATCTTTCAGGACACTTAGTTTTAGATAACCTATTAAAAACTAAGTTTGTCGCGATATGACTAACCAATTTTAAGTTAATAGAAAATCTATTAAGTTATTAGTTTTGGAAATCAAAACGCTTTTAATTTGCAAAACAAAATCGGTTAATAAAATGTTTATTTTCAAATTTTATTTGGTATTAGGTTGGTGATATTATAACCTATTATAATCAAGCAAGCAACCACAATAGCAAAGAAGAATATGTAAATCTTAGATGGCCGAAAGTTGATTTGTCTTGCTAGAGCCCATTAGCAAGGCCAATCTGGTCAAGGGGTCACAACACAAACAACCACATGGATGAACACTTGGTGCATCCGGTCATCTCGGCTGACTCTCACTTGCTTCAATAACTCCACGAGCTCGTCCTCGGTTTTTCTTCGGGTCTTCTTCATTACAATATTAAAATACATATAATGAAAAACAATCCCTAACTATTACAATTTAGAACCATCAAAGTGGCCAAAAACCATAACATAAAACCGAAAATTAAATACAACTTTTGAACCAACCATATGGCCAATAATCAAAGCCATTCAACCAATCAAACAAGGTCGGGCCAGATTTACATATTCAAAATAAAATTTCGGGTCGGTTTTTGACTTGGTCAAATAAAATAAACAAAATTTTGACCAAATCAAAATCACCCGAAAACAAATCTAGATCAAAACTTTAAACAATTTAAAGTCTAAGATGTAGATCCGGTTTTAAACAAACCGGAATCGACTCGTACGTTGTAACAGCGGCTCTGATACCACTGTTGGGTTTCAACGGTGGCTCGGAACGAAAACGGTCAATATATTTTAACCCGTTTTAGTTAATACTTTCGTTTCGATAAGTATTAATCAATATTAATATACTAAATCATAAACGAACTATAAAACGCAGCGGAACGATTAAACGATTAACCCGAACCAAAATCGAAAACCCGAAACCCGGATCCGATTACAACCATTATACGAGTACGATTAAACGAAAGATAAACAACCATAGATGGGTATTCGATATACCTCGGTTATACACAAACCGGGAAGGCACACCGAAGGCTTAACGAGATGAGCTAGCTTGACACAATCAACAACACCAAACAGATCCGGCGACGGCGGCGTTAAACGGCAGTGGCGGCGGATTCCGGCAGGCTGTACGGTGGCGGCAGTAGACGGCAAACAGCAGCAGATAACACAGAGGAACAAAAGCTGTAAGCTGCGGTGGTCCGGTGGCTGGCTGTGGTGGTCCGGCGGCTGCCACGTTTTTTCGGCGGGTCTCCGATAACAACAAACATCAATAGCAGCTGTAGATAGACGGACAAGAAGCACCAGTAAGCTATGGGAGGCTGAGATGGTGGTATGTGACGTCAAAGGACCGGAGAAGGTGGCGGCGCGTTTTTCCGGTGGCCGGAAAAAACGGCCAGCGGTGGTGGCGGCTGGACTAGTGTGTAAGAGAGGCTTGGGTTTGTTAAAGTTACCATAATTAGATAATATTATGTATTTATAGATAACACATTTAGGGTTTAACAATTAAATCAATTTGGGCTTAAGCCCAATTAACCAAATAAAGCCTTTAATCAACATCCAGTCCACCTAATATATATTATGTCGGGCCTAATTATTATTTAAGTAGGCCTTTGTCTCGTTACCCCCCGGTGTAACTTTGTCCGGGTCACATTCGGGTCGGTCACGTTGACTTGACCCGAAACGACCATAAAATCCAACAGCCTCAACCACTAGCTTCTCCTTTTGGTGCTCAGCCGTGGCAAATGCAAGCTCGACAAGTAAGTTTGTTTTTTAAGAATTTATAGTTATGTTTTGTTGCAACTTACTTAATGTTACACTTTAACTGTTCTACTGTCGTGAATTATCGTATTGAAAGGTGATGTGTAATGCCTATGCGTGACTCATTAGAAAGATTGCCTCCAACTTGTAAGAAATGCCTTGTGATCATAAGTTGAGAAAAGAAGCTTGATTCCCGTGTAGTTTTGTTAAATTCTTGATTAAAAATAAGTGGACAATGCGTCGATGTTTAATGCTTACATGTCCAGTTAAGTGGCGTTAGTAGAACACTAGTTTTTGTTTGCTAGTGAAAATGTGGAATGGAGAAACTATATGATTTTAACATCTATATTTTGGTAAGCATATTTTAGATGTGTCGTGTATAAGGTGTTTGTTGTTCACACAAACAATACAGAAACATTTTTTCGAACTATGTATGGAAAAAAAAAGAAAGTTTAAAATTGGCAAGTCTGAAAGGATAATTTATTAACAAACTGTCAGTTTCTTTTTAGCATTTGACAGTATTGAGAAATATTTGAGTAGAGATAATTATAGTTTGCAACACTTGGTGTAAAGACTTTAAATAGCTAGTGTCATAAGCTCATAAAATGCACAGTACACTAGAGTGTTAGACTATTAGATGTTCATATGTTGAAAAGTATTTACTTTTCACTATAATGCTAGTTATCTGTTCATTCTTTTGATTTTTATATTGAGTTATGAATCGATAAAATGTATTAGAATGCACCACCGCCACCAATCCTTGGTTCTGCTCAACCACCAACAATGTATGGCATGCAACCACCACTTCCTAATCAACAAGCTATGGCTACAATATCACCCGCCATGGGCGCTGGCGGCTCTGCAGTTACGGGACCATCAAAGATCGACCCTAGCCAAATTCCCCGACCCATTCCCAGTCCCAGTCCCTCGGTTCTTCTTCACGAAACTCGCCAGGGCAACCAAGCAATTCCTCCACCGGTATTTAAGTTTTTTTATTCTTTTAACAATTCATCTGCATGCTTTACTTGCATTAATAAAAAGAATTCTTGACTTTTGCTTTATTTTGAAGCCCGCTACAAGTGAGTTTATTGTAAGGGATACTGGAAACTGCAGTCCACGATACATGCGGTGTACCATCAACCAGGTAATCTACACTTCCTCGTTTCTACTTTTTGTTTTGAGGATGTTGTTGCTTAGTTTAATGTGGGACCGTTGTGTTGTGTCAGGTTCCTTGTACTTCAGATCTTTTGACCACTTCTGGGATGCAATTGGCTTTGTTGGTCCAGCCCTTGGCTCTACCTCATCCATCTGAGGAGCCGATACAAGTAATGCATAAATCCTTATTATAGTACTTTTATCATATTATAATATTTCTTAAATTCTAAATGTTGATATTCGCAGATAGTGGATTTTGGTGAAGGTGGCCCTGTTCGTTGTTCCCGTTGCAAAGGCTACATCAATCCGTTCATGAAGTTTGTTGACCAAGGAAGGCGGTTTATCTGCAACTTCTGTGGTGAGTAATGATACTTTCAGTTGACCAACCGTTGACCATCATTTAATCAAGTGTATGTAGGTTTTCACATCCTTTTTTGCAGGTTTCACAGATGAAACTCCCCATGAATATCAATGCAATCTAGGTCCAGATGGCAGAAGGAGAGATGCTGATGAGAGACCTGAGCTATGTAGAGGCACGGTTGAATTCGTTGCCACAAGGGAATTTATGGTTCGGATTACTACTCGTTTATGAATAAAAATATATGTCTACAGATATATATATATATATATATTTGATTAGTTTTAACTGTAACTCTATTCCTTGTATGTTGCCAGGTGCGTGATCCAATGCCGGCTGTATTCTTCTTTCTCATTGATGTATCAATGAATGCCGTACAAACTGGCGCAACAGCTGGAGCTTGCAGTGCTATCAGCCGGGTTATTGCAGATCTTCCTGTAAGTTTATGTTCATTGTAGCATGCTCAAGTTTTTAAAAATTAGTATTATTATATATTTGACTTATAATAATCTGATTGGTGCAGGAGGGTCCTCAGACGATGGTGGGGATTGCTACATTTGACTCCACCATCCATTTTTACAACCTGAAACGGGCATTGCAGCAGGTAACAGGTTTATTGTTTTGAACAAATTACAAGAAGTATAAAAGAAAAAAAAATGTTTGATTAGCTAGTAATATAGTTTCTTGATTATGGTGTTGCAGCCGTTGATGCTCATTGTTCCTGATGTACAAGATGTTTACACTCCTCTTCAAACTGATGTTATCGTTCAGCTTTCTGAGGTTTCTGATGCAAAATCTCTACATATTTATGATCTTTTTAGTTGATAAAATGTTTGGAAGTAATATCGAGTGTAATGTATGTTTGAGGTTGCAGTGTCGTCAGCATCTAGATCTACTCCTGGAAAGCATCCCAACTATGTTTCAGAACAATAAAACAGCTGATTCAGCTTTTGGGGCTGGAATAAAGGTATCAAATTTTGTTTAATTGACACTATTATCCTTGAAAAGAAACACTATATTTCTGTTGACTTTGTCAAATAACCTTCACTTCCATGTCACTCAGGCTGCGTTTTTGGCAATGAAGAACACTGGAGGCAAGCTTTTGGTATTCCAATCAGGTAAGCGCATAACTTTCTAATTAAGTATTTGTATTCCATATGTATGATACTACATCAAATGAGTATTCTTTTCTAATCACTGTTTAATATTTCAGTCTTGCCTTCTGTTGGTATCGCCGCTCTTTCTGCTAGAGAAGCTGAAGGAAGATCTAATATATCTACAGGAGAAAAGGTATATAAATATGTCCAATTTTTTTTAAATACCCTCTTGTGCTGATTTTTTAGGTTTAATTTTTTATTATTCTTATATTTCAGGAACCTCATAAACTACTTCAACCAGTAGACAATACTTTAAAGACAATGGCCATTGAATTTGCAGAGTACCAGGTGAAGCTTCCCTAACTTGCATCTTTTATTAAAAAAAACAATATTTTTTTTTCTTTTTAATATTTATTTTCATTTATTTTAGGTCTCTGTTGATGTATTTCTTACTACCCAAAGTTATGTGGACATTGCTTCCATCTCCGTCATTTCAAGGACGACTGGAGGACAGGTGTCACTAATATCTTATTAAATGCAATCAAATTGTCAACTGTTTAATTTTCGATTTGCATGCTAATACTAATGTACTAATTTTTTATTCACACTTTTTCTAGGTGTATTATTATCACCCTTTTTCTGCTCTTTCTGATCCTGCAAAACTTTACAATGATCTTCGATGGAATGTCACGAGGCCTCAAGGGTTTGAAGCAGTGATGCGTGTTAGGTGCAGCCAGGTCAGCTTTCACTTCATCTATAATTACCATTTGATTTTATTTATATTAGTCACTAAAAGTGGTTATATTCTTTTGTTTTCATTAATTTCAGGGTCTTCAAGTTCAAGAATATTCTGGAAACTTCTGTAAGCGCATTCCAACAGATGTGGACCTACCTGCGGTTCGTTTAACGTTCACTACTGAACAGTTTTATTTTTGAAATCATTATTAGATTTTAATCGAACCTTTTTTCTTACTCAGATCGATTGTGACAAATCCATCATGGTAACTCTGAAACATGATGACAAATTGCAAGACGGTACAGAATGTTCTTTTCAGGTATGCATTTGTTATTTAATGACCTACTAAACTTCATTTTGACTAAAATATATCATATAGTATGTTTAAATAATTAAATGTTTATATTGTTTAGTCTGCCAGATTCAAAGTTGTTCGCATCACTACAAATACAACGTATTTCTGGTGGATCATTTTTGTCCATTTACAAAGAATATTAGCTACAATGTAGTTATGTAGATGAAAAAACATATGAAATTATCACACGCTGGTTACAGAGCTCAATGGATGACAATCATATACAAATGCTGTCAGAATTTATCAAATACCAAACATAAGACATTATTTCAAATCCAAACGACCAAACCTATGCAATTGAAATAAATACAAAAAAGGGTAAAACAAAGCTAGCATGAACCACCCATATCAGATGACATGCCTATGCCTGAATAATGGAGAAAAAACATATTTGATTTACAACACTTAGTCCATATCAAGAATCTCCTTCCTCTGTCATTGAGCCCTTGAGATTTGTAGCTTTCCTCTCTACTTCTTGGGCCTACAAAGGTATTTATAGAGTTGAGTGTATAAGAGATTGTAATGGACTTAATTTCTAATCTACGCGCATCAAATTCTTCAATTTTCTTCCATTCTCTTTAAAGAATCTTCAGCTTCACATCTCACTTCATATAACATGTTTAAACGCTGAACTTCATATATTATTGACGTCAAGCTCGCCTTTAATCCAGGTGCCTATCTTTCCTTTGACAAAACTTCCAACTCAACATAAACGAAATAAAATAGCGTTAGAAGGTCAAACTCGAACAGGAATTGCTTTGACTCATACAATATTACCTCTAGCTATCTAGGATTACTCATAGTTTGAAGATCCCATCAAGACCAAGAGGGTGTAACAGGTCAAAGTCAATACTTCCATACAACTGCTTTAAAAGGCTTTGGCGTGTGGTAGCCTCTGCAACCTTATTGAGTTCATCTTCAGAAAGAACAAACTGTTGTAAATGTGCTTTCTACAATGAAAAAATAAACAAAACTTATTAATATTGCAATAGCTTTCATCATCAAAAAACACAAATAGTAAATAATAAAATACATGTCTTTAAAGATGTTGAATCTGGGTTCCTCTTAAGGACATATCCGTCCCGCTTTTTCCACACCATCATAAAGTTGCACACTTGCACTGGTGAGTTTGCAGTCGGTACAGCAACAATCAAAAGCCATCCCTACATATTTCATCATGAGCATCCCATCTCCATTAAGGTAGTGTGTGTCACCTGCACATCACACAATAACTTGAGTTCCTACCCATAAAAAAAAGATATAATTTTTATATCATAGTTAAAGGTTAAAATCACTAAACTGACTTGCCTTTTATCTTTTTGCACTTTTTTTAATAAAAAAACACTGAAATCAATAATTAGACGACATTAAGCTGATTAACATGAACATGTAGCATTAGAATCAATTGATATCACCAAACAACGAAAATCAATTAGGATCATAATATTATATAAGAAATCCTTTAATACAAATAAACAATTATCAGCTGTAGGGGCATAAAAAGCAACAAAATTTATATCTAAGGACAGGTAAACTAACACATTTCTTTTAAAGAATACATATTGATATACACATTTCTTTAATCAAGTACGAACAGGTGTGAACTGAGACATGGGTATGAGGGTTTTCACGGTAGAAAGATAAACACGAAGCCCTAATTCAATAAACAAATACCCCCAAAGAACTTCACACGTAAATCTTGAAAAGTAATGAAAAATTATGAGCAAAATCTTGATTCATATTCACAAATCCCCCAACACTACTTCTTAAATAAATTTTCAAGTAATCAATCAATCAATCAATCAATCAATCATGCCCAGTAAAATCCCACCGACAGCAAAGCTATAAGTATGGTCTGGGGAGGGTGGGATGTAGGCACACCGTTACTCTATCCAAAGGAATAAAGAGGTGGCTTCCAGAGAGACCCTCGGCTCTAAGTACATGTGTATGAAGCAAAATAAAGGAAAACTTTTCCAAGTAACATCCTTTTAATAAATAACTTTTCCACCAATAGAAAAAAATCCTAAATTCTATTATATAGAATAATGTTACCCCATTCAATTTGAACCTGAAAGCAACATTGTAAAAATGATATTAAAGTGTTATTTTTTAAGGGAAATTGGATTTTAATACTCCGAACTTTCGCCTGTTGGCCGCTGACACCCCCAACTTACAAATTGGCCGCTAGCACTCCCAACTTTTCACATATTTTCTTGTACCACTCCCGTCGTTAAAAAACACTAACGTCGTTAGTGTTTGGGCAAAACGTGTAAAATGACTAAGTTAAAGGTAAAATCAAAACTTATTTTAAATATATCCCACCACCATCACCTTCCTCCACTGCACTACTACTACCACCCACCACCAACCGCCACCTCCAGCCACTACCTACTACCACCAACCACCACCACCACCACCCACCTCCTGCCAACGCCTATCACCACCACTACAACCACCCACCACCCATAACCACTGCCCCTACCCTCAACAGCCCCCACTACCACCATCACCACTGCAACCACCCACCACAACCACCACCTGGTTCGTGTAGTTGGTGGTGGTAGGCAGGGTAGTGGGGGTGGTTGCAAGTCACCAACAAAAACCTAGGCAAATTTAAACTGCAGGGAATAAACCTAGTAAGCAATCTAATTGTAAAAGTTATAGGTATTAACTGAGCATTAGAAAAAGGCCAACCCCTAATAAGATAAATTGAAACTGAGGTAAGTCAATTACAACACCCAAATTAACAATATAGAGAAACAGAAAAAAGACCTTGGTGGATTAATCCTTTTAGCATATTCATCTTCGATACAGAAAATGGGAGGACAAAAACACATGGTGACGGCAAGGGCATGTGACAGTGATGACGGTATTGGACTGAAAGTGTGAAGAATCGATTGAACGTGGACTCGGTAGATGTGGATCGATTCAGAGGTGTCAATTAGGGTTTGATAGACGGTGAACTAACTCTCTCTCGTCTCCTTCACTTACCAAACACATGGTGTTTGGCTAGTCACACACAATATCCAAACTAATTCTAGACGCCATTAATATATGCTCCCTTTTTTACCACCTTGCACAAGTATTAATTTTTCTTGACCACATAATAGTTTCACGGTGCCTCGTAGTCATGCTCTTGTCACTAACATATCATTTATTAATAACTAAGGTTTTACACGCGTCGGGGCAATAGTAAAACCCAAGCGTTATCGATCACAAGTGTTGAGACGGTAAGTCGACGCGAATTCGGTTGGTTCCGGTTACGTGTGTTATTGTACCAAAACTAAAACCAAAACAAAAAATAATAAAATTTGAGTTGGACCAATGGAGTGACGTCAGCCGGTAAAACTCAGACGTTAGTAAAACCCGATCGTTATTGATCCCGAGCATTAAGACAATGAGTCTATGCAATTTCGGTTGGTTTATGTCACATTCGTGACGGTACCGGAACTAAAAAACAAACAAACAAAATTAGCATTATGTCAATTTTCGTTACGTTTGTTACGACACAATAACTAAAACCACAATAACTAAAACAAAACACGTTGAGTCTACTCGAATTCGGTCAGTTACCATCATGTTCGTTACGATATCAGAACTAAAACAAAACAAAACAAAATTTACATTCGGTCGGTTTTTGTTATGTTTGTTACGAACCAAAAGTAAAACAAACCGAAAATGATTTATGTGGTGCCACAAAGTTGCCCAATCGGAACTTTGCGGCACCAAACTTCTTGTTTGTATTATATAATATCCTATTTCGTAACCGCGACTCACAAACTTTTAGATTATGTATTGTGAAATACCGAAACCGATGAGGCCGGAACCGATAGGTACCGATCGACTAATATTCAATGAGTGCATTTTAAAGTTCATAATATATTAAAGTTAACACCAAAACCCTATCTCCAGACTTACCTATCTAAACACATCAAAAACAACTCTTAATCAGCTTCTTTCCTCTTATAGTATAATACAAGGAGGATCATCCATACACATAAAAAACCTCTAACGACACTGTCAAGCCAACAACTAGCTCTAGTTCATAGATCTGAACCATGAGAAGGCCCGTAAAAGGAATCACCGTCGCTGAAAAACATACGGATACCAAAAACCTAACCATTGGACTTGCAGACGGATCTGAAGAGGAGTGGAAGTAATGGAATTCAAAACCTACCCAAATGACATAAGATACCAGCATACACGAACCAAATGCAATAACTGAAACCATATACACTTTGATATCCTTGTGCAGTATCATATAAGCGATTTGAACCAAAATCGCAGCCGAGCCTTGTTTAAGGACTTCACCATATTTTGCCAGATTTTCAAGTAATCCTGGTTGTGTTTTACGGGTGAAATGGCTCGTGGAGAATGTGGGGCTCTTGGCATGTTGTTAGGCCATTCGTAATGGGGCGAATTTGGGGGAATTTGGGGGGAACACGGCCTCCTGGGCGATAAGGGGCGGGGGCGGGAGGGTTTTGTCGCCGGAGGTGGAAGAAATGAATATTATTATTATATTAGTATGTGTGTGTTATATATATACATATATATATATATATGTTATATTACTATTTGTAGAGCCCCTACACCATTACACCCCAAAAACAAAAACCTATTATTTGCTGACTGGGCGTCACATGGCGCAAAACGCCTTAATTTGTAGCCTCTCCACAACACATAGCCTTAACACGTACAAAGGAGGTGGAAATGAATTAAAGGTGGATTGAATGTATGTTAAATTTATAATAGACCCATCAGGTAACATAAATCAACCTGTTTCCCCCCTTTTATGGGTGGTTTTTTTTCGCACATTTATATGATATGTTTGAAGTCTCTCATGTTTGCGATGTTACAATAAAAGGTCTAATATGAGTACGTCATTTTGTTTTGGGTTTCAGGAGGTCTATTTTTCTCATACATGGTGGAAGACAAGGCTCCAAGTGGTATGTCCTATGTGGAGTTCCTGGTGCATGATCACCGACAAATTCAAAGCAAAATGGCTTAATGGATGATGTATTGTTTCATTTACAACATGTGATAGATGATGATGATGATGATGATGATGATGATGATGATGATGATGATGATGATGATGATGATGATAGCAGTCTTTTTGTTGAAACTTAGTTGAGCAAAAGTTTGGAAATCATAGGCCTTTCTTGTAATGTTGCATAATTAGTTTGGTTTGGTTAGTGTTGCTTTTCTTTTCTTTTTACAGTTGTTAAAGTGATATCTGTTATGTTTTACAATCATTTTCAAACATGAAATGAACTTTATACAATTAGTATTTTTATCAATGCAAATTGTTGCCATGAAGAACAAATTTATGATATTCCATTATATATACTTATTAAGATATTAGGGGTGTATGGAGAATTCAACCAATCAATAGGGATTGACTCTATATGTAACCAAATAGGGTTCCTCATTTACACCTATCGGATTTCTCATTTTCACTATTTGGATTCTCGTTTCCTTTATTGGATTTCTCATTTCCTTCTATCAGAGTTCTCATTATTAAATTCAACAGATTTATGCACGTTTCAAATGTTTAAGATTTCAAAAAATAATAATAATATATAAATATGTCTTTTAAACCACACAATGGGACGAACCATGTGGACCATACGACGATCTAAATAATTATGGGTGCACACTTAATTATCGAAATCCTCGTATGGAAGCCATAGTAAGTACACTTGTGTGCGATAACTCAGACCCGAGGATGATGGCAGAAAAACGATAAAAATGCGAAATCATGATAAGAGCATGGTGGATACGCCGCTGGTACATCCTATATATAAGTGTCTTTATTATGTTTCTCATTTGTAACGTTTTTTAAATCAAGCAAGGATTTGACGTTATTCGTTTGTTTAAAATTTGTTCATGCAATTATCTTACTAAAGACAACATTCGTTAATAATTACTTTTCTTTAAGTTTATTTTAATTTCGGGACGAAATTTCTAAAAAGTTGGGGATACTGTGACATTCGTCAAAATTCGGATCCCGATTTATATTCGTGTTGTAAACCTGTATTATATAAACCCGACTCAACATCTTTTTATTTCTTTATTTATTTATATAATATTATTATATACCTCGACCATAAATATCGATGTTTGTCATATTTTAGTGTCGTTAAGAAAAACATAAAGGGTTCAAACTGAGTTTTGTAAAGTTGTTATAAGCATTAGAAACATTTAACTCGTTTTACACATTCATTGTAACTTGAGGGGGCTGTTTTGTAAATATGTAACACACATATATCACCAAACCCTAACCCTATCTTCATATTATCTCACCAAGCCTCCATCTTCTTCCTTTCGAATTCCGGTCGCCGCCGCCACCATCTCCGACCACCAGTTCCGGCCACCACCTCCAACACGCATACGCACAACACACCCGACACCACCCCTTTGGCCGTTTTCCGGCGACGGCGAATTCCGGCGAGACGATTCCGGCAACCCTTTCCCTTTCCTCCGACCACCACCCACCTCCAGCCGTACTCTCCTCCTTCCCTCCCTACTCCGACAATCCTTTTCCTCTCCGGGTCGATTTTCTTGCGACCGGAGAGCCGACCGCCGGTGTCCGCCTACACGGTCCCGAAATCTCTCTCTCTTCGTATCTCTCTCTCTCACTCACTCTCTTTCCGGTTCGTCTTTCCGGCACGTCTCTGGCAACCTTTCTCCGACGACCCGTGAACGACTAATAGGTAAATTAACAATTGTGGGTCTAGTTTTGAGTTTGTTTAACAAATTGTTATCTTGGTTCGGTTGGTTGGAACATTAGTTATTAAACTAGAGGTCTCGGGTTCGGGTCTCATCCTATATCGTTTTTGGTATTGTTTCTTTTTTATACTTAATAAATTTATTATAACTATTTGAATTAACATAAATACATAAAGATTATTATTATTATTGTTAACAAGATAATATTTATTATTATTATTATTATTATTAACAAGATAATATTTATTATTATGAATATTATTATTTTTGTTATTACGATTATTAAAGACTATTATTAAAATCTAGTGTTGTTAACATTATCTACTTGTTTTTGTTAAACCGAAACCCATGTCGGGCCTAGTTACCATTTAACGTCGTCGTTACTCGAGTTATATTCTTATCACTAATACTATTATTATTAAAGGTTATAAGTAAGTTATTATCATTAGTATGGCATATATAATTACAATAATAATCATAATTATTATTAGTAGTAAAATTCAAATATATTAATAATGTAATCAACAACAAAAGTAGTTACTAGGGTATTTGTTATTATTATTACTATTATTAGTTTTAACAACAATCCTTGAGTTGTAGTATGTTTATATATCATCAACATTATCTTATATATCTATATATATATATATATATATAACATATTTTAAAATCATTAATATCATTTATATCTTTAAGTATTATTATTAGTATTATTAATAATAATCATTGTTATAATTATTATACTATATTAGTATTATTAGAAATAGTTATTGTTATTATTATTATCTTTTATATATATATATATATATATTTAAAGTCATTATTATCATTTCTATCTTTATTATTAATAATATTATTATAAACTTTATTATCAATTTATTTTTATAAAAACCGAACCCTTGATTTAAAACCCGTCTTGTTTCTATTTAATATTGGTGTAGTTATTTAAAGCCCAAATAAAATAATATTATTTTATTTTAAATTATCAATTAAGTACGAGCCTCTAGTCGTTAACAAATTAACCGGTAACACGACTAACAACCGAACCTTCTCATTCAATGTTTCCAATATAGTTTCATTATGGTTTCAAGTTCATTAATATATATTACATTATTTATTTTAGCTAAGGTGTTTATCGTTTCAAGTCGGATCTGTTCGTTTACCGTTCGAGCTTCATTTATTTATCTATTTATTTCTCGATTCGTCAATCGAGGTGAGTACATTTCATCCCCCGTTTTCCCTTTTATGTTTTGGGGGGTAACATGCATACTTATTCAAAACAAGAATGATTTATTATACACTTTTCTCAAACCACAAACTTTAGGGTATATGATACTTGGAATACTTGCTCTTTTGTGTGTTATATGCCTCATATGCTTTACGTGCGCGAGTGTTTATTTTTATGTTGTTGTTGAGTCTCATTAAGTATGATCATACGCTCCCCTAACTACTTAGCCTTGTGCTAGTAGAATAGGGCCTCATTATCCGAGTATGTCGGTTGTTACCGAGTAGAAAGGATCCTCATTTACATATGTTTTATATGCCACGATTGATGCTTTTATTTATAGTCTCATATACGTTTGTGGATTTCGCTCATATTATATATATACTCAAACTGTGAAATTGCTCACCAACATACGTGTTGACAAAATATTATTTTATGCATGTTACAGGTTTGACTTTTGTTGACTCGAGGACTTGATGAAAAACGTTACCAAGACTATTAGGGTATTAGTAAAACGAACAATATGATTACTACTTGTTTCCAAATTTGTTTATATGAACGAGATGTGTTTGTTTTTTGATTTATGAAATAAATGAGTTGTTTAAATATTGTCACTTTAAATAGTGTCTTGTGTATTTGTCCAATCACGTTGCACCCCGGCATGTTCCGCCGCCTTTGGTCGGGGTGTGACACTAGGGTTGGGCCAGGAGGGTCTCTTAACGCCTTCTTTTTTCTTCTCATCGGATTGTTATAAGGAAGCCTAATTTCCTAGGAAGAGAAGCGTGAGGAAAAGGAACAGGGAATAAATGAGAAAAGGAGGATGGAAGGGGACGTGTAAGCATGAAGGCGGATACTCAGGTCAATCTTGGTAGTGAATAGGTCATTGGAGAGGAGAATATTTCTATAGATAGATCCCACCAGAGCGCCTTCCACTTCTAATAGGCCACGAACTAGACCAGAATCATTCTCAACGAGTCCATAAGGAGTGATCCCAAGAACAAGAAGTGGGGCCCCCTTCTAATCTAATAATCTAATTTTTTCATTTTTTTCCTATATTTATTTTGATTTTGGGGACTTCTATTGAATGTGAATGTGTCTCACAACCAAGAATAATTCAGAGGGTCATTTCGGTTTTGGATCTAGGACATAAAAACGAATAAGAATAAGGGTTCGACCCATATTGCTCCCTTTCACGACGGGCTATTAGCTCAGTGGGTAGAGCGCGCCCCTAATAATTTGAATATTTGGAATAAATCACGAAATTCGAAACTCCCCGTTATCCAATAAAAACCCAAAATGCCTAATAATAAACCCCCATCGGGGAGTGAAATAGAACATGAAACCGTAAGCTCCCAAGCAGTGGGAGGAGCCCGGGGCTCTGACCGAAAGCTCTTGAAACAGAGTATTTTTTTCATTTAAAAAAATATTTCAATTTTTCATTGTTTCCATATACCAAGCACATGAAAATGATTCATTTCAATCCCACATGGTAATCAAACATGACAACAGAATGGTAATGATTCATTTCATTCTTCCCTCCATTCCATTTCCTACTTCATTCAATTCTCCCTTCATTCCATTACCCTGTACCAAACAGACCCTAAAAGATTATGTTAGATCAATACTCACTATAAATGGATTTTGTGTATGATGGAGCTGAAGAAAAGATATTAAACTTGAGCACTCCAAACCAACTTCTGATATTGCACCTTCTTAGACCTTCTTGCTTCATGCTAGTGCCTTGTTGTTAGGTTGAAAGATGATTATGTTGAGACTAGGTTGGTTTCGGTTTGAATGGCAAAGAGATGAGTATGGGTACAGTTATAGGTACCAATACGGATACTAAACGGGTATGAGTATTCGAGAAATAAATCCCATCCCTAAAGGTTGGGGTGCTATATAGCTTATATGCAAGTTCACAAAGATGAAGAGGGGTATAAACTAGCAATTGTTGTGTTTGGTATATGCATGTTTTCCTCATACGTGCTTTGGCTTGGCTTGGAATATCATTACCGTCATTCTTCAACGTATCCTTATCTAAATGTTTGAGCTAGATTGTTTGTATGCATGCGATTTGGAACCACTGTCTTTGCTTTTACGAGCTGTATTATTGTTCAAATTGCTCAAATTTATCATCCGATGGCTACTAAGTGCATGATATTGGGTGTATTGTTTTTTCTTTTTTACTTTTTGGGTTAATTAAACATGTATTCTACCACAAGGTTCCAGAACATTTGAAGAAGAGTTGATTGATGAAGGGTAGTGGTTTATTAGTTGTAATAGTTTATAATATGGATGAAAAAAATGAATTTAGTATATATTTCAAACAAGTTCTCTATGAATTTCTATTTCTTTGGATCATTGATTAACAACACATTTTGGTTGGTGTATCTTGAGTAGTTAGTTTCCAAACAGCTTTGAGTAGTAAAAACCCGGTTCTGGGTATGGAACCAGTTTGGGTTTTCGGGTATTGACGTGTACAAATCGGGTCCGGTTCGGAGTATGGATTTTGGTCTTGAAATTCATACCATATTTATACCCTACAGGTTTGGGTAGTAAAAACCTGGGTCCGAGTTTTTTTTCCTGGTTCGGGTTTTTGTGTGCATCTCTAGTTGTAACTAAACGGGTTTTAGATGGTAACGCAGTTAATTAGTGTAATAATATGTCATGATTGGGTTTTTTGTGCATCTCTAGTTGTAACTAAACGGATTTAGATAGTCGACGCCACTAATTAGTGTAATAAGATGTCATGATCGGGTTACCTGATTGTCAATATTCGACCTGCTAAAAATGTATATTCATATAATTTGTGAATTTCGTTTAATATTTTCAAATATCGTAAAGTTCGGCCCGTTCCAAAATCTAGCTGATTGAAACAAATGACACTTAGACTGGTATAACAAACCATTTAATAACACTTAGGCGGGTATAAATAACCATTTAAGGGTATCCTGGGCGTTCTCGGCTACACCATTCGAGTTCATTGGGTTGCTCGATAACATCGCTATCAACACTCCCCATAGAGATTCTCCATCTTAAATCTTTAATCGGTTGGGTGAAACCAGATGCTTTTTTTTTATAGAAAGAGAGATAAATGTGAGCTCATATTTTGTTACATATAAGGTGAACCTCTCATTGATTGGTTTAATTCTTCTTAATCTCTGTACATCCCTAGTACCTTAATAAGTACGTATAATCGGATTGGGTCCTATGAAACCATCAACCTAAGCCGGGCATAATTTTTATGTCATATTTTATCATAAATTTGTTCTTCATGGGCATTGATAAAAATAATAATTGTATAAAGTTTATTTCATGTTTGAAAATAATTGTAATACATAACAGATATCACTTTAACAATAGTAAAAAGAAAAGCACTACTAACCAAACCATGCCAAACTGAAGGCCTATGATTTCCAAACTTTTACTCAGCTAAGTTTCAACAAAATTAATTACTAACACCTCTTGATCGTTCCCATTGACCAATATTATGACACAAGCCATGCACATATCACCATAATTAATTACATAAAATGGTGAAAGGAGTTGGCATCATCCATTCAGTTTTCTTTACGAGACAAAATATCACACCCAAAATAGCTTTACACCAATTAAAATACAAAACAAAGCTACTCACCGGTAAATATTATTTTTGTTTGTGTCATGTTAGCTTTTTCCCCATCGTTCAACATCATTCTTGAACACCCTTCAACGAAGGAAATAATCCGTTTTTCTCATTCTTCATTTTCTATGTTTTGTTTATTAAACTAGATTTTTTTAAAGAAAATAAAGCCATTAAAAAGGTTGGCCCGCCACTATTGGGTGAATGGTCCTGGTCATTCCCCTAACCAAAATAAGGGGGTGGTGTTCCAATCCAGAGGGGCGTCATATCAAGGTCCACGTTAACCAGTGAGGGTTATGGGTTAGCCACTGATATATATATATATATATATCACATAGCCTTAGTGTATACCATTTCAATCCTCCTACCCAAAGCTTGCGTCCGCCTTTCCCCATGCATTCACATCAACGGTTCATACACATACATAACCAAATTAACATTTAAGTTTAAAAAAGTGGTTGTTATTATATAAGACACCATATTATTTGAAGAAATTTTAGGTACATGTACTTTTAAGTATAGATAACAAATACATGTACATGTACCCGGTACCCGTTAGAAAAATGTTGGGGTTTTTATTGGAATTTCCAAAAATCACAACTCTAATCGCGTTTTTATTGGGATATCCTCAAGGCTTTAAGCGGGGTTTTAAATACCATTGATAACCAAAATTAAGTACTGGCAGTTTTAATCATACTAATCAAACCTTAGTTTTCTTCTTTTCTTCTTCCAATCAATAAGTAGTAACATTGAAGAAACACTAAGAGACCCCGGGCAGATTACGGATAATCTGGGGGTTAAGTAGATGTTTCCCACGAGGGGTTAGGTCCGGCAAAGATGGTTCTTCTGATGACCTGCAAAACAGACACCGTGAGCTCGTCACTGAGAAGGGGGGGGTACCTCCTTGTGACCACCCTCCGGCGTGAGAATCAGACTAGATTGCTCTTAAATATAAGTGTATATTAAGAGAGATTGTTAGAGAAGATAAGATATAATACCATTCCAAGGTGTTGGAGTATTTATAGCCGAAGGTAGGTTTCCAAGAAGGTACATCCGGCTGAATAGTATTCCTGTTCTGCAACTGTGGGCTACGCACATGCCATGCTGGTGGTTGGTGGGTAGGCAGCGGCTGATAGTGACCAGGCCGGCTGTGTACTATTCCTTTTCCACCAACTGCAGGCTATGCACGTGCTACGACAGGTTGGTGAGTAGGCAGCGGCTGATAGTGACATTAAGTAATAGAGCATGCTGCTCGTTGTACTGTTGTCAGTGAGCTGTCGCAGCTTTGGTCAGATCGTTTGTCCATACCTCGTCAGGTACAGTACAAAAGATCCTCCAGTAGCGTACGGACTGGCTCATTTGGGTGGGAGTTTTCCCGGCTTTGGGCGGGAATATTCCCGGCTTGCTCACTCCTTCTTCAGGTGACATTACTGAATTATTTAAGAGTTAAGTGCCTTGTGCGTGTAGCCTTGCTACGCGGGTAGCCTTCCCTGATGGCTAGTATCCGTTGCTGCGGGAACAGGCGGAGTACGTCGACCATTGGGAGGCTTTTCCTGCGGGAACAGCTTGCGTACTGTGCGTTAAGGACGTCACGTCTCTGAGCATGGTGGGTCCTGCGGATCCAGTTGGTTTCTGCGCAGACGTCTCTCTTCAGGGTGAGTCTTGCGAGTTTAGCCTTTGCGCAGACGTCCCTGTTGAAGGTGAGTCTTGCGGGTTCAACTGCGCAGACGTCCCTCTTTGAGGTGAGTCTTGCGGGTCCAACTGGGCTCTGCTGGGACCTACCTCTTCAAGTCCTCCCAGTCCAATGTTCTTCTCATGAATTGTTAATAAGTGAGGTGAACTTTTGGACTTAAGCAAAGGGTTTTGAAAAGGGTTTAGTGTTAAGGTTTTCCATGGGGATTCTTCCCGCGGAAGTCCTAATGTCACGTGCAGAAATTCCTGACTTTTCTGCTTGATCTTTGGGTATGATGCGGGTAGGTCTGTAACCTCCTCGCAAGTCAGGAGCGTTGAGTTCCACTTGTGTAGATTCTCCATGAGGTTTTGGTAGTTTTGAACATAGTGATCAATTATGTTAAAACAACCAATTCCATCTTGGAGCTTCAAACAATCTAGTTCTCGACGTTCCCGCTATGCGGGGATGTTATTCTCGTTTCCGCAAGCATGGCCCAGAAGATCCTTCTTGGTTTCAATTCCCTGCGGAGTGCTAAGTATGTGAAGGGTTTCGCCTTGACACTGTACCCGCACTCGTCTTATAGTTACTTTACTTCCAAGGTATTCCTGGCTTCAATTCCCTGCGGGTGCTAAGTATGTGAAGGGTTTTGCCTTGACACTGTACCCGCACCCGTCTTATAGTTATTTGGTTGCCGAGGTATTCTTGGCTTCAATTCCCTGCAGGTGCTAAGTATGTGAAGGGTTTTGCCTTAACACTGTACTCGCACCTGTCTTATAGTTACTTGGTTGCCAAGGTAAGGGGTATAGTCCCGCTTACTTTTGAATCTTTTTGAATCTTTTTGAAATTCGAAGAGTTGGTGAAAGGATAAGAACAGTCCAAACTGTTGAAACGTCGTCCGACGGTTTCTTCTGACAGTGTCAGGA
This sequence comes from Bidens hawaiensis, assembly GCF_021521415.1. Lineage (NCBI taxonomy): Eukaryota > Viridiplantae > Streptophyta > Magnoliopsida > Asterales > Asteraceae > Bidens > Bidens hawaiensis. Next base: position 1,205,808 of record NW_027491362.1, on the reverse strand, counting down.
CGTGCAGGAAGTTATGGCGACGTGACAGTATATGGTCATTCCAGACGCTTTTTCAGGCGCGTGGGCGCGAGTTTTCGGGCGCGTGGCCGTGAAGTTTACGGCATGCGTCCTGTCAACAGTTGTTGCCAGCTTGCATATTCCACGTGTCATAGTTTCATTGCACATGCGCTTTCCTCTCTCTTCCGCATTAAATTCATCGCATTCATTGCGATGAGTATATAAAGGGAGGAGAGGATGCATCTCAACTCACAGTTTCACTTTCTTCCTCTTCTAAGCGATTTCCGGCGAATACTCTAACTTTTCCGTCGAGCATTCTCCTGAAATCGTTCTTCTTTACATCCTCCACAACATGTCTTCTCATGATCTTGAAGTTACTGCTGAAGAGTCGGACGTGTATTCCGAGAATCCGTCGTCCACGTCGGACAAGGATGACAAGAGTACTGCTGGCGAGTGCCAGTGTGCTCTTTCCGTCGACGCTTATCGGTACATCGTCAGGAAGTTCATGCTCGAGCCCTTCGAGCCTGAGTTTCCTGAGCCACACCAGACGGTGTACGATGCCCCCAAGGGCAAAATAGGGGTGTATGCTGCATTCTTCATCTATGGGAATCTCATGTTCCCATTGACGAAGTTTGTATACCGCGTTCTGGAGAGACACGGTGTGCACCCGACGGAGGTACACCCAATGGCGATCGCCAAGATTCGCCATTTTGAATGGGTGTGCCTCATTCTGGGCGTGGAGCCCCATGTCGACCGCCTGATGACCTTCTATTCCTGGAGGTGCATCCAGGAGTGGTATACCTTGGTCACTCGGATCAAGGGTTTGAAGATCTGCGCTACCGAGCGCAGTCTTCGGTCCTGGAAGCGGGAGTTCTTCTATATCTCTGCTCGCGTCGTCCCCATAGCGATGACGTTCAAGAACGGGAGAGCTCTCCCGAACCTTCACGCCTCCAACTACCAGGAGGCGGAATGGTTCTCCAAGATTTCCCGGGTCCAGTCTCCGGTTTACCGCTTTGCGGAGTCCGGGATGGTGATGCTCCGGATGAGCCGGGTATGGAAGGATGCTGGGGCGGAGGCGCCATAGATTCCCATCGTCCTCGAATACGGTTTGAACTCTATCCCTTACGGTATGATTCACATCCTCTTGCTGATTTAGGGTTTTTCTTCTAACTGTTTCTCTTTTTGTTTCAGAGGGGAATGACTTACAATCGCTCCTGCATCCGCGGGAGGCTGGTGGTCCCGCTCGGCTGGGTACTCGTGCTCTTGATGAGAATGAGTTGCCCATCCTTGAGCAAACAGCGGACCGGTTTGTGGAGGTCTACCAGCCGGGCCATGAGATTTTGAGTGCCACGCGGCCAGGTAAGGAACTCCTTAACCCCCGCCCTCTCCATGCTCAAACCTCTGCTGCAATTCCTCTAATCTTGTCATCTTCTGATGAGGAATCCGCAGATGGTCCTTTATTCGCGATGAGGAAGAAGGCTGCTGGCGGGAAGGGCAAGGCGAAGGTTGCCTCCACCGCCGATCAGGTTAACCGGTCTGACTCGAAGACCGAGAGCGAGGAGGTGGCGGGGAACCCTGGTGGTGGTGAGACCACTGTTCCAGAGGTTGAGACAGCTGTCACCTCTGAGCAGCCCAGGATGACGACGGTGAGCGGCGTGAAGAGGCCGGCTCCATCGGGTTCGTCCCCGCCTATCAGAACCTTCAAGCTGAAGAGAACTCGTAAGTATAATTTTACTTTAACTGCATATCCTTCCGCCATTATATTTAACTATCTTGTCTTCATGCAGGCGTGGATGCAACTGCATTCCAAAATGGTGCGGGGAGGAGCACCTCTGGACCCATGACGGTAGGTTTGGTCAACCTACCCGAGGCGATAACCCAGGCGGCTGCACCTGTTTCAAGTGTTGGTTCAGTTGCTCATCCCGTTGAGGCAACTGTTCCAACTGTAACATCATCCCCGCCGGCTGTCAGTGCGATCTTCACGGAATCGTTCACTGAGCCGACGGTGATATTTTCTGCGGGTTCTTCCGCAGCGGCGGCCACGGTTGTGAGTTCACCTCCAGTGAGTTCACCTCCGATGGTCTCTACCGCAGCGGCTTCGACCGTGCCTCCGGCGCCGGCGACTACCTCGTCCCCGGCCGGTTCAGCAGGTATGTTCGGAGCTTCTAGCCAATCTCTGCCTCCTTCCCATCTGCCTGACCTCTTGGATGGATATCCGTTAGGTTCAGGTGATGGGTTTGGTGGCTATCGGCCTGTTGTCGACCCTACAGGTGCGTAGGGTTATTTGGCCTCTTTTCTTTTTTTTATCATTTTTTCCTAACTGCTTTTTGTTTTTGCAGTGTCGGATTCGAATGAGGTGTATGTTCCACGGTGGAACATCCGCCGGGGAACAACCCTTCGGACGGCTGTAGACTGCGTCGAGTGGGCGCGTCACGCGGCCCCAAGTGGCGCGTTGGGGGAAGCCATGTCTAGCTACCAGGAGGGTAGGCTGACAAATGAGCTTCGGATTCTCCTTGCCCGGATGCAGCCGCACGTCGAGTTGCTTTGTCGTGAAAACGACAAGTTAAAGGCGGCTCGTATCCAAGAACTAGCTCAGGCGCGGGCTATCCGGGAGGAGAACAGGAGACTCTCCGCCGTTGCTGCGGAGAAGGAGAAGGCCTTCAAGGCCCTTGAGGTTGAAGTTCAGGCCCGTCTCGAGGCCCTTTCCAAGGCTACCCAAGCTGTTAACGAACAGCTTCGGTTGGCTAAGGAAACTGCGCGGAACGCAACAGAGAGGGCCACCAAGGCTGAAGCTGTTGCGGAGCCTTTGCGTGCCGAGAATGAGGAGCTCAAAGCCAAACTAGAGAGGTTCCAGCAGGCTCATGACGCCTTGGCCATGGAAGACGCCAAGAAGCTTCAAGAGATCTTGGACCAGAGGGGTATGCTTGACCATACTGAGCGTAAGCTAAAGGGCGTTGATGAGGCTGCTGCTAAGGAAGTGTTGCTTGCCAACCTTAACAAAAATGAAGCCGAACGCGCCCGCAACCAAGCTCAAGCTGCCCTCCAAGAAGCTCTGATTACCAAGGAATGGCTTCTACAAGAAGCGTTGTCGCAGGTATGCATAGCTTCATAATGTCTTTACGCTTTTCTTGATACTTAGAAAAGGTTTTGACACTTGTATTTTTTTTTTGTAGGTTGTGCATCGGGTCTTCACGGACACATCATACGACGATGCCATGAGCACAGCCCTCAACGCTTCTCATGAGGATGGGGAAAAGGCTGGCTTCCTCTTGGTCTAGGGTTTGTTGAGAAGGGCATCCCGCCTTCCAACTTCCCTCTTTATAATGTGGATACTGAAGCTGCATATGACCAAGCAGTGAATCAGTATGCTGCCTTCCCGCATCCTGTGGTGGAGAAGGTGAACGAAGTTGCTGCCGCTGATGATGGGCTAACTATCCTCAAGACTTTCCTTGAACCGCCACAGCCAACTGATGGTGCGGGTACAAGTGGGTTTGGAGGGAGTGGTCCTGAAGTTTGAACCTTGAGATCCTTTCCCACTGTTAGGATAGGTTTATGTTTTTGTATAGATTTATATTCTTGTAGGCGGGTAGATACCCGGCCATTCTTGTAATACTTTAAATTTTGATGGAATATAAATCTTTGTGCGGGTAGGACCGCCACTTTCACTGGATGACTTGCTTTATAGACGTTATATGACTTGCTCATGCATATTATAGCTTAATTTGGCACTTGTTTTGCCGCATAAACCATATATGATTCGCTCGTGCATACTTTAACTTAGCAAATTTCCAAGTGTTTTGAACAAGTTAAACGTTCGACGCGCGGTTGTCAATAGGTTAGTGTTCAGTTTCCTCTATCATGATTGTGCGGGTAGGACCGTCACTTTCATTTAGTAGGATAACCGATCTTCACCTATAACTGACCTGCGTGAAGGTTTGCCGTTTTTTGTGTTTATGCGGGTTTTGCCGCCGTCCACACGCAACGACTTTTCACACTTATTTATGCGGTGAATACCGGCATCAGTGTTGAATAAGTTAACCGTTCGACGCGCGGTTGTCAATAGGTTAGTTCGGTTTCCTCTATCATGATTTGTGCGGTTAGGACCGGCACTTTCATTTAGTGGGATGACCCAACTTTACCTATAACTGACCTGCGTGAAGGTTGGCCGTTTTTTGTGTTTATGTGGGTTTTGCCGCCGTTCACACGCAACGACTTTTCACACTTATTTATGCGGTGAATACCGACATATCAGTGTTGAATAAGTTAATCGTTCGACGCGCGGTTGTCAATAGGTTAGTTCGGTTTCCTCTATCATGATTTGTGCGGGTAGGACCAGCACTTTCATTTAGTGGGATGACCAAACTTTACCTATAACTGACCTGCGTGAAGGTTGGCCGTTTTTTGTGTTTATGCGGGTTTTGCCGCCTTCCACACGCAACGACTTACTTCCCCACTTATGTATGCGGTGAAGACCGGCATATCAGTGTGGAAAGTTCATAAGTATAAATGTAAGATTATCAGCGTCAATGTGATAAGGAGAATCATTTCTATTAGAAGTGGCTCTGGGCCTTTTCTTTTACAATTTTGGAATTGATCTACATGCAGACTGTGTAATTGAGCTCCCTTCCATGTTGTTTGGATGGGAGTGCCATCGAGCGGATATGCACTTGGTTCGGAATCTCGTTGTTTACGCAGTATGTAGTCTCCAACATTGTAGCTGCAGTTTCGTCCGTCTTTTCCCCAACTGGGGTTCTACACGCATTAGCCTGCTCAGCGTTCATTACGCCACGAGGTGCGTGAGCGTCCCATCTCTGACAAATGCTTCGACGATGTCCTTCAAGTCTAAGCATTCGTCAGTGGTGTGGCCTCTTGTCCTGTGGAAGTCACAGAATTTGCTTTGATCAGCGTTGTGACGCTCTCGGATTATTGGAGCCTTTGGCCATGGGAGCCTCTCGGTGTCAAATATTTCGGTGACGCTTTTGGTGAGTGGCGTCCATCTGGAGTTCCGGTTCGACGACCGCATGTTATCCTTTCCACCTAACCGAGGGTGCGAGCCGGATGAGGTGTCAAAGTTTACCCTTGACTGCCAAATACCTAGCTTCCTCTTTTTGTTTAGTCGGGCGGTAAGGACGTTGCTTTCTGTTGTTTTCTGGGTGTAGAGGTTTGTGCTTTGGGGAAGATCTCTACCCAGTTGCTTTTCTGTTTCCGCGAAGCGTTTAGCTGCTGTCATGATGGCATCCCATGTGGATGGCATGCCATCTTTACCCGTTAAGGTGCGGATGAGCTCTGGGTCTTTCGCGCCCTGGATGAAAGCAGCGCGAACAAGATCTTCGCTAATACTGCCCAGACTTAGCTTCTGTGAATTGAAGCGCGTGATGAAGTCTAGTAAAGACTCATCTTCCTCTCGGATGCAGTTGAGGATTGTCCATTGCTCTTCAGTGTACTTTCTTTGTTGACTAAAGTGTTGGCTGAACTTCTGTTGGAAGTCTGCCCAATCGTAGATGTGGTGGACCGGTAGACGGTCGAACCACGCTCTGGCTGCTCCAACCAGCGTCATCTGGAACATATAACACCACGTGGGTTCCGTCCAGTTGCTGACGGTTGCCCCCGCTATGAATCTGTTCAAATGATCGTCTGGGTCGGATATACCATCATAAGTGTCGATGTTGGACATCTGTTTGGCACTTCTTGGGGCGATTGCTTCCGCAATGTCCCTTGCAAACTTGGAGGTTCCAGCATTTGCAGCGGTTGGTCTGAAGGTTTTAGAGAAGTCACGTGGGTTTCCACCCGCGTTTTTTGGTTTGAAGGTTT